>NC_056741.1:711804010-712176510 GCF_019279795.1 Protopterus annectens
ACAGCAAACACATTTTAGTAACCAGATTTTACAAACATGCTATACTACTGCTTTAAAATATATCACATGACAATTTCTTCCAGTATAGAGTTATAAAATTATTTATGCTTGTCAATCAGATGAATTAAATGAGTTATAGTAATGTATATGTTTGGGACATAGGTTTTAACACATATTATTAATCTGCTATTCCTGTATCTGTGATGTGTCAGTGTGATATCTAGGTCAAAGGTGAGACCAGCTGCTTTCAGCTTCTCTGTGAGAATTCTGAGAGTTGAAGCTTTTGAAGTAGCTCATGGACACTGTGCATGAGACAGCCCACATCCCAGATTGTCTCTCTTAACATTTTGGCGGAAACTTATTAAAACTAGTGACAAACATTCATTTAGCAGTGTAAATGCATCTAAACATGACAAAACCTTCACAATGCATTCTACAGGTTATTACAGACTCTATGTAAGTGAAATCAAGCCCAAAATTATTAATAAGTAACAAAACTCAACATTTTTGTCCCAACTCAACTCCTATGTGAATCTTGTTATTTACTGTGTCTATATGATCAAAAGTATTTCTATATATTAATAAAGAAAAGAAAAAGAGAGTAGAAAGTAAAAGGGTGTAAGGCAGAAATAAAAAAAATGTAAGAGAAAGCTATAAGAAGTATATACAATAGAATATTACTTACTGTTTATATTAATAGAGTTAAAAATAAAACATATTATTTACTAGTATTTAGTTCTAATTATTATTAGTTAAAGCATGACAGATTATTTACAAACAAGCATAAGCAGTGTAATCAAGAAAGTATAATTAGGTAGTGTCATTCCTGTATCTGTGATGTGTCAGTGTGATATCTAGGTCAAAGGTGAGACTAGCTGCTTTCAGCTTCTCTGTGAGAATTCTGAGAGTTGAAGCTTTTGAAGTAGCTCATGGACACTGTGCATGAGACAGCCCATATCCCAGATTGTCTCTCTTAACATTTTGGCGGGAAACTTATTAAAAACTAGTGACAAACATTCATTTAGCAGTGTAAATGCATCTAAACATGACAAAACCTTCACAATGCATTCTACAGGTTATTACAGACTCTATGTAAGTGAAATCAAGCCCAAAATTATTAATAAGTAACAAAACTCAACATTTTTGTGTAAGGCAGAAATAAAAAAAATGTAAGAGAAAGCTATAAGAAGTATATACAATAGAATGTTACTTACTGTTTATATTAATAGAGTTAAAAATAAAACATATTATTTACTATTATTTAGTTCTAATTATTATTGGTTAAAGCATGACAGATTATTTACAAACAAGCATAAGCAGTGTAATCAAGAAAGTATAATTAGGAATAGCATTTGAAGAACATATAAACTTTTAAAGGAAAAAAATGTATCAAATTACTGACCTTATTTTTCCTCTTCAGAAAGAGAAACAAGTTAAATCACAGCTTGCCATTAAATCTCCAGATATTTTGACTAGTTATGAAACAAAACATTTCTTTGCACACAGAGAATAGCTTTGATTAAACCTTTTTCAAAATATTTGTTGCTTCTTGGAAATGCAGGAACTATATTTAAAAAGATTAATAATAAAATAAAATGATGAGAGAGAAAAAAAACATAGTACAAATCATTTGTTTTTTAGTCTCTTCTTCTTCTCTGAAGTCTTCCACGAAGTTTCAGTTGCCAGTCTCTTTAACGAAGAACTAGCCCATTCCATGTCTTCTATTTTTTCCAAAATCTTATTTTTTTTGATAAACAGTAAAGCAGAGTCTAAGTCATCGAAAATTTTAGGACCATCAGGAAGGAAGATTTTAAGCTTGGCAGGAAACAGAAGGTATGTTTTAAACTGTGCTTTTTTAAGCTCCCTTATTAGTGGCAGAAAAACTTTTCTTTTAGCTAATACCATGGAAGAATAGTCATTGTCAAAACGCACAGTTGTTTCATTAATCTTAACAGGAGCTTTAGCCCAAGCAGATTTAAGAACCATCTCTTTATCAAAAGATGATAGAAATCTAACTATAACTGATCTAGGATAGTTTTTGTTAGAGTTAGTATTAGCTATAGATCTATGTGCTCTTCGATACCAAAAGAGAATGCTTCTGGTAAATCTAAAGTTTTAGGGAGCCATGTTGTTAAAAAGAAGTAATATTGTTACCTTCAATATTTTCAGGCAGTCCAAAAATCCTAATGTTATTGCCTAGATCTATTTTCCAGGTCATCCAGCTTTGTTTGTAAATGTGTATTTTGTTTCAGCAGAAACTCAATGTTGATTTCCTCTTCTTGTATTCTATTTTCCATGTCATTCACAGCTTCTTCTATGCCTGTCATCTGGATCTTCTGTTGTTGCAGGTCCATATGTAACAAGTCTATTTGTTTTGTAGTTTTTTCTATGAAAGTGTCTATTTTAGTATCCATTTTATCCATCTTAGCAGTAAGTTGCTGGACTATAATTATCAGAGACTGAAGTTCTTTCTTGATGCTGAAGTCTTGAGAATTTGTCTTACTGGAACTCATTTCAGACTGATAAACTGACAGGAAAATTTCCAAAGTAATTTCTGACAGGAATCTTATTAAGATTTCCTTTCTTTTTTAGATATAGTTCAAGAACTATATAAAACAAACATATTTAGAAAGAAAATTACTTCAAAAATTAATTTTTTAAGTAATTAATTCCTGTCAATCTAATGAAATTGGTGGAGCTGAAGAAATCTGCTGCTATCCTGTGTTCATCCTTGGCCACGCCCCCCGAGCTCTGTGATTTCTGAAGGTTTCATTAGTTTGGACTGCAGTGCCTGTACAGTAAAAAGACTGCATGAATTGGACACTGAGGCTCCATAATCATTGTGAGTAGAACTTGTAGCCAGTATAGTGGCCATTTTATGTGCTGACATGTGATTGTGTCCCACTGCTCCATGCATGTCTGATTGCACAAGAGAGTCTCAAAGTATGATGTAGGTGTGGAGATGAAGACATACATTTTTGGGAATTGTTGACTCACTTGTAAATCAGTAACAGGTGTTCAAGACAACAGAATGACAGTATGGCAGTAAAAGTAAATTCTCATGTTTTCCTTTGCTTTTAAGAACTATATGTCATATGTTGCCATCCTCCATTGTCTACTCCTAATGATTACTGCCAATACTTCTGCCCTCTCCCCAGAATGAAATGTGCATTATAATGTTCAGCAGTTTCTATCCCAAGGAGATCAAGAGTAAGAATCTGGTTTCCTGTATCATACTATATACAGACATTCTACCTTGTCATCTGGGGTTCATTATTTTTCTTTTGGAAAGGACTGTCATTTAATTTATGAACAGCAAAAGGTATTGTAAGGCTTTGAGTTTAACCTATGCTGTTCTTTGCTAGTCAAAATAGTGTGAATCCATGTGTCTGCAACCAAAATGTGTAATGTAACATTTCATTCTGGAAGCATAGCAACAACATTTTCTTACAAATAAAATTCATTTTAAACTAATATCAGATTCTTTTTTAAGCAAGATCAAATGGGTCTGTATTTGCACTACCTGAATGTTGCACAATAAATGCAAATGTTGACTTGTTTTTTCCATTCACTCCAACTTTTGAGATATGCAAATAAAATGACTGCCTTGAATTTGGATAACTAACTTTACATTGCACAGTGTTTATACTTTTAAGTATGACTAAATCACTACTTGTTACATTAAGACCATGACTTAATAATGGGATTTACCATTAATTCAGACTTGGGGTGGCACAGTGTTTAGTGTTGCTATTTCACGGTGATTTGCTCAGTTTAGTTCTTTGGCTATATCTTACATATGGAGTCTGTATGCCCTCCGTAACTGACTGCTTGCTTATAACATTGTTATTAATGTGATAATTTGTGGGGACATCACTCTCCCCAAAGAGGAGGATGATGCATTTTTTGGCATTTAGCTTGAGGCCATATTTCTGGCACCAGTCATTTGTCTGGGTGAGACCCTCTTATTCAGAATTGTTTTATTAAGTCAGTAATGTGAATTCTTTACTTTATTGCAAATTTGTTGGCTTATTTTTGTGGATTATAGTATTGTAAAGACTGCTAATGTTGACATTTTACGTACTTGGACTGCTGGAGTGGTTTTCCCAGTGAGAATTGGTAGTACTGTAGTGAATAACTAAAATGGCAGTGGTAGTGTGTGCCAGTTTTTTTCTTTGCAAGTGAATGAGTTTTCTTAGGTAGCATGCAAAGTAAACTGTTTAACCTGATGGTACTGCTGTGATTAGGTTATTGAAAACTACCATCCTTGTAGTAGTATTAAGAAACTGTTGCTTACATGCTAACCATACATGTTCATAGCTCTATCGCAGTCCATCTGAATTTCATGAATTATATGAAGAACTTTTCAAAAGGCCCAGTATTAGTGGCACAAAGTACAGACCAACAGTCACTGTAAATGTGATGTGTTTTACAAGTAATGGCTGTTTTTAAGAGTAATGGCATTAGCACTACAAGTGAAACAAAGTGCCTCATTGGCCCGCCTCAAATGCAATCTGGACAACTGGATGGGTAACTGTAAATTCACTCCAGGGGTTCCACCTGTGTCTCTCCTGCCTGGATATTTCTGTGTTACATTGTGGATGGAAAATGCTTCCTCCAACACCATTACCATATACTACAACTACGGTTGTTCCTTATTTTTTAATGTAAATTGTTAGCCATTGTTTTAAAAATAATAAATATAACTAGGAATAAAGTAGTTAATAGTAGTTACTCCTTTTTTACTTTTCAGCATAGCTTCTGCATCATGCCAAAACAAAAGCGGTACAATGAAAAGAAAAATAGCTGATGAAAGGAGAGTGTTTCAGGAAAAATGGACTGATGACTACTACTTTGTTGAATCTAATAATAAAGCACTTTGCTTACTTGCAGAGAAATGGTATCCGTTCTGAAGAACTACAATTTGAAAAGGCATTAAATTCAAATGCACCCAAAATTAAGTGAATTGCAAGGAATGTGCCGTAGACAAAAAATATTAGATTTAAAAAAAAAATCTAAAACTCCAACAGCAGCTGTTTCGAAAATCAGCTACCCAACCTGATTCCTTAGTTACGGCAAGTTATGTTGTAGCAAATTTAATTGCTAAAAAATCCAAGCCATTTGCTGATGGTGAATTTATTAAAGAACGTCTTGAAAGTGTAGCAGACATAATTTGGCCTGGAAAAAATCAGATTTTTCAAAAATAAGTTTATCACACCAGACAATCGCTGGGCATGTGGAAGATATAACCAAATATATTGAAAATACTTTGGAATCTCGGTCTACAACTTTCAAGTTTTACTCCATAGCTTTGGATGACAGCACTGATGTTACAGATATGGCACAACTTGCCATATTTATTCGAGGTGTTGACAAAAATTTCAACATTACTGAAGAATTGGCCTCTCTGGTTCCACTGAAAGATACCACGCAGTCTGTTGACTTGTATAAAGCACTAAAAGCAACATTGGCAAGACTTTCCATAACCATTGAAAACATGTCTGGCAAAGTAACTGGCAGTGCTCCAGCTATGGCTAGAAAGAAAGAAGGACTAACAACACTAATGGAAGAAGATGCAAAGCAGATCGATAATGTGCGTTTCATGAAGTACCACTGCATTGTACATCAGGAAAATCTGTCTGCACTGACTATAAAAATGGAAAATATTATGAATGTTGTCATTAAAACAATAAATTTCATAAGATCCAGAGGATTAAATCACCACCAGTTTCAAGAGTTTCTGAATACCTTGGAAACTGGCTATGGAGACACTGCGTACTTTACTGGAGTAAGGTGGTTAAGTTGTGGTAAAAATGCTGAAACGTGTCTATGATTTGAGAAATTAAATAAAGTGCTTTATGGAGTCAAAAGGAAAGCCTGTACCTGAATTTGAAAATGCAAACTGGATGGCTGATTTAGCATACTTAGTAGACATCACTACTCATTTAAATGACCTGAACCTGCGCCTCCAAGGTGAAAATCTACTAATAAATGACATGCTTCAAACAGTGACTGCATTTGAAGTGAAAGTGAAATTATGGCACTATCAGATTAAGAACAATAACTTCATTCACTTTGAAACACTGTCTGAGAAAAGCCACGTAAATGCTGAAAATATGCAGCATTAATTAACAGTTTATCACAGGACTTTGAGAGTTGATTTCAAGATTTCAGAAAACACCAACATCATTTCAGTATATTTGCTATTCCATTCTCAGTTAACATCAACATGTTGCCTGCAAACCTGCAACTGGAATGCATACAGTTGCAGTCAGATATACAACTTAAAGAAAAAGTTCTGCAAGTATCTTTACTGGACTTTTATAAGTTGTACCTGCCTAAACACAAATATCCAATACTTCACAAACATGCCCTATTCATGACATCTCTGTTGGGGAGTACATACATTTGTGAGCAATTTTTTCCCATATGAAGTATACAAAAAGTAAAATCAGAACTAAAATTTCAAATGAGCATCTTGAAGATACTCTTCACATCACTACTACCTCTATCAAAACAGATATAGACGCACTGGTATCAAAAACACAGGCTCAGTGTTCACATTAAAAAGGTTATGCTCATAATGTTTATGTTCATTGCACAAAAGAACAATCTTGATTTGACAGCCTGAACCTCCTGATACGGACACTTTACAAAGTATAACAAGAACTTTACTAGGACCAATATGTTTGAATTCTGCGAAGGTCTATGCCTGGCTGTACCCTTGTGAACAGACTTTATGAATAAACATTGCCACTATTAATAAAGTCAATTATTTATTGAAATTTGTGAAAACACTGGAAAGCCCCTTTCAAATTTTCTGCAAACATTGGGAAACAACTCAAGTTGGAGACGTACAGTGAGCTAAGAAAGAAGTACAAAAAGGTGTCATCTGATGATGCTATGCCTCATTGGGTGGGATCAGTACAAGTTGTCAGCTGAAATGTGCGGTCATGCACATTGGAGAGGCAACTGCAAAAATGCAGGTGTGAGATTACCTTGTGAAATTGGAGTGTGTTGTTGCATATTATCATTGCTGCAAGCTGTGCATCTCCACTGATACACTTTCTTTCATCTTCAGACCAGCCTCACCAAATAGCAGTACAACAGCAACAGATGTGGCAACAGCTTCAGCAGCAGAGTATTCCCCACTTTATCGATTCCACAGAGTGATAAAAAGCAGAACATTTTGCTGTGGATTACTTGACAGTGCCAGATGTAGTCATGATTTGCATAATTTCAGGGACAGAATCCAAACATATTATGTAATGTGCATTTCAACAGGAGTGCTCAATTTGATAATACCACTTAAGATGGCAAATAGAAAACTGTGGGAATCACCCACAAAGTGAAATTGTTTCTTTTGAGTACTGAAGGATAGAAAATTGTACGTCTTATCACTCCTGCAAGCTGTGCATCTCCACTGACACACCTTATTTCATCTTCAGACCAGCCTCACCAAATAACAGTGCAACAGCAACAGATGTGGCAACAGCTTCATCTGCAGTGCATTGCTCACTTTATTGATGCCATAGAGTGATGAAAAGCAGAGACTTTTTCTGTGGAATACTTGACAGTGCCAGATGTAGTCATGATTTGTGTAATTTCAGGGACAGAATCCAAACATATTATGTAATGTGCATTTCAACAGGAGTGCTCAGTTTGATAATACCATTTAAGATGAAAAATAGAAAACTGTGGGAACCACCCACAAAGTGAAATTGTTTGTTTTGAGTGCTGAAGGACAGAGAATTGTAGGTCTTATCATTCCTGCAAGCTGTGTATCTCCACTGATACACCTTCTTTCATCTTCAGACCACCCTCACCAAATAGCAGTGCAACTGCAACAGATGTGGCAACTTTATTGATGCCAAAGAGTGATGAAAAGCAGGGGTCCAACATCCCAGAAGTGACAATATACCTACTGGAAGGGGAAACCCGAAAGCTTTGCTGCAATAAATTCTGGTGGTTTTACATAACTGTGTTCTATTTCGTTTTTGATATTTGGACTTTGTGTATTGAACGCAGTGCACCACGGTAGTTCTCTTTATTGGTTGGACATCTTTAAGAAATCAGCAAAATCAAGAAGAATGATCTCATAAAAATGGAAGGATTTCATACCTGTTTATTTGTTAAAAAAAAATTAACTAAGATGTTCGAGTTAACTGTTACATTAAGATTTAGATTTAGAATGAAAATTAGAATTTTAAGGCAAATATTAGGCATTTATTACATTTATTCATTGTTGGAATGCAACTACTGTACAGCCAGGAGGTCGACTTTCGTCTCCTGCGGCAGCAAAAGAGTTTACTATATGATATATTTTATATGCGGTCCCGTGACAATTTCTGTTCACTCAGCCCCCAGCAAACCAAAAGTTTGGACACTCCTGCTCTAATGTGTTTTCCCAAGCTATACAGACCAGGCTACAACCCACAGCCATCAGACAGAAAATCCTCAGGCCTCTTGGTGTAAAAACATAAAAAGGAGCTTGCAAGAGTGTAAAAATACTACTTTATCCAACAGCTAGCTAGATAATGAATGCAGAGTGAGTAAATCAGAAGAATAGACAAGGAGTTATAAAATGTACTTTTTTTCAAAATAAGCAAATGGAAAGGCAAACAATTCAATATATTAATGGCAGTGTAGAAAGGGAGGAGCTTACAAAGCTCAATTTACAGTACGAGTTGGCAGGTTAAAAATCACCAACTTTAAAAACCTGGTCAAGGAATGGGAGTGCTGGTAGGAAACATTCCCAGCAGGGAGTCACCAACAGTGTTTCTAGTTTTTGCAGGCCTTCAGACTTATCAGAAAAGACAAGGTCACAGATAAATTCTGTGTATTTAAGTATCACTGAAGAAACAAATTAGTCAATGAAAAAATGCATGTGAAATGTGCAGCCTCAGTAGTATCAGTGTTTGTCTTCCACATAGGACAAAAACAGGCCAAACAGAAAATAAAAAAGAACAGGTAATCAGAAAGGCAGCTCTATCAGTTTAAGCACCTACACAGATGCAAAAACAGATTACCTTCCTTACTTCTTTATATCAAATCGCCAGCAGGAAGTCATCAACAGTGCTTGTAGTTTTTACATGCCTTGAGTCTTACCAGAAAAGACAGACACACAGTTTTGCTATGGTGGGATGTAAGCTGCCTGTAGAGTGAGACTGCGCTGTAAAGCTATATCCCATGCTAACATGGCTAATATCTGGTTCTCTCTTGCTTGTTTATTTATGTATGTACCTCATCAATGTGGCATTGTCTATAAACCCTTAAACAGGTCCTGGGGACCACAGATGATTCAGACAGCTGACAGTATTTATAAGAACTAGCATCTCTCTTATGTTTGTGTGTTTTCCTCTGTCTTTTTGTTAAACAGACCGTGCACTTTAAAGACCTTTAATGCTCGCTGATAATGCTCCCCAGCAAATTCTGAGGAGTTTGTTATGACTGACTGTTTTGGACAATGGTCTGTACCCTAATTGCGGTAATCCATATTGGCAAAATCTCCTCTCTCCTTTCCTGTGTTGGCCAAGTTCTTAGAATACTTTCTGATACTTTATGAATATAATATTCTGTAGGTCTGCTGTCATTCCCCTTAAGGATCTGCATCCAAAAATCACACTCTCTCAATTTCTTGAATTTCCCTATTTCATCACCATCCCTTTCCACTATGAATTATAGCTTTCTACTTGTATTATGTATATAACCCTTGACTGTGTAGCTCTAAAATATTCCTTCAAATAAGGCAATCCTAAACCACCTTGTTCTGTTGGAGGGATCAACTTATCCCACTTGACCCTTGCTCTCTTCTTCCCCAGATATATTCCTTCAACTTTATTATTGTCCACAACTTCTCTTCTGTTTAATAAAAAAATATGCCTGGCCTGTACTGAAAACTAAAGGGACTAAAACATTTTCACTGCTTCTATCTTGCTATCCATATCCATACACAAGACCTTCCAGTTTCTCAATTGTTGTATTATCTTTTTTTAGTCTCTTCCCACCTATCCTTCGCTATCATAACATAATCACATTTTAATCTATACTCCAAAATACTTCATGTTATATACTGTCCTCATAAATATGGGTATTGCTTGCTCAATTCATGTGTGGTACATAGTTTACAGATATATTCTTTGTTTAGCTTCATTATTTTTATAGCCCAAAAAGAATTAAAACTGTCTCAAGATGTGCCACAACACTGAGATGTATTTTTCTGGTTTTATCAGGTACAAAAAAATATCTGCAAATAAAGCCAACATTTTTTTTTATGACCATACCAATTATATCCTTGAAATTCTGAGTCCATTATTTTCTTTGCCAATGGTTCTAAATATAAAGCAAATAACAAAGGGAAAAGAGGACACCCCTGCCTGGTTCCTCTGTTCAGACACAACTTGTTAGAGAGCACCCTCCCACTTTAAATTTTGCCTGCAATCCCTGATATAGCCTCCTAATTAACCTTATTATTGTATCATGCAATACAAATGCTTCCATTGCCCTACTCATAAAATCCCAGCTTACTCTTTTGAATGCTTTCTCTGTATCAAAACCCACTGACAACAGTGTTATTTACTTACACCCTGTTTCCCTCTGGATTATCATTGTTCTATTGTTGTCAAATGTTTTTCCTTCCACAAAGAACACATTAATACATATCTATCAATGCTGGCTACACATTTGACATTCTTTTAGCAATTATAGACAAACACTTCAGAATCATGGTTTGAAATTGAAATAAGCCTATATGAAGCTAGGTTAGATGGGTCTTTACCGTCTTTAAGTATTACAGCCACCACAACTTTGTTCCAGGATGTTGGTGCTTTCCCTCCTTTTAAAATACCAAGAAACAAATCCTTCCAGATCTTTATCACTTTATACCATCCTAGCTTCCAAGTTACCACATGAATACCATCTATTCCTGGAGCCTTTCCTGCAGATAGATTGTACATCACCATTTATATCTCATCTCCTCTTATCTTAACTGTTAATTGTTGAGCCTCATCTACCTCTAACCTTGGCATACTTTAGTTTTCCATAAATATTTCCATATCTGCTCTTTCTTGATTTCCACATTTCTCTACTTTATACAAATTTTCATAAAACTTCTGCAATATCTGTAATACCGCTACAGGATCTGATTATTTTTCTCGTTGCAGGTTCCCTAAGTTTGGCACCATCCCTTTAATTTAAAGTACATTTGGTGTGAAAAATCACCTGTCTTCTCCAAGTGTTGTATTCTAAACTCTGCATTTAAATAACCTTGTTGTAGGATGATCCAGCCAGGGAATAAGTTGTTTTGTTGTTGTATTGTACATGAGGGTTTATTTTTTGTTGTGATTTTACATTATGAGGACCAGATCATCATCTTGATACATAAGGTGTTTGTTTGGTCTTTCTGAGGTGGAAAGCCCTCCAGAAGGCCTTAAAGTGTAGTTGTTTACTGGTCAGAGTGCTCAGGAGTTAGATTTCAGTTTGTTTTCTGTTGCCATAAATTAGGTGCGTTTGCATGGAGCTGCTTACTGTACAGCCGTGGTGCACTGTACAGACACAAATGCTTGGACAGCACATTTTACCTGTATTGGGACTGTAACCAGTAAGTTAGTGAGGCACTGCTCAGAGTTAAGCTTAGAGAAGCTAGCCTGCTCATTTAACATGGCTAATACTGTATCTTAGCACTATCTAACTCTAGTCTCTAACCCCAGAGACTACTTTAGGAGGCTTCTTTATAACCAAAACCATAACAGCCTACCTTAATACAGGTCCAAAAAACATGGATATGTAATTTCCAAATGTCTCCATAGTCAACTTGATAGATATGGGCATCCTGAGACAATGTAGCAACTGTCTCATGTTCACAGGCAACCTTTTAATCATTAAAAAAACTAACACAGTAAGCAAGAGATGTATATACAGAATTTCCTTGGAGGTAAAAATCTCACTTACAAACAAGGCTGTCAAGAATACACATACACTACATCCACCACACAGTGTCCACTATATGCACAGACCACCTTATTGTAAGCACTAAAAATAATCTTTTCAAACCTCAAACACTTCCTAAGCCTATAAAAGCAACACTTATTTTGAGCAATCTCTAAAGCACATACGAAAAAGCAACACACACATGCCAACACCCAAGAACGAAGCCCATAAGGCAAGCAAGCACTTTACCCAGGACTTGCCACAGGGGACTCCATTGTATGACACACAGATGCCCCACTCACCAGACTGGACAAGGAGAAGATAATGGTCAGTTGTTTATCTACAGCCAGTGATCTGCCAGATTATGCACACACTCAAGTCAATGCACCACTGGTACCAGTATGATTCTATCATAGTCCATGTTGATATAAATTGCCTGAGACATACCTTACTGGACTGTATGACAAGAGACGTTATGGATGTCTCTCTGAATGTGTCTCTCAGACAGTTATGCGCCTTGCAATGAGCAGCATTTGTCCTTCACCAACGGATGATGGCACAGTACAAACATAACATAACTGACTTTAACAACTAGCTAAGTTTCTGGTGTCATTCCAGGGGGGACTCAGTATTGGTCAGCATGGCAGGACATGGTTAACAAACCACACTGTTTTGCCAAGGATGGTTTGAACCTGACCCCCCCCCCCCCCCCAAGCTTCCAGATATTGGCTAAGTTTTTATTCACTCCTTAGATCTGTTTGTAGGCAATTCCAAACTGACAAAACTACCAACTTAGCAAATAAAACTCAAAGGAACCTAAAGATGTTACTGTTCAATGTTAGGAGCAGTAATAAGAAGCTCCACATCCTACAAAGCTCTCCTCAATCTGGAGATACAGACATCTGTGCAGTTACACAGACATGGTTTAAAGCCACAGAATGTACTCTGGTAGTGCAAGGCTTCACTGCCTTCCACACATTTCGACCATTAGCCACACACACATGGACTAAAGGCGGTGGTGTCTCAATCTACATTGACAACATGTTTATCTCTTAGGTTGGTTGAACAGGATGATGCTCTGAGGTTCATCCATGTGCAGATCACCATAGATTAAATCACTTGCTATATTCTAGTAAGCTAGAGGTCACCATCTATGCCCCAAGAAACCTATAACTCATACATAGACCTGCTGGAGGCACTCACCATCCAGCCAAATGCTATATTCATGGAAGACTTCAACTACTCCTCTAAAGACTGGGAAACATACACTGCCTCCAACTTGCAGGAACATTTCATGGACTTTATTAACATAAATACCCTTGGCCAGGGTAGGGGACACTCCAAACAGAGGTTCAAATATACTGGATCTAGTACTCACCAAATATGGGAGAGTGCTACAACCCCCATCCCTCTCTCCCCTCCCCCCATGTCACTTTCTCACTGGTGAAGTTGAATCACAAAGCTGTCTCCTTTGACATTAAAATCAACGTGGAAAACTCAGTAAAACCTGTAACAGTTACGAATTATTCTAGAGCAAACTACATCCTATAAAATCTTATTAAGTAACAGTTTGTCAAAATTCAGTGCCCCCTCCGAAAACCCTAGGTTCACAGCAAACTTTGCAGACTTCTTCACAGAACCCTGTACAACCATATAAACGGTTGCACAAAGACTGGTGTACCTACCAAAACTAAGCCCAAAACAAATCCCATAAACAAACCACACTGGTGGAATCATAACCTCAACAGTGTATACAAGAAAAGGAAAAAAATCAGAAACAGCAACTCTCATAATGACAACAGTTCACTAATTTAAATAACAGGAAACTAAGAGGGCTAATTAAAGGTAACAAGGCCAGTTACAAAGTCAAGATTGCCTCTTAGGCTAAAGTCAACCACAAGACCTTCTATAGCTATGACCGAAACCTAAAAGATAACGCACAGGAGTGTGATGAATTGGCAGTAAACGGTACCACCCTCATAGAGCAGAGTGACAGTGAATCTGCTGGCTGACAAATTATGATGTAACTTCATCCTCCACATTCCCCCTGCCCCCTCCCCCATGAAATCCCTACTAACATACCCCCAATTATTAGCAGGGAGCATGCAGCACTCGCTAAGGCCAAAAACTCAGCCTCAGTGGGCCAAGACAATAGCCTGGGGTGCTTCCCAAATAGCTTGAAACAAGACCTATCAAAACCAGTTGAGTCACTTTTCAACTGCAGCCTCAAAACAGGTATGTACCAAGTGAAGGGAAGACTGCAACTGTTATCCCTCTTCACAAGGATGGACCATCAACTGACCCCAGAAAATACAGACCAACCAGTCTGACTGGTCTAATATGCAAAGCCGCAGAACAAATTATCATGGAAATGAACAAAGACACTGACAACCTACAAGCACTGGACCCATCCCAGTTTGGTTTTGTCAAAAGAAGGTCACACCTACTTCTGTGTAACAGAAGACACAATCACACAAAGCAGATTGTTCCTCACAAGAGGAAACTGACACCAAAACATTCCTCATACTTTCACAATTAGCTAGGATACTCTTCAACATATGAACAAGACAGTTCAGTATTTTAAAAATTAAACTTGCACAAACACACACTTTGCCTATAACTTGTCAAAAGCCTTCCCATCCTTGTCTAAAGGAGAGGGAGTAGAATTAAAGTGTTTAGTATCAGCTGGGTTCACTAAAACAATAGCCACCTGGTCAGGTCTGGGATTGGTATATAAAAATTTTTTTTTGTTTATTTTTTTAAACAAAAAATATCTTTATGACATAGGCAATCATACATTTATATAAATGAATTCAAACCATAATGACATAATTGTAATTGCAAACATTATACATCACTTATAATCTATCCAGCCATTGTCAGTCAAACATTACATTGCTCATTCAAATCCTGCCCTCTCTTAAACCTCGTTCCTCCTCTGCATGTATTGTTCCCACAATTCCTATCTTTTTCTATGTATTTTGCTCCTACCTTTTTCTAAAGATTCCAATTTCTAGTTGTTTTATCTCTGTTACTATATTCACTACTTCTAGTAAAGTTGGTTTCAACTGGCAGCAACCATAATTAGACTCAGCAAGGCCTTTCAAGGCAATTCTGCATCATAGCTCAAAAAAATCATATACTTAGTTACAACAATTAGCTCATCCAGTATTTCTGACAGAGTAGTCTGCAGGGAATCTTTAAAGTCTAAAAAAATAAAAAACAAAATAAAAAACAGAAGCTGGATGCACTGGTTCATAAGGCTTTACTTGTATTCAATAACCACATCACATTGGTACCTCGGCCTTTCACCTTCAAAGGATACAACACCATAAAAGCAGCCTCTATTTATATAGGTGAACCCCTACTAATTGCACTCAATTAAACTTTTCAATTAAATTATAATACATTTAAAGTGCCAAACCTCAAAATACCATATACTTGTATAGATATAACAATACCTAAACATAAAAACATCTAAGTAAAACTATATTTCAATCACATTCATAAACAATTTTTCTTAAAAAGTATTTTGTTATATATTTAACACATTCATCAAAGGCCGAAGTACCAGTGTGGTGTGGTTATTGAATACAAGTAAAGCCTTCTGAACCAGTGCATCGCTTCTGTTTCTTATTTTGTTTTTTGTTTTTTTTTGGTTTATACTTGTGTTTGCTAAATCTTTAAAGTCTGCCAAATCATTACAATCCCAAAAATATGTTCCTAATTACCTCTTTCTTCCCCATCACACCTCCAACATTTGCTGTCTAGCTGAGGAACAATTCTCTGAAGTCTACTTGGGGTGTAAAAATACCTATGTAAACACTTCCAAGCAAAGATCCTAAATATTCTAGACTTTGTTGCACATTTGGGAGACATACATATATCCCCCCATTGTTTCTTTGTGAATTTTTTATCCAGTCTTTCTTCCCAATTCTTTTTAACCTCTTCTGATTGATTCTTATAACTATCATGCAATATTTTATATGCTGTACTAATTATTTTTTTAACTTCTGTTCTAGATTCTACTAAAAACTCTACCAGTGCTGGTCTTTCACTTAGGATCCCTCTATTTATTCATCTTTTCCTATATACCAATCCTAAATAGAGAAGGCAATCTAGTGCAGTCTACATAAATTCTTGCCCTCTTCCCATTGTATTACTTTTTCTTCTCTAAGTACTTGCTCCCAATACCTTGGTTCTTTTGTAATTTTTCTTCAATAAATTCCAGCCCCTCTTGCCTATTGTCTGTATACCTAATTGCAGTCATCCCTATTGGCAGACTTTCCTTTCTCCATTCCTGTGTTGGCTTAGTTCTTAGTATACAGTGCACAAAAACTTGAAAGACTGAGGAACTTTATGTAATATATATTCTTTTTTTAAGGCAGCAAGCTGACTAAAACTGGAGGATAGGTGAAGATTCTGGAATTTCCATTTGTACCAAATCATATTATTTTCTGGGGGATTAAGAAAACTCACTATTTTCCCTCTGAAAACAATGACTTACCCTGGAAATAATCTCACAGAAAGGGGGGTCCAATAGCATGCTAATGACCCTGAGCCAAGCCTAAGTATAAATTACTCCTGTCCTGATTAACTGACACAGGAGAAGACAAATGTTTAGTTTTCAGTCTCTTTCTTAACGGAATTTCTGAAGAAACAGACAAAGTATTGCCAGCAACAACATCACCAGGGATGGGCACAACATTCTGGCTAAGTAAGAGTGCTTTCCCTTCCCCTTCTCCCAAGGCCAACAAGAGAGGGTCTCCCTTGCCTGATAAGGGGACCTCAACATCCACAGAGGAAGTGTCTGATCTTCTATTCATGGTGGCTGTAAGGACAACATCAGAGGGATCTGAGAAAAAGATGAGTAGTCTGAGGAACCAGCTTTGGCCACAACCAAGTCACTCATCTGTGGTTGTGACAAATTAACAGCCTGTTGTGGTGGCAAAGGCTGCTTAACAATCTTCTCTTTTAGTGACTGAAAGAAGGTCCAGCTGAGGGAATTGATACATTTTCCATGGTCAAGCCAAAAAGGGTGCTAGATTCCCAGGGAAGCTGTACAGTAATAACCAGTGAAACAGGAAAGTCACAAAAAAGTATTTGTTTTTTCAAAATAAAAGGACAAAAATCATTTTAAACAGTCTCCCCAGCCCCAAAAAGTAAAAGAACAATAGTGCCCCCCCAAAAAAGCAGTTTTAAACAACTTCTTACCACAAAGGTCAAAAACGTGCATTCCCATTTAAAAGTACATAAAAGTCACAAGATAGTCAATTTTTTTTCTAGCTAAAAAGTACTTCTTTTTCAGAAGACGTTTTCTGTAAGAAAAAGTAAAGTGGAAGGTTTTTCCTTGTAGGGAAGTTATCTGCACAGCAAATGAAGAGTGTTAGTCAACCATCAATTCTCAAAAGTCTGTACAAGAGTACCTTTGCAGGAGCTAGGAAAGCTCTGAAGGACTTGGCTCCAAAACCTGACTTTTAGTCAGCTCAGTTTGAGCTGACTAATGGTTTGGATACATGGAAGGTGGCATGAAACTCTGGAAGCTGGCTGGCTGCTATATCCTATCTACTCATGCAATTTAGGCTTCTGCATCAGTGATCTTAATGATTAACATAAGCATGTTCACTGGTAAGTGCAGCTGGAAGGAGTCAGTCAGAATACAAGTATTCACTACTACCACTTACATTTTCCCACACAGTCCCAATAATTATAAAAGTAAATGCATTTGTCCTCAAATACAGAGGAATGCCTTTTCTCTGGCAAACATAGCTGAAAGATTAAGGTTGGAACTAAGTTGCCACAAAGTGTACACAAGCATTAAACTAACTCACTTTCCATTACAAATGACCAAATCCTTCAACTAAAAAAATGCGAAAAGTACAAAAAGTTCCTAAAACAGAAATAAATAGCCCCAGCTGAGATGTTTGCAGTAAAAAGAAAATGCATGCAATTGGCAGTCTATTCAAAAAGCAATTCTGTGTGGAATGGTTCCCCAAAAGGACTTAACCTCCAGTAAAGGAAGATCAGAGCTGACCATCGATCCACTGGAGCCTAGAAAGAGTGCTGTTGAAGGAGGCAAGACAGTAATAAGTTTTTCTGGTGCCCAGGCTGCCTTCTCCCTTTGGAGCTCATTCCACAGCAGCCTGGAAATGTGTGGAGGGTAGCCACAAACGTTTGGAGCCTAGCCGGCTGTTACATCCTGGGCAGGATATAACTCATACAGCTTTAGGTTACTGCAGTACAGATAATGTTGAAAATATGCAAAGCCAATATATCTCTTTTTTTTCTTTTCCAAATTGTAGGTGAGAGGCCTGTAGATGCAAACACTTAACCACCAAATGTCTGAATAAGGTCTAATGAGTGAACTGTACATTATTACATTTAAAGATGCATTTGAAAGCAGTTCAATGAAAATATAAATTAACTCTGAAACCATGGGAAGTGAATAAAGTTATAGCAGCCACAGTACTTTAACTTGTACAGTGTTATAATAAATGCATCCATTTATTTAAAGGCAGCCAGTGCACTTTTCTAAAAGTTGAAAGCTAATGTTTACTGAAAGCTTACAAGCAGTTTCTCACATCTGGGAGGGGGATACAGATAAGAAAAGAACACATTGGAATTAGTGTAAATGGGAACACATGTTGCAAAGTGCTTCAGCATGGTAACGCTAATTCTACATTGGTGAATATCTCTGTGTGCAGTTGTCAGTTTGGGGTAGCTGCTCTTATCTGGATGAATAAATGTCATTTGATGACTATGTACACAGTGTCATATGTTTTTTTAAGTTAAAATGGGATGGGATCTGAAAATGTATTCTGTCTTTTGTTTGAATAATTTCATTAAAGCAAAAAGTTTTTTTTAAATTATCACTTAAGACCTAGGCAAACAAACATTAACAGAAAAGAAAACAAATCATATTAACATTTTCCCCATTTACACTCCTACACCACATATATTTTCCTTCTTTGTAATAATCAACATTACATAAATTGCTCAAATCCCACCACCTTCACTTAAACCTCACCCCTCCTGAATATTATTCTGCATGTGTTGTTCTCACAATGTCCATTGTTTTATGTAATCTGCTCCTACCCTTGGATCCCACTTGCAGTTATTTTATGTCTGTTGCCATATTCAATACTTCAAATACAGTTGATTTAGACTTTGATTTCCATTTTCTAGTAAATGCTTTTTTGGCAGCCAACACAACTTAATAAGGCCTTACTATGTCTAGTCAATTCTAAATCATGTGTCCTACTGAAAATAATTTCCTTAAATGTACCAATTTGCTCACCCAATATTTCTGACAGAGTACTCTGCAGGGAATTTTTAAAATCTGCCAACCTTCACTCTCATGAAACATATGTTTCCACTTACCCCTCCAACATTTGCTATCCACCTGCAGAAAAATTCTTTGAAGTCTACTTGGGGAATAAAACACCTATGCAAACACTTCCAAGCAATGACCCTAAAACTTCTGCACTTTGTTGCATACTAGGGAGCCACACATATGTCCTCCCATTGTTCTCTAGTAAATTGCTTTTCTAGTCCTTCTTCCCAATCTTCTCTAACCTCCTGTGACTGAATCTTATACTTACTGTGCAATATTTTATATGCCTAACAGGGAGCCAGGGGGTGCAAACCCAGAGCCCCCCCACACATACACAGCCATTCCAGTATCCCATTACTTGGCTATTTCTCCCCAGTTGCCATAACACTGTTCAAAACTCTCAGTGTGCATACTGTTTTATGCTTTACTTCTACAATGATTGCAGATATTTGGATTTAATTTACAACTTTTATTTGAAATTGTATATCACAAACATAGACATTTGCTAAACAAAGCAATAGTCTTAAAATGAAAACAGACAGCATTAAAGCTTCTCTACCTTTGAAATTAGCATTAAAGCTTCTCTACCTTTGAAACTCACATTCACTGAAGCAGCATTGAAATCCACATTCAAAGAAAATGCATCTGGCCAGTGGCAGGTTAAGTTTACCTTTGGACTGTTTTTAAACCATAGGCCCCCTGCACACATTTTAGAGCCATGCAAAAGTTATTTAATCCACCTTCCTGACTGTATTAATTATAATATATAACTGAATTATATCCCTTGTATAATACAGCATCACTTATTAGAATGTGTTTTAAATTTACAGTTTTGAACATTTTTCAAGTAAGCAATGAAACAAAACATACAAACCAATAATGACAAACTGCTCAATTTAGAACATTTATACCATAAAAAGTCACTCAAACTTCTGTCATTACAATCCAACAATAATCAGGCAGAAGTAAAAGTCATCTGAATAATTCCACATTAAGGATATCTGAAACTAATGAAGAGGTTGTTGCTAGAAAACAACTTTATATTTCAGTGTTTCATCTACAAATTCAGTGCCTGTTGCTCTCAAAGAATAAATTGCCTATGTTACATTAAAAAAAATGGTAAACTGGTATATTGCGATAGAGAATGGGAGGCAAGCTGAAATATAGGTTCATAGTTAATAGGCATCTCATCCAAATGAGAACATCCTCAGGACTGCAGCACACCCCCCTTAAAATACAAATCTGCAAGCTACGTTGTGGGAGTAGAACCTACAGCCCTCTATATCAAGATGCAAGTATGCTACCTGCTGTGCTATTAACACTGCTTTAAAATTCTATACCACAATAGTGATACTATTTGCTAAACAAAACAGTGCACATGGTAAGCAGTCTTAGCATGAGCAGCAGTAAACTCCTCTTCCCTTGAAGCTCACAATTCCTTGAAAATGCACTTGAAAATAAATTCCACCTGCTAACTGTAACATGGGCATTTCACTGTCTTACACACACACACACACACACACACACACACACACACACACACACACACACACACACACACACACACACCCCTACCTCCTTCTTACACACACACACACAGACCTACCTACTTCTTACACACACACCCTCCTATGGGGGGGGGGCCGCGCAGCTAGAGTTTGTGCAGCCTGGGGCTGTCTGAGTTTGCCGCCCATCCCGCCTCATAAAATCATCATGGACAAATGGGGCCCCCATACACAGCCCTCCCTCAATGCAGCCATTCCAATGTCCCATTACTTGGCTATTTCTCCCAATTTACAATAAACACTGTGACCTGCATACTGCTTTATACTTTACTTCGACAATGATTATTTGGATTATATTTTAAATTTTATAGCACAAATACTGATAGACATCTGCTAAACAAAGCAATATAGTCTCACAATGAAAGCAGACAGCATTAAAGCTTCTCAACCCTTGAAACTCACATTCATTCAAACATCACTGAAACCCACATTCAAAGAAAATGCATCTGGCCAGTGGCAGATTAAGTTTACTTTTGGGCTGTTTTCAAATCACAAGCCCCTTGCAAACATATTTTTCACCTCTTCCTATCTCTAAATCAGCCTAAAACCTACTCCTGCTCAATATATTTAATTCTCTCTACAAATCTGCTCATATTTCACAAAAAAAAAATTGTTGATTGCATATTTCAAGTTGAACTACTGATTTATATGTCTTCTTCATATTGTGTATTATTTGACACTTATTTGCATTTCTTCCTTGTCATTACTGTAAATATAATAATGTTGCATTTTGAGTTTTAATGTACATATAGAATTACTGTATTAAGGAGCTTTTCTCCCCGGGCCTCCATTGAAAATGGGCTCACATTGGCCCAACAGACTTTCCCGGTTAACAAACTGCAAATAAAATAAATAAATATTTACCATCCTGATTATATTAAATTACATTCCTTATATAATACAGCACACTTGTTAGACCATGTTTTAAATTTGTTTCGAACATTTTTTCTAGTAAGCAATGAAATAAGCAATGAAATAAAATGTATGAACCAACAATGACAGAACTGCCCAAAATCAGAACATTTCCATCATAAAAGTCATTACAATCCACCAATATCAGTAAATATGCACAATCTCTGTAAAAGTAAAAGTCATCTAAATAATTCCACAATAAAGAGATCTGTAACTAATGAAGAGGTTGCTCCTAGCAAATAATTTTATATTTCATTGTTTCACCTATAAATAAAGTGCCTGTTGCCCTTGAAAAATAAACTGCCTACGTTACATTAAAAATGATAAGCTAGTAATATTGCAATAGGGAATGAATGGCAAGCTGATAACAGGTTCATAGTTAACAAGGTATCTCCTCCAAAGGAGGACATTCTCAGGACTGCAGCATCCACCCCCTTTAAAATACAACACAGTACAGTATCCACAATCCATCTACATAATGCGGGATTAGAATCCACAGCCTTCTGCATCAAAAGCAAGTATACTACCTGTTGTGCTACTAATAATGCAAACAGCCTTGGCATAAGTAGCACTAAACTTCTGTTACCCTGAAGCTCTCCGCTCCTTGTAAAATCCACTTGAGACTCAACTATATCTCTCAACTTTCCAGCACAATAAATCTGGAAAAAAAAAACAAAATGTATTTTTTGGGGGGGGGGGCAAAGACCCAAAACCAAGGACACATTTTAAACACTGCTTGTATAATCTTAGAAAGTTGCTAGAATAAAATGCTTTGTGTTACCATGCGTTTCCTGAAAGAGACTGAAACTTAAATGGCTATCATTATTTAGTGAATCCAGTTCTCACTGATGCCAGACAACCACAAATTTTGAGGAACAGACCAAAAGTATGAGCCAGACATTCTCTGAAAAATCTGGACAGCTGCGGGCTATGGACTCATCATCTTGAATCACAAGCAAATGGTGGTATAGGTAGAGAATTCAGGCTCTTACTCCTTTGTACCTAAGGTACAGGGTTTGAGCCTGAGTAACACTAACCACCAGGTATACGTAACTGGGGCATCACACACACACACACACACACACACACACACACACACACACACACACACACACACACACACACACACACACACACAATTTCAGGCAGCATAAGCATACTACTAAATTCCCTTACTTGACGTCTGTACACACTTCATAAAGAAGTAATTGTACATAAATTCCCTTACTTGAAACAGCAAATGAAATTGTTCATGTCAAGAAGCAATTTCAAATAGCGTGGGTGGACAGGACAGGAAGAACAGGATGTCTGCATGCACACACGTGATGTGACTGGACCAGCAAGGCACAGGACTGTTCTTAAAAAAGAACACCCTTACAAAGTATTTTTGTGTAATGAAAAGAAAATTAATCTCCTGGCCAGCCATTCCGGGGGGAGTGCAAGTGCACCCCCTTGCACCTGCCTGTGGGCACCCTTGCTTTCTAATTATTCTTTTTTAATGGCAGTAACTGTTCTGGATTCAACTAAAAACTCTACCACAGCAGGTCTTTCAATTAGGATGCCCTTTCCCTTTGGCTTATACTCTGATATCAATCACTGACAAGTAAGGCAGTCTCTAGCCTGCAGTTCAAATCTCTTCTTGGCCTCATTCATCTCAATCACCTTTCCCTCTCTAATTATTTGCTCCCAACAGCTTGGATCCTTTGTCAGTTTTCTACAGTAAATATCAGCCACTCTTGTCTATTTTTGTACAATTACTTGCAGTCATCCTCAGTGGCAAAATCTAATTTCTCCATTCTTGTGTTATCTTAGTTCTTGGAATACTTTCTGCTACTTTAAGAATATAATATTCTATATGGTTGTTGTTATTCTCCTTAAGGATCTGTAGCCAAAATCCCACTCTCTCTCCCTATTTCTTGAACACTCCTCTTGCTTCATGAATCCTTTCCACTTTGACTTATAACATTCTGCTTATGTTATGCATATTAGCCTTAACTGTACAGCTGTAAAATGTTATGCATATTAGCCTTAACTGTACAGCTGTAAAATATTCCTTCACATGAGGTAATCCTGAACTACCTTGATCTATTTTAATGATCAGTTTATCCCACTTAACTCTTGCCCTCCTCCCTTCCCAAATACATTCCTTCAACTCTTTATTACTGTCCCCAACTTCTCCTCTGGTTGACATAAACATGCCTGACCCATACATAAAACTAAAGGAACTAAAACATTTCCCTGCTTTGTCTTACTATCCACATCTTTAAGAAAGAGCTTCCATTTTCTCAGTATTTGTATTTTTGTTTAATCTCTTTCCACATATCCTTAGCTGCCATAACAAAAGCCTTTTTAATCCATACTCTTAAACATGTCATCTTATTGTGTTCTCATAAATGTGTATTCGATGAGACAATTTATGTGTAGTTACATAATTTATGGTTATAGCCTTTGCTTTATTGAAACTGTCTTACAATGTTCCATAACACTGAGAAGTCCTTTTATGCATTTATCAAGTACAAAATAATAGCATTTGCAAATAAAGCTAACTTTTCTTGATTACCATATGAATTATATGCTTGTATTTCTGAGTCTCTTATTTTCTTTGCCAATGGCTCTAAATATAAGGCAAATAACAAAGGGAAAGAGGACACAGCTGTCTGGTTCCTCTGTTTAAACATAACTTAATAGAATGGAACCCTCCCACTTTAATTCTTGCCTTTGATTCCTCATATATCCTCCTAGTTAACCTTATTACTGTATTAGGGAATGCAAAAGCTTCTATTGCCCTAATCATAAAATCCGGGTTTGCCTCAAATGTTTATATGCATCAAGACCTACACACAACAGTGGTATTTTCCTACATTCTACTTCACTCTGGATCAACATTGTTCTATTAATGCAGTCAAATGTTTGCCTCCCCTCCACAAAACCACATTGATCCATGTCCATTATTTTACATAGTAAAGACAAACATTTTATGATCATGGTTTAAAATTGAAATGGGTCTATATAAAGCTAGGTCTGAAGGATCTTTATGGTCTTTGGGTATTACAGCCATCACAGCATTCTTGAAAGATATTGGTGCCTCCCCTTCTTTTAAAATACTGTTAAAATAAATTTTACAGATCTTAATCACTTTCTTCCCTCCTGACTTCCAAACTTCCACAGGAATACTGACTGTAAAAATTCTTGAGGAAATGTGACACACTGGTTCAAATGGAGACAGGAAGAAGCAACTACATAAGACGACTGCTGAATCCTATACAAATGCACTTTATAAAGCACTTATACGAGTGCATGGATTGTGCTACTCCTAACAGAACCAAGATGCTATCCTCCAAAAGAGGAAGCCAATCTGGTGGCCCCTGCCATAAACAAACTCGACAACAGAAGTAAGAAACTGTTGCAAAAATGAGTAAAATCCCATGACTGGAAGAACTCCCTGGTGAGCCTCAGTAAGAAGCTGAGATCCCTCATAAAATCCTCCAAAGCTAGTTATGAAAACAATCACCACTGATTCTAAAGACAACCACAAAGCATTCTATAGCCATGTCAAGAATCTCAAAGGCAACACGCAGATCTGCTCTGAGTTACAGCACAACGACACTAAATATACAGAACCAACTGATATTGCCAACATCTTGGCAGATAGGTTCAGTGCTAACTTTAACCCCCTCTCACTCCCTAAAGGGCCCATCTCTATACCAGAAGAATGCAAAGTTCCTGTAATCACGACTGCACAGGTAAAAACCACACTCTCCAAAGCCAAGAACACAGCATCCATGGGACCTGACAACATCCCAGGCTGCGTTCTACATGAGCTACAGAATGAACTGTCACCCCACCTAATCACCATGTTCAATCATAGCCTCACCTCAGGCTTTGTGCCCACTGAATGGAGCACAGCGACTGTTATCCCACTCCACAAAGGGGGAGCCACCACGGACCCTGTGAACTACCGCCTTATTAGCCAGATGAGCTTGGTCTGCAAGGCTATGGAACGTATCACCATGGAACTTATAAACAAAGATATTGGTAATCTCCAAACTCTGGACCCCATCCAGACTGGGTTTGTAAAAGGCAGATCATGTCTCCTAAACCTGATAGACTTCTTTGAAGCAGTCACCAAAGCCACAGATGAGGGTAAGGTGGTTCACACACCCTATCTAGATCTTGCCAAGGCTTTTGACACCATTCCCCACTCTGGAATTATAGATAAACTCACAAAACTAGGTATAAATCTCTATGTCACAAGATGGGTTGCCAACTGGCTCACTGACAGAACCCACACTGTGAAAGTAGCAGACTCCAAAACCGATTTCAGACCAGTGACAAGTGGAGTACCACAGGGTTCAGTCCTGGGTCTTCTCCTGTTTGGTATCTACTTTTCTGAAGTACATGCTAACACAGAAGTTCTTTGGCTAATGAAGTTCGCAGATGACTGCAAACTAGGAGCCATAATTGAAACTCCTAACGATGCGAACATTCTACAAAAGGGCCTCACTGAAACAGATGCCTGGTGTCAAAGCCATGGCCTCAAGCTCAATGCCAAAAAGTGCACTGTCATCCCCTTTGGTAAAAACTCTGTACCCATGAGCTACCACATAGGTGGTAGTCTAACTCCGAAAGTGTGATAAGAGACCTTGGGACACAAGTGGACAGTAGTCTCTCCTTTGATAATCACATCGCCACAGTAATCAGGAAATCCTTCTATCTGGCATACCTCAACACAAAAGGTTTCTCTTCCCGGAAAAAAGAGGTCATTGTTCCCCTCTACTAGTCACTCATTAGACCCATTATAGAGTACAACGCCACTTTTGGTATGTACCTAGCAAGACATCTACAACAACTGGAAAGGCCGCAGAAATACCTCACAAAGAGGATTAATGGCCTCAAACAGGTGCCCTATGCAGACCGTCTTAAAAAACACCAGCTTTACATCCGTCGCATATCGCCTACTCAGAGGTGATCTCTGCCTAACATACAAAGCTATGTCAAACCCAGAGCTGTTGGAAATGCTCCACTTAAAGAAATCCCAATCCCTCCGAGCTACATGCTCTAGGGACCCAAACCTTGTCACCATAATAAACAGAACATGCCGGAGGGATAGATTCCTGTCCCAGAGACTTCCCATACTCTGGAACAAACTATCTATCTATATCAAACAAAGCTCCTCGTTAGCACTCTAAGAAAAATCTTGATGATTGGATGGAAATTGGGAAATTCACCCCGGGGATCACCTCTGTGGCTCTGCTCAACAGGGGCACAAGAAAACAATTTTATTGGGTGGCGAAAGCCAGGGTACCTTTTTGACTAGGCTTGTACAGGCACTAAGGGCAATAGCCTAGTACCTACCTATGAACCTATCAGCCTGCCAAATATTAATGTCTGCAGATAAGCCTAAAGTTGGAAACACAGTCAAAATACACAAAAGTTATGTACTTACTATAATGATAGATCCTTTTATGTCAGCCTGTCTGATATGAAATGTAGGTCCTTGTGCCACTGACTGGATCTGGTCTAGCAGAAACAGTGCTCCAGCCTTAAGCCCATTTAAGAATTCTTCCTTTCCATAATGCACCTGTCCCCTTAGACAGTTGTAAAGGATCTATTTTGACACCTTAAGAATCAGACATAACCAATCTGTACTATCTTGGAACCAAGGAATATGAAGTGCTAATCCTTCGGGTCTTACAGAAGGAAAAAGGCAGGAGGGTTTTCGTACTGGATGAAGTGGAATAAAAGGCTCTATCATTATAGTAAGCACGTAAATTTTGGAATCTATTAATTTAGTCTCCCAATTTGGCATGTGGGTTAGAATCAAAGAAATATAGCGAACCAAATTTCACCAAACTCCAAAAGAAAGGAGGCGGAAGACTCGACTGCTAAACCACCTCAAGTTTAATGTTAACATTAAACTTGAGGTGGTTTAGCAGTCGAGTCTTCCGCCTCCTTTCTTTTGGAATGTGGGTTAGAATCCCAAGTAAAGGAAATCCCGTGTGATATCATGATTGATAGAAGATCCTTCAGGATGGAAGCAGCAAAGGATGCTCTAGCCATAGAAGTACAATTCATCTGTGTAGTGCTTAATGAACATATGCATAGAAGACAGTGTCTGCCTCACATACATCATCCAAGAAGTGTGCTCTAAAGAAAGATGCAAAAGTTGCAGTGGTTGTAGTGGAGTGAGCCCTCAGTTTACATGGTGAAGGTTTGTTGTGGAATTCATATACAAAGGAAATGCAATAGGCCAAACATCTGGAAAAAGATGTTTTAGGCACCTTTTTTCCCCTAACTTATTCTGATCAAAAGAAACAAATAGCTACTCATTGTTCCTGACTGAAGCTGTTCTGTTAATGAAAACGCATAGTTGTCTTTGGATGTCTGAGATATGAAGCAAGTATTCTCCTTTGTTTTCATAATTAGGATAGAAGATGGGTAAATGAATGGTTTTAGAAATGTTATTCTCCAAAGCCACCTTAAAAATAAAGGAATGGATAAGTTCTTAAGGTTACGCTATCTTTGTGGAAAATGAGATAAGAGGGAATTGAATGTAAAGAATGAAACTCCAAAAATTTTCTATCTGAGGTGACTGCCACTAGAAAATAGTTTTCCAAGACAAGTTCTTAAGTTTGTGGAAGCCGATGGCTTGAATGGAGGATTGGTTAAGGTTTCTAAAATAAAATTCAAGTCCCGTGGAAGGATTAGGTCTTTAACAAGTATAGAGAGAGAGTAGGAAGATGCAAGAGAGAGAGTAGGAAGATGCAAGAGAGAGAGTAGGAAGACGCCTTTGAGATAGGCCTTGTTAAATTTTTGAGAGGCTAAAGAGTGATCCTGGAAGCCACTATGAAAACTAGAAATCACTGCTGACTAAACTTTGATTGTACAGAAGCTTGAGTCAGAGTGTAAAAGGAATTAGAGGAAATGTAGAACACCTGAGATAAGGCCTAAAAAGGGATCAGTGTTCTGTAGAGCAGCCCTTGAAACAAATCTTTTCTATTTGTTGTAAATTATATGAGTGGAAGGCTTCTGAGAAGCTGTTAGAATGCTGACCACTTCTTGAGGGAGAGAAACATCCCTCTCCATCACTGGAGCTGAAGTTTAGGTGAACCAGGGTTTGCAATACCAGAGTTAGATTCCATGGAGAAGAAGGATCTTTAAACGGGGGGGTCTTAACAGAAGTGTGCCTCTTAAAAAGGTTTTACAAAGTTTATGAGAAGCGAGTGAGGAACAATCAAATCCAATACAGAAATAAGAAACTGTTGCCAACTGAACTTTAATTGTCGAAAAACTAGCCCCTTGACTGAAAAAAGTCAAGAACTCAAGAATATTATGAAGCAGGGTATAAGAAGGTTCCACATCATTTTGCAGTGCCCAGTGTACAAATCTTTTCCATTTACTAGTATAAAGTTTCCTTGTAGATGGTTTAAGGGAAGATTACAAAATCTGACGTTCAGGAGACGAGAGCATAGGTTGTCTGGCTGTTACTGGAAATGAAGAAACCAAGCTGACAGTTACAGATTGGGGAGGTCTGGATGTGTCATGCCTGTTGGGTGAGACAGCAGATCTGGAGTTGGGTCCAAAATCCAAGGCTGATAAATTAAATGAGGCCATAGGAAGGGAAATCAAATCTGTTGAGGTTAATAGGGTGCAATGAGGATGACCTTGCTCTTTAACCTGGCAGCTCTCTGTAGGAACTTTGGAATCAAAGGAATTGGGAGGATAAGCATAAAATAGACTAGGTGGCAAATCATGGAGAAGAGCATCTCTAAGTGATTCCCTATGTGGGGGGATCAGGGCAAAGTAGCTACAGTACTTGTTTATGGGAAATGCAGAAAGATTGCAGCAAGGCTGGCCCCATTGCAGGAAAATCAATTCAGCTATGTTCTTGTTGAGGGACCATTCGTGAGGTAGTAGTATGTACCTGCTCTGTTTGTCTGCTAACACACTGGACTTCCCCAGAATACGAGTTGATATAAAAAAGTGGTTGAAAGAGATTGCCCATTGCCAAACCCTTAGCGCTTCTTGACACAAGGGGTAAGATCTGGTTCCTCCTTGTTTGTTGATGTACCAAACCACTGACATGTTGTCTCTGAATTGCAATCATTCCTGAGGGTAGAGCATTCTGAAAGGCCTGCAACACTTGAAATACTGGGGGGGGGGGGGGGGGGGGCTTTTGGATAACTCTTTTTCTAGCAGCTTTTGAATTTGAATTGCTACTTGTTCCCTCTGATTGGGTGGAACATCAGGAAATTTTCTTAAATTGAGAGGATAAAGGGAAAATGGTATTATATAACCTCTGGAAATGATCCTCTGTACCCAAGTATCTTTTGTTATTTCTATCCAGGCTCTCCAGTACAAGGACAACTGAACCCCGACTGCCCCCAGAAGGGGACAATAGTGCCTCCTTTCAGAAGTTCTGAAAAGGTTTACCAAGGAAAGAATCTCTGAAACCTTGGTTCTGTGGGCCACCTATGCCACAAGGGTGACGTCTACCATTACCTCTGGAGGAACCTCCACCACGTGTGTCCTGGAAAGATCCATGGGATTTTTTGAACCACATTTTACTGCCGCCTCCATGATTCCTTGAAAAGGATCTTTGAGGGGTGGAAAAACGTACATCCATGGCAGAAAGAGTCTTTCCATCCATATCACACATGGACAAAGTATCTATAACCTTGGGACCAAACAGAGACGTTCCATTAAAAGGAGCACTGACGAAAGAAGACTTAAAAGACTCTACAAAATCACACATGGTTTAAAGCCATAGAGAGCACATCAACAGTGCAAGGTTATAATGTCTTCCACACATTTAGCCAGCTACTTCACAGGCAGTGACTAAAGGTGGAGGTGCCTCTATTTACATCAAAAGTAAATATACTTCAAGGCTGGTGAAACAGGACAATGCACTTGAGCTGCTCCATGCTCAAATCACCATAGGTAAAATCCAATACCACTTCACTTCTCTATGACCCAGGAAACCCACACCATGTATTTAAACTGGTTAGAAACACTAACCATCCAACTTAAAACCATATTCAAGGGTGACTTTAATTACACCACTATTAACTGGGAATGCTACAGAATACCAAACATAGATGCACAGAGATTCCTGGATTTTGTAAATACAAACTCCCTGGACCAGAAAGTCAATACACCAACCAGGAATGCAACCATACTAGATCTGGTCCTCACTAATATGGGAGACTGCTGCACACTCCCTACTGTAATGCCTTCTCTGGCAATGTCAGAACACAAAATGGCCTCTTGAAGTAAAAATAAATACATAAAATAAAAAAGAAAATTATAGTAAAAATAAAACATGGACCCCCAGCTTCTTCTTTCGGCTTTTCCCAGTTAGGGGTCATCACAGTGGATCACCTGTCCGCTCATGATTGGCAGTGGAGTTTTACGGTGTCAAGTTGCCAGCCCGGCGCCCAACCTTCCACAGAAGGCACACACATGCACACACTCATGCCTAGGGCCAATTTAGAGTCTCCAATCCACCTACAGCATGTCTTTGGGATGTGGGAGGAAACCGGAGGAAACCCATGCGACCACAGGGAGGACATGCAGACCCCACACAGAAGGCACCCCAGCCGAGAATCGAATCGGAGAACCTCTTGCTGTGAGGCAGCAACGCTAACTGCTGCACCACTGTGGCCGCCCAAAACATGAACCCCCAGCTAAACCTGGAATATTCAGGAACTATTCTAAGGCTAACCTCCTGCTATTAAGTGAGAATCTAGCAAAATTTCAAGCCCCCCATAAACCCAGAGAACACTTCTGCCTATGCAGAACAGTTCACAGAAACCCTGTACAAGCATGTTAATAGCTGCATAGAGGCAGATATACCCACCAGGAAGAAGTACAGAACTAACTCAAATAACAAGCCACCCTAGTGGAATCACAAAATCAATTGGCTGTATAACAGGAGGAAGAAAATCATGGCAAAAATTAGGAGGTGTAGTACCCAGCAGGATAAAAGCACTCTCATCAAACTAAACAAACAACTCAGAGGACAAATAAAGTCCACCAAAGCCGAATTTGAGGTAAGTTTGGCCTCCCAGGCCAAGGACAACCATAAAGCATTCTTTAGCTATGTCTGCAACCTCAAAGGCAATACACAACTGTATGCAGAGCTCATTGTAAATGGAGCCATCTATACTGAGCAAGAAGATATAGCAAACTTCCTGGCTGGCAAATTCAGCTCCAACTTTAGCCCCTCTTCCCCTCAACCTTCCTTCAGGAAATATCATCAAATATAACTCCCCCCTACTATCACTAGCGAACAGGTCCTTAATGCTCTAAGACCAAGAACACTGCATCAATGGGCCCAGACAATATCCCAGGTTGCCTTCTTAATAGCATGAACCATGACCTATCAGGACCTCTGGAATTTCTATTTAATTACAGCCTCCAAACAGGCTTTGTGCCTCATGACTGTAGAAAGGCAACAGTCATCCCTCTGTACAAAGGTGGGCCATCTACAGACCCATAAGTCTCACTAGTCTTATATGTAAAGCCATGGAAAGAATAATCATGGAGATGAAAAGTAAAGATATAGTAACCCTCCAGACACTGGACCCAACCCAGTTTGGTTTCGTCAAGGGGAGGCTCATGCCTAGTCAACCTGGTGGACTTCTTTGAGAAGGTCACCAAAGCAATGGATGAGGGCAAAATCGTTCATACTGCCTACCTTGACCTGGACAAGGCATTTGACATAATATCCCACTTAGGTATTGATGACAAACTCATGACGGCTCAGTGGTGCAGCGGTAGGGTTGTTGCCTCACAGCAAGAGGTTCTCCGGTTTGATTCTTGGCTGGAGTGCCTGCTGTGCAGAGTCTGCATGTCCTCCCTGCATTCGTGTGGGTTTTCTCTGGGTACTCCAGTTTCCTCCTACATTACAAAGACATGCATCTGGAGTGTTTCTCCCCGGGCCTCCGCTGAAAATTGGCTTTGTTCCAAGTCGGACTTTCCTGGGAAACAAATGTAAAATAAATTAAAAGAGGAAAGAGGTTAGGTACAGACTTGTATGTCACCCGGTGGATAGCCAACTGGCTCAAAGACAGGACCCAGGAAGTCAGAACTGGGGAGTTCACCTCTGCAAAGATTTCAGTCACAAGTGGAGTCCCTCAGGGATCAGTTGATGGACTGCTCCTTTTTGGCATTTACTTCTCAGAAGTCAAGGCCAATGTCAGTGGTCTCTGGCTGACTAAATTTGCAGATGATTGCAAATTAGGAGCTGTCATTGAATCTCACACTGACACAAATATTCTCCATGAGGGGCTGACACAAACAAATAACTGGTGTCAGAGCCATGGACTAAAACTAAATGCCAAGAAATACATAATAGTATCCTTTGGGAAGTCATCCATCCCTCATAACTATCATAGTGACAACACACCCCTTACAGCTGACTCAGTAGTCAGGGACTTAGGGATACACACAATTAATAATCTAGCTTTTGATCATCACATGTCTACAGTGGTGATGAAATCATTCTAAGTTGTGCAACTTATAAACAAAGGTATGACATCTAAGTCTAAGAAAGCCATTGTTCCACTGTATTAGTCATTCATCAGACCTATCATTGAGTACAATGCCCCCTTTGGTATGTACCTAACCAAGCATTTCCAACAACTGGAATGTTGACAGAGGTTCCTCACTAAAAGAATACAAGGCGTAAGTAAAATGTCCGATGCAGGCTGCCTCAAGGCCGTATCCCTGTATTCTGTCTCCTGAGATAGTATGACCCCTCTGTCGTCTTGTAAAATGTGCCAAATAATTCAGTGACCTTAATCCAAAGGTCACTGAAGCACAGACACACTTCCCACACCTGTCCATCACCTGAGACTCCTTGTTGGGGGGGATAAACAGAGGAACTTTCCTCTGCAAGTTCCTTCTTAATGGCCACCGCCATGACCATAGCATCAACAGGCACATCCTTGGACCAAAAAGTACAGTTGTGTACACTTACCATAAATGTAGATGTTCGAGTGTATTCACTGTTGCAGTCAACACATTTGGGTTATCTGCTTGCAGTAGCCCTCAGTCAGCATGATTAACAAAGTCTTAGGTCCTGCATTGGTTGCCGTCTCTTCTTCTGTGACGTCAGGGGTATAAAACATGCAGCCGACGTCATTACATCAGTTTTTCTTGCCCAAGATGTTAGATGCCCCCCTAATGGGAAGCAACTAAATCTATAAATATACAAAGTTATACCTCCAACAAAAAAGCAAATACACCAAAAAGCTTTTAAGCATAGTAAAGGCGAGAAGAGGTATAGTCAAAAGAAGTCAGGAGGCTGGAGGGAGGGTAACCAGGACTGCAACAGTGAATACACTCGAACATCTACATCTATGGTACGTGTACACAACTGTACTATGTTCTTTGTGTTTCACTATTGCAGTCATCACATTTGGGTAGATTCCCAAAGCTAAGGATGGGAGGAGGAATATAGACAGCATTAGGACCAGCTATAAGGCCCTGCAAGACTGCAGTGGCAAAGCCAGCTCTGGATTTAGAGAAAATTGGCAAATGGTAATGCTTGGTGAAAGGATGTAGAGAACTCCAGGTAGCAGCTTCCTAGATGTCCCTGGTAGGTAAGCCTCTGAGAAAGGCTGTAGAGGTAGATGCAGCCCTGGTTGAGTGGGGTCTGATCCCCTGTGGGATAGGTTTTCCATGGTGCTTATAATAGAAATGAATGCAATGGCCTATCCATTTGGAAATCGTCTGCTTTGAAATAGCCTTCCCCTCTGTCCCTGCAAGCAAATGCCGGCAGCAGTTGTTCAGATTTCCTTTGAGGTTTAGTACTGTCCAAGTAGAATCTAAGCTGCCTGTGCACATCTAAGGAGTGCAGTATCCATTCCCCTTTGTTCTGTGGATAGGAAAGAAGGTCGACAAATGAATGGACTGATTAAGGGCCACACTGGATACCACCTTTGGCATGAAAGAGGGATTGGTCCTGAGGGACACCCTGTCCGCATGAAAGATGATGAAAGGCTCCACTGCTATAAGGGCCTGTAATTCAGATACCCTTCTTGCTGAAGTGATTGCTAAAAGGAAAGCTGTTTTCCAAGAAAGGAATTTTAAATCTACAGTAGCAGCTGGCTCAAAAGGAGGAAGGGTGAGCTTCTCCAATACAAAGTTAAGTTCCCAGGCTGGAGTTGGAGCTCTCCTGGATGGCCTTAAATTTTTGGTCCCTCTGAGGATCTGCTTGAGTAGTGGATGAGAGAAGAGGGGAGGATCTGTGTTATAATGAGCTAAAATGGCTGAGTCGTGAATTTTTATCGAGGAAAAAGACAGGCCCTTGTGAAGCATCTCAGTTAAGTATTGTAAAATCTGAGGTAAATTGGGCACTGCTGTGCTCATCCCTAGAGACTGGTTCCAGGCACAGAATCTTTTCCATTTTTCAGCATAAGATTTTCTAGTACTAGGTCTCCTTGCCTCTAAAATGATATCCATCACTGGTTTACTGAGGGATGGTAAAGGAGGGATTAGGTAATTAGCCAGGCTGCTAGGTTAAGTGTTTGAAGCTGCGGGTGCAGAATCTGGTTCTCCTGCTGAGTTAGCAGGGTAGGAGTCTGAAGCAGGTGCCATGGGGCCAACAGTGACACACTGTGCAAGACGGGGTGCCAGTGTTGGCGTGGCCAGTCTGGAGCAATCAAAATCGTCCTTGGTTTGTCTTGTTTGATCTTTAGTAGTATTTTGGAGAGCAGAGGCAGAGGAGGAAAGGTGTAAACTGATAGGTTTTTCCAGCTGAAGAACAGAGCATCCACTTTCCAAGCTTGTCTGTGGGGAGTCCTTGTGCAAAATTTTTCCAATTGATAGTTCTGGGGGGAGGCAAACAGGTCTATATCTGGGCTCCCCCATTTGCTTGTCAAGATGTTGAAAATCCTTGGTTCCAGTTTCCACTCGTGTGGGTCCACAAGGTTTCTGCTTAGTCCGTCTGCCAGTTATTTAGTTTTCCTGGCAGGAATTGAGCTTGTAGATGCACTTGGTAGCTCAAGGCTGTGTTCCACAATGCCATGACTAGTCTGCAGAGGGGGGTAAGAATGTCTACCCCCCCCCTGCTTGTTTATGTACCACAGTGGTGTTGTCCTTCTTTACCAATAATTGTCCTGGTAGAATGTGGTCCTTGAAGGCTGTCAGAGCATTCTGTATAGCTAACATTTCTTTTTGATTGATATGCAGGTGCATTTCACTTGGGTTCCATTTGCCCTGAATGCACTTCCCTACCAGGTGTGCCCCCCCCCCCCCCATGCATAGTCTGATGCATCTGTTGTTAGGGTTTGGGCAGCAGGGGGTAGTGTGATTTTGGTGGCAGGCCTCTGCCCACCAAAGGAACTCTAGGCGTAGGCAAGGTATGATAGGAATCATTGCTTCCAGATCTTGAGAATGTTGACACCATAGGCTTTTTCAATACCATTGTAGTTTCCTCATATGAATTAGAAGAATGCAGGAGTCCATGAACCCCAAGGCTTGTAGTATTTGCCTTGCAGATAGCAGGGATTTTTGTGGCCAGTTGTTTGAAGTAGGTTGTCAAATGAATTTGTTTCTCTGGCGTGAGGAAAGCCATCCGGGAAGTTGTATTCAAGCTTGCTCCCAGGAATAGAATTTGTTGACAGGGTACCAAGTGTGATTTCTTTTCATTTATGGTATACCCTAGACAAGTTAGCACCCTTTGTACAAAAGCCACATTTATTTATTTATTTATTTATTTGCAGTTGGTTTACCAGGATAGTCCGCTGGGCCAAAAAGAACCCGTTTTCAATGGAGTCCTGGGGAGAAAAGCTCCAAAACAGACAAACTAGGTACATACAAAAGATTGCTAATAATAATTATACAAAAGTAAAAGATACAACATTTGAGCTCAAAGTTCAGGAAGCATTCAAACAATACAATCTAGTGAGAGATAATGTGAAGTGAATATGCTGAGAAAGTGTCATTGTTTTACACATACAGAGTAGTTATTTTGTAAGGAACATAAGCTTTGTAAGGTACAAAGATCACATGACTCAAAAGTATGTCCTGGCTTTCTGCCTGAATTAAACAATCGTCCAGGTATAGGTATATTTGAATATTTCTTTGCCTGCAAAATGCAATGACTGGAGCTAGGCGCAGTAGATAAGTCAAAGGGCAGTGCAGAGAACTGATAGTGTGTGTAGCCTGCTTTGAAGTGTAGGTATCTTCTGCAAGATTCCCTGATTGGGATGTACAGGTATGCTTCCTTTAAATCTAGTGTTGCCAACCAGGCATCTTTGCCTAGCATAGGAAGCAACTGGTGAAAAGTCAGCATCCTGAAATTTGGAATCACCAAAAAGGTGTTTACAGTAGACAGGTCCAGGATAGGATACCACAAATTGTCTTTTCTGGGTACCAGGAAAAGTCTTGAGTAGAAACCTTGTCCCTTTTCCTCTTCTGGTACCAATTGAATAGCCCCTATGCTTAAGAGAGAGTACTTGCTTTTGAGCCTCTGCCTACTGATTTAGAGGTAGATCCGGCCACCCGCTTGGAGTTGGTAATGTGTGGAAGTGAAATCTGTATCCTTGGGACACTACATTTAAAACCCATTTGTCCACTTGATGGAATGACAAGCCACCTGGGAGGAGGTCCCCAACAGGGAAACAGCAGATGTTTTACCCTCAGAGATCGGAAGATCAGACACAACCTGAAAAGAATCAGATAGGAGAGCCAACACATACCTGGACATATGGGTCTGATAATTTACAGCCCTAAAAGCCAAGGTAGCCGACGTATAGACCTTCCTACCTAGCCTTTCCATGGTTCTGCTATCTTTATCAGAGGGCAGTAATTTAGGCAAAGGAAGCAACTGAGAGGGCTTGTCACAGGCTACAGACACCAGTGAGGAGTCGGCAGCACGACACTTGTATAAAAATTAACAGTCTTCAGGCAACCTATAAAACCTATCAGATTTCTTGGGAGCAGGGGGCTGAGAATCTGCAGCTTTAGAGGCATTGAAAAATGTATCCAACAAAGCAGCCAAAAACAGAAAGAATAGGAGTGGGTTTAGGAGAGTCCATCTGCAGCAACTCATAGTGCCTCTTATGAATCTAAGAGACCGGAGCACAATCCCATTTAAAGAACTCCATCATCCTGGAGATTGTGTATCCAAAAGAAATCTCTTCAAAGTGAGTACAAGACTGGTAGATTCCTCTTCCTCTAACTTACAATCCAAAGGAGAAGACATCTGAAAAGAGTAAGCAAGGGATTCCCCATCCAAATCCAACTCCTCCTCAGAGGAATCCTGTTCTCTGGGTCTTTTAAGGGGAGTAGAAGACTAAGGCAGAGCTAGAACAGAAACATCCTGAGGAGGTTTCAATGCCATCAAACTCTGAGTGAAGGCCTGCCACTCACTCTGTGGATCCTTAGAGGCAGAAGAAATATGTTTATTTTTTTGGTTTTTCTTCAACAGGACATCTGCCTTATAAAACTTGGAAGGGTCTGACCCAGGACTGCACTCAATAATGGCAGTAGGGACTTCTTATCTGACTAAAATCTGAGAAACACCCCTAGGTTCCTCAGAAATGATCAACCATGGTTCCCCCTGAATGTCTGAAATGGACATCTGCAAAGCCTTCTCGGATGTGCTTAAAGCAGGATCCCCAATGGCCTCCAATCTGGTTGCAGCAGAGGAATCCAACAACAAAGCCAGGCAAACCTCCAGGCATTCATTCACCTCGGGAGAGATGTCTGCAGGAGGCTGAACAGTCGAAGATTCGGGCCTATGCTTCTTGGCCTTCTTCTTCCCAGATGGCTGTCCTTCAGGGTGGGAAATTCCCTCCATTGTACCCTTCATGAGAAGTTTAAGAGGCTGATTCTCTAGATATGGCACCAAAGAAGAAAGTCTACTATGCAAAGTTTTAGGTACAAAAGCCTGACAGATGGAACAGGATGTATGGTTGTGCGAGGTGCCAGGGCAAAACAGATACTGTTTGTGGCGGTCTTTATGAGGAAGCTGTCTCCTACACTGGCCTTCTTGGATGACATGAAACCCCACAAGCAACAAAAAGAAAAGACAAGTAAAAAAAAAAAAAAAGAACCCCAGTGGGCACTCATCTGCAATGGCTTGGTGAAACCAGCAACAGAACGTAGGCATTCAGACTGACAATCAAGACATGGAGTTCGGACTAGCGGTACAGAAGTTCTGAGAATGGTACGTCCAGACATCACCTTTATGCCCTATACTAGATGAGAAGCATACGTGTGACATACAGCATGCCTTAAAATAACCTACGGCTTTTGTATACTGGCCAGATGTTGGGCTGCCTTAGGCAGGGAATCCCTAATGTTATGGATACTGCAACAGTGAAATGGAAGGACATCACTTTTAATGGCTAATGTTTTCTGAAAGCATTCAAGTTGTTTTCTACATCTGGGAGAGGAATAAAAATAAGAAAAAACAGACAGCACTTAGTATAAGTAGAAGCACAGGCTGTACCATGAGTCTTAGCATAGATAAAGTACAGTTTTGTACCTACCATAAATGTAGATGTCCGATAGGAATGCATCTGCAGTCCTTACAAATGGGTTGTCCTGTCGTCAGGCAGCCCTTCGATCGGCCGGATTCCAAAGTCTGGGTCTGGCCTCGGCTGGTGTTGCACTTCACCCGACGTCATAACTGCAGTTATTCGGGTATAAAGGCATCAGCCAACGCCATTTTCCTCAGTGTTTCTTGCCCCAGATGCCAGGTGCCCTCTAGGAAGGCTAAATTTGGATAAATGCAAATGTTTCCAAATAGTAGAGAGCAAACAAAAAATAAACATGTATGTACATATATACAAACAAATACACCATAATAGATTCCCCCAGCTAGCTACAAGATGGGCAATACCCTAGGAGTACCACAGAGGGGAAGGAGGGTGGGTAATCCTGACTGCAGATGCATTCCTATCGGACATCTACATTTATGGTAGGTACAAAACTGTACTATGTCCTTCAAGGATGCATCTGCAGTCCTTACAAATGGGTAGAATACCATAGCCAAACTGGGGGAGGAGGAGAAAGGTAATTATGGTGTAGTTAAGATCCCTTGCAAAACAGCAGTGGCAAAACCTGCTCGGGATCTAGAGTATAGAGGTAAATTATAATGCTTGGCAAATGTATGCACGGAGCTCCAAGTAGCAGCCTCTAAAATGTCTTTGGTAGCCACTCCTCGTAGCAAAGCTGTGGTAGTGGCTGTAGCCCTTGTAGAGTGAGGCCTGATGTTTTCTGGAGTTTTCTTCCCATGGTAGGAGTAACAAAATCTAATGCAATTTCCTATCCACTTAGAGATTGTCTGTTTTGAAATTGCTTTTCCTTCCATTCCTGTTGCATATGCTACCAGTAGCTGGTCAGTTTTTCTATTACCCTTGGTCCTGTCCAGGTAGTAGCGTAATTGCCTATGCACATCCAAGGTATGTAACAGTCTTTCTCCCCTGTTTTGTGGGTTGGGGAAGAATGTAGGTAGGTGGATAGCCTGATTCAAAGATACTCTGGAAACCACCTTAGGCATAAAAGTAGGATTTGTTCTCATGGACACTCTATCTTGATGGAAGATCAGGAAGGGCTGTACTGCCATTAATGCCTGTAGTTCAGATACCCTTCTTGCTGAAGTGATTGCCAGCAGGAAAGCAGTTTTCCATGATAAGTATTGTAATTCTGCTGTGGCTGCTGGTTCGAAAGGAGGAAGTGTCAATTTCTCTAGTACAAAGTTCAAGTCCCATGCTGGCAATGGTGGCTTCCTAGGTGGTTTTACGTTTTTAATTCCTCTCAGAAACTGCCTGAGCAGAGGATGTGAGAAAAGTGGAGGATCCAAGTCATATTCTGCTGAAATAGCTGATGCATGGATCTTAATGGAAGAATAGGACAGGCCTTTGTGGAAGAGCTCTGCCAAGTATTCCAGGATGTTGGCTATGTTTACCAGTGACACATTTTCTCCTTTTGCAGTACTCCAAATGTAATATCTTTTCCATTTTGCTGAATAATTTTTTTTTCTTGTTGAGGGTCTGCGAGACTCCAAGATAATGTCTTTAACCCTTTGTGATAAATTTAGGTTTTTTGTTCTTATGCAATGTTCCAGGCAGTCAGCTGCAGTGTTTTCAGGTTTGGATGCAGGGTGTTGAAGTTGTTCTGTGTTAACAGCAAGGGAACAAGGGGTAGGGGCCATATTTGTTCCCGAGACATGCTCCTCAGTAATGGGTACCAATGTTGTCTTGGCCAGTCTGGAGCTATAAGAATGATCCTTGGATGGTCCTCTTTGATTTTTAATAGCACCTTGTGCATCAAAGGAAGTGGTGGGAATGCATATGCTGTCAGGTTTTTCCAACTGAAAGATAGAGTCCACCTTCCAAGCAAGTGGGTGGTACGTCCTTGTGCAGAATTTCTTTAGTTGGTGATTGCGTGGGGATGCAAATAAGTCTATCTGTGGGAGTCCCCATTTTCTTGTAATGGTTTTGAAGATGTCCGGATGGAGCATCCATTCGTGGGCATCCGTGGTTGTTCTGCTTAGTATGTCCGCTGGAATGTTTTCTTTTCCTGGTACAAAAATTGCTTGTAACTGAATGTTGTAACTCAGGGCCACATTCCAGAGGTCCATTGCCATCCGGCATAGAGGGTACGAATGTGTGCCTCCCTGTTTGTTGATGTACCACATAACTGTGGTGTTGTCCGTCCTTATCAACAGTTGACCTTGTTGAAGAAATGGTCTGAATGTCTGAATTGCCAGTTTTACTGCTAGCATTTCCTTTTGATTTATGTGCAGGAGCAGTTGGTCCGGAGTCCATGAACCTTGTATGCACTTTTCCAGCATGTGGGCCCCCCAACCGAGGTCTGAGGCGTCCGTTGTGATGGTTTGGCTTGGCTGAGTGTTGTGGAAGGGCAATTCTTTGTTTGATTGACAGGCCTGAGCCCACCATAGGAATTCTTGTTTCAGGCATGGAATTATAGGAATTTGGGTTTCTAGGCTGTGCCTGTGCTGAGACCATAAATTCCTTAGGTACCACTGTAACTTTCTCATATGCAGTCTGGCAAGTGGAACCAATATTATGCAGGATGCCATGAAACCCAAGGCTTGCAGGACTTTTCTTGCAGTTAGGTGGTTCTGCTTTGCTAATGCCAAGAAGTAGAGAGGGAGTTGTTCCTGTTTTTCTACTGTTAGGAATGCCATTTGTTTGGATGTGTCCAGCTCTGCACCCAAAAAGGTTATCCTTTGGGATGGTATCAGCCTTGACTTTTTTATATTGACTGTGTATCCCTGGGCTTGTAGTAGGTAAATGACTCTTTTCAAGTCTTCTGCTAACTTGTTTTTGTTGTCCGCTTGTATCAGGCAGTCGTCCAGGTAAGGGTAGATTTGGATTCCCTGAAGCCTGCAATGAGCAATTACTGATGCCAGGCATTTCGTGAACACTCTGGGCGCAGTAGATAAGCCAAAGGGCAATGCTGAGAATTGATAATGCTCTGATCCTGCAAGAAATCTGAGGTACCTTCTGCAATTTGGTCGTATGGGGACGTGCAGGTATGCCTCCTTGAGATCTAGAGTTACCAGCCAAGACTCCTTGCCCAGCATGGGAAGAAGCTGCTGTAGGGTCAGCATTTTGAATTTTGGAACAATGAGGAATGTGTTTAAAGTGGACAGGTCGAGTATAGGTCTCCATTTGCTTTCTTTTCTTGGTACCAGGAAGAGTCTGGAGTAAAATCCTTGTCCTTGCTCTGTAGATGGTACCTTTTCCACAGCTCTCATTCTTAATAATTGAGTTATTTGTTTTAGAGCTTCTGCCTTTTGATTTGGAGGTAGGTTTGGCATTCCTCTCTTCCCTGGTAGAGTATGGAAGTGAAACCTGTAACCTTGGTCTATTGTCTGCAAAATCCACTTGTCTCTTGTGATGTAATGCCAGTTTACTGAAAATAAAGCTAGCTTCCCGCCCAAGGGTGCTTCTAGTTGTTCCCTGGTAGGCGGTGCTAGAGCCAAGTCACTGTGATTGTCCTGTAGTAGTGGTGGTGGCTGTGTCTGTGGCTGCACCTCGCTGGTTGTAACCCTGCCACTGGCGTCCCCTGTAGGCACCCCTGGATTGACTTCTGCCTCTTGAACGCCTATTCCTGCCTCTCTGAGCTCTGGAGGAGTCTGGAAAGGACCAATTCTTGGAGGGCCAATTCCTGCTAAACCTTGGAGGTTGGACCTGTAAGAAATCTTTCACTGTTTGTACAGATTTTGCCTTTTCTTCCATCTTCTTCAGCACCTGTTGTGCAGGAGAGCCAAACAAATTGATCTTGTCCATGGGAGCATCTAGTAGTTTTGATTTAACGTGGTCTGGTAAGGCCTGCTCTTTTAACCATGCATGCCTTCTGATAACTGTGCCAGTCATGGCTGATCTAAAGGAAGCCTCCAGTGCATCATAGCCGCATTTTAAGGAATGGTTACTGACTTGCTGAATATTATGTACCATTTCCTGAACATATTTTTTTGTCTAAAGGTTCATCTGAGGACAGTTTTTTAGTTAACTGATCTAGCATAAATTCTTGATACTGGATCATGTGGAATTGACAGTTCAAGGCCCTAGCTGAAAGAGTAGCAGAAGTGTAAACTTTTTTACCCCATCTCTCTAAGGACCTGGATTCCCTTTCAGAGGGGAGGGGGTTTTTAGCAGAGGTAGCTGTTACAGCTTTAGGACCCTGGGAGATAGTCTCTGGGTCTGCAAAAGGAGCCTTATACAAATGGTAATGCGTGTCCGGGATCCTGTAGTACCTATCGGGCTTAGCAGGGGCCGGAGGTAGTGAATCAGGAGCAGTACAAGCATCATTAAAAGCATCATCTACAACAGAGAGAACTGGAGGTATGGCTAAAGGTCTATGTTGTGGTAAATGCAGAAAGGTTCTAAGCCTTTTTCTAGAGTCAGAAAAATCCTGGCCCTGCCACTGAAATTGTTCCCTCATAGCATGCAAGGTTTCCCCAAAGGAAAATTCCTCAGGCGGAGAGGCAGAAGGAATGGACTCTTCAGCATCAGAGTCTTCATAAGGGGAGAAAGGAGCCTCTGGAGGGTTAGTAATATCTGAATCATCAGAGGAATCATCTGTCGAAACTGGCTCAGGGGGCTCTGCTCTAGGCCTCTTCTCTGGAGGAGGGTGAGAGGCCCTGTCAGGGTGAGGTTGGGATCCCCGGATTAAAGAAATGAGATCCTCTGCTAGACTAAGCATTTGAGAACTAGAGCTAGGCCTGTGAGAGGGGGTCTTAACAGGCACAGATTTAGTAGATTTAGCTGCTTTAGCCCTGGCAAAGGCCTTAATGGACATGGATGCAGGTGGCCTAGCAGCTCCACGTGCAGGGGTAGAAATATCCAGGAGGATAGTGTCAGACAATTCCTGAGAAACTGCAAGAGCAGGAGGTATATCAGAAGCCGATTCCGCCAGGTTGGAAGAGGCCTCAGTAGGAGGTAAGTTTTCGGCTAAAGGAAGAACCGCTTGCTCGGTTTCAGCCGAAACCGAGACACTCACGGTAGGCTTAACCGCGGTTTTGGCCGAAACCGCAGACCGCGAGTGTCGGTCCTTTTCCTTGCGCTTTTTAGATATTTGCATAGTCGGAGGATCCGACGGCATAATGTAAGCAAAATCGGAGCCGAAAAACTCCTCAGCAAATTCCGACCGACGTCTAAGCGTCCGTCGGTTAAAAGAAGCACAGGCTAGACAAGCTACTACGTTGTGGTCTGGGCCTAAGCAAGGTAAGCAGTAAGAGTGGAAATCTTTATGAGGTATTTGTTTCCCACAAGTTAAACAGTTATTCACTTTTTCTGACATCGGCTGAGGCAAGAAAGAGTCCCCAACGGGGTACTTAGCTTTTTAGAAGTCTTCGGTAGAAGTATTCGATAGTAGTAATCTCTGGTTCTGACCGACCGGCACTTGCGAACAGCTTCTGCTTCGGGCGCCACGCGGCAAGAAAGACTGGGGAAAATGGCGTCGGCTGATGCCTTTATACCCGAATAACTGCAGCTATGACGTCGGGTGAAGTGCGACACCAGCCGAGGCCAGACCCAGACTTTGGAATCCGGCCGACCGAAGGGCTGCCTGACGACAGGACAACCCATTTGTAAGGACTGCAGATGCATCCTTGAAGGACATCTTTCATTACAAGTTAATTAAAGCATGGGAGTGTGGCTGTCAAGTCTGGGACAGTTGTTCCTATAAGGAGGTTAACTTCATTATTTGAAAAGGTACATAGTTTTGAGTATTTGTATTATGTTAATAGGTTATGGAGGTGTTTATCTATTTTAACAGTTTTCATTAAAACAAAAAGTCTTTTAGAAATCACACAAAGATATGAAACACCTATATGAAAGACCAAACTGACAAACACTAGATGTATGCATGTAACACAAAAGCTGAAACTAGACATTAAAAAGCAGTTACACATAACACGTGGAAATAACTTCTTAACATAATGGTAACACTTTCCATATCTTCTCTGAATGTGAATGGCCTCACAGATATACACAATAAAGAAACAGTAGTGAACTATATTAAGAAATGCAGAGTGCAAATAGCTATGCTACAGGAGGCACATTTGGAAAGAACTCAGCATGTGAATTTGATAAAGAAAGGATTTCAGGATGGCTATTCAATGGAATATCCAGGAGAAAGGAAATGGGGAGTATCTGTATTAATGGCTTGAGGAGCTCCAATAGTGACAGAAGAGGAAAAAAGATACGAATGGAAGATATGTAGTAGTAAGCGGCTAAGAGCAAGAGAGGAGGATTACACTGGCATGTATTTACATTCCACCTAAAACTGCTACAATAGAGCTTAAGAAAATTTTGGGAGAAATAATCGACTTTCAGCAAGGAATATTGGTGGGGACTGGAATTTGATTTGAAACAGTGAGGATGTATTTGAGGGGGCATAGAAACGTAAATGTAACAAGAGGGTAGATTTCTGAAGAAATTTATGAAAATATTTGGTATGGAAGATGGTAATCAGTAGTAGGAGCCCCAAGGTAAAACACGGGGCTAGGCTAAACAGAAATTATATTTCCCATGAACATGTGCATTAAACTGAATGTTTTTCTACTTCTCCAATAACTATTTCAGATCAAGGGCTAATAAAAAAATAAAAATACAGGGTAATGAAATAAAAAATGAGACACTGGCTCTTCCTCACAGGTCTATAGCAATTCATCGAAGTTTACTTACCTCAAATGGCTATTCATCGAACCATCATCGAACAGCCCTTCATCAAATGTTCGCATCAGCGAATGTTTTTCCCAGGGAAGGAAGTCTCTTGACCAACATACAAAAATTTGTGTAGGTAGGTATGGTGGCCAAGTGATTTCTTACCGTGAGAAGAACATTCACTGATGTGAAGATTCGATGATTTGGTTCAAGGTAAGTAAACTTTAATGAAGTGATATAGACCCCTTCCTCACCTACCTGCTGAACAGAGAGGAATTTAAGGAATAGGTAGTGGAAATTATTTGTGGATTACTATACCAGAAAGAAATTTCTTCAAAACATATACCTAGGAAGTGGAATAAAATGAAAGCGGAGTTTAAAAATAGGGTAGAAAAAAACTATATGGTTACGTAAAAAAAAATATTTAGAAGAACTGACAAAGGTTATATTGTTGCAGAATAAAGGGAATCTCACAGAAAAAGAAGAGGAGCAATCGCAGAGTGCTAAAGAGAAATTAAGGGACTACCTGGATAATATGCATGAGTTTAGAAAGATTACTGTTAAGCAACTGTTTTTTGATAATAACTTCAGAGCACAAAAGCTGTTAGCACAACGGCTCAGGCAACTGACAGGAGAAAGGATGTCTGATGAACTTAGGGAGCCTATAACAAGGAAATTAACCAGAGATCATGTAGAGGTATTAAAAATATTTCATAAACTTTATGAAAATCTGTATAAAACATATGAGAAAATCAAAAAAAAGTACAAATAGAAACATTTATGGAAAAATTACATATGCCAAGATAAGAAGTAGATGAGGCTCAATTACTAACAGGATATGAGGAAATGTTCGAAAAATAATGATGTATAACCAATCTACTGGAGAGTCTCCAGGAACAGATGGTATTCCTGTGGAAGTTTGGAGGGAAGAAAGTGATAACGATTTGGAAGATTTTGTCTAACAGTATTTTAACAGCAACAGAAGCACCAACATCCTGAAAGAATGCTGTGGTGGCTGTTAATACCTAATGATGGTACAGATCCAGCTTCGTATAGGCCCATTTCAATCCTAAATCATGATTATAAAGTGGTTATGTCTATAATGGCTAAAAGAATGGTAAAGGTGATGCCAAAATTGAAAGACGTGAATTTGTAGAGGGGAGGCAAACATTTGATAACATTAATGGAATAAAGACTATCCAGAGGGAAGATAAAAGAAAATACCACTGTTATTGGTGGGTCTTGATGCAGAGAAAGCATTTGACAGAATAAGCTGAGGTTTTAAGAGTGGGGCAATAGAAGTATCTCTATTCCTTGACATAATAATAAGATTAATTATGAGGATATATGAGGGATCAGGGGTTAAAACTGAAGTGGGGGTCCCCTCTGATAAGTTCTGTTTGAACAGAAGAACCAGGCAAGGCTGTCCTCTTTCCCCTTTGTTATTTGGGCTATATTTAGAACCACTGGCAAAAAAATTAGGGACTCAAAAATTCAAGGCTATAATTGGTATGGTAATCAGAAAAAGTTGTCTTTCTTTGCATGTGATGTTATTTTGTAACTGATAACACCAGAAAAGGACATTTCATGTGGAACATTCTGATACAATTTCAAGTCTTTTCGGGATACCAAATTAATGAAGATAAAACAAAAGTAATAGCTGTAAACTACATGCCCACACACAAATTGGTTCATCAAAACTCATATTTATGGGGACATGATAAAATGAAGCACTTAAGAGTATGGGTTAAAAAGGGATTCTGCTATGGTAGCTATGGATATGTGGGAAGAGGCTAGACAAAAGGCAATACAAAACTGAAAAATGGATATGGATAGCAAGATATAAGAAATGAAAATGTTTTAGTCCCTTTAGTTTGATACACAGGTTAGGCATATTTTTATCAACCAAAGTCGAAGCTAAATGTTGAAGGACTTTATCTGAGAGAGGAAAAGGGTAAGAGTCAAGTGTGAAATTGATCCTTCCAACAGAACAAGGGTTTTTCTGGATTACTTGATTTGTAGGGGTATTTCAGAGCTACTACACAGTTAAGGCTCCTATACACAAGCACATGTAGACAGCTAAAATTCAAAGTGGAACAGGATGATGAAGAAACAAGGGGGAAGCTCAAGAAACAAGGAGAGACTGGGATTTTGTATGCAGATCCATAAGGAGAATAACAATAACCATAAATAATATTATATTCATAAAGTAGCAGAAAGTATTCAAATTCTAAACCAGCATGGGAATGGAGAAAGGAGATTCTAACAATAGGGATGAATGCAATTGGGGTGCACAGAATAGGCAAGAGGGGGCTGGAATTTACTGGAGAAAACTGGCAATGGAATCAAAGTATTGGGAGCAAAAATTAGACTGGGAATGGTAACAGAATGGGAAGAGGCCAATAATACATATGAACTGCAGGCTAGAGATTGCGTTCTCCATCAAGGATTGATAGCAGAGTACAGGCAAAGACAAAGGAATGGGGGGTCCTAAGTGAAAGACCAGCACTAGTAGAGTTTTTAGATGAATCTAGAACAGAAGCTGCTGTTAAAAGGGGATAATAAGTATGGCATATAAAATACTGCATGATAACTATAGGAGTCAATCAGAGGAGGCTAGAAATGGATTGGGAAGAGAGATCAGATAAGCAATTCACAAAGAAACAATGGGAGGATATATTTATGGCTCCCAAATATGCAACAAAGTCTAGAAGATTTTGGATGTTTGCTTGGAAGTGTTTGCATATGTATTTTATACATCAGACAGATTGCAAATGTTGGAGGTGTGATGGGGAAGAAAGAGGTAATTGGGAACATATTTTTTGGGAGTGTAATGAGCTGGATGACATCTCTGTCAGAAATATTAGGTGAGTATATTGGTGCAACTAAGGAAATTATTTTTTTTTCAGCTGTGATACAGAACTGGAATTGACTAGACATAATAAAGCCTTGCCGAGTTTAATTCTGGTGGCTGCCAAAAATACAATCACTAGAAAATGGAAATCAAGGTCTAAACCAACTGTACTAGATGTAGTGAATATAGTAACAGAGAGAAAAGAACTAGCAATGGGATCTTTACAAAAGGGCAGGAGCTAATTACATAAAAAAAGGAATTGTGGGAACAATACATGCAGAATAATGTTTTGTAGGAGGAATGAGGTTTAAGGGAAGGCAGGAATGAAATGAACTATGCAATGTTTGGTATAGTAGATTATATCTGATGTATAATGTTTGTAACTAAAAGTACTTCAATATGATTTGTTCTCATCTATACAATGCATGACTGCCTATGTCATAAGTTATAATTCAGTAATGATGTTTCCTGCTTAAAAATATAATACTGTGCAAGTAAATATAGCTATTTGTGCAAAGAAGCAATTCTTGCAAATAAAAGATTAGCAAAAATGTAGCAGGATTGAATTTGCACCATAAAGTAACATGATACTCACAAAAATTGTTTCTAATAAGGAAACAGTCTGTTTTTATTTCAAACAGATTTATTAGTGATTGTAATACATGATCTTACCTTCCTTCCAGAAGAGCACATAGTATCTGTAAGTTGTGACATGGAGACAGGAAAGGTATGCAGTCTATATGGTAAAGTCATAGTTTCCAGAGCTGTTGCTAGCAATGCACTTGTCTGGTAATTCAGAGAAGCCTGGCAGGGAAGAAGCAGGGCATCAAATTCAAATAAAAGAATTTAATTAAGCTTTAGTGCCAAAGCAAACAACATTTAACATTTCCAAGTTATGTGAATCACACACACTCCAGTCATTATTCACAGTATTCTGAATGAGAAAAGATGGACAAGGAATGTCCTGTGAACTGCTGCCACTGTTGTTTCTGTGTTAGAAGTTGCCCCAGTAAAACGCTGGTGGCATGTCTCCATCACAACTACTCTCCAGAATACTTGCAACCTAAATGCACCACGTTACCCAACAGTCGAATGGGTTAACTGGCTAGTGCACATGAGTAAGTTCTAAAGGACCAAGCATCAAATCCTAATATACATAGCACCTTTCAACTCTGAACAGAAAGCTAACATTTCATGACTTTAAACTACCTAGAAATGAAATAAGCTTCAACTAAGCAAGTCATAAACTCCCAGCTAGGTACCAACAGTAAATCAAAAATGCATTTCTGTCACATAAAAATTTGAATAAGAAGAAAACCAGTCACTTACATCATATATCACATATGGGAATGTGGTGGTAAGGAGGGACCGACGTCCCATATTCCTATTAACTGAAAGTGGGCAGAAGAGGGAGCTATCACTGGACAAGCTGACAATCCCCAACACGGTGTTAATCAGCCTGTAGATATTCTTTGGAAGACTCTGGAATAAACAAGTACTGTTTTGAAATATCAAACTGTGCATAGTATAGTAAATGCATAGCAAAAACCTGCCCTGAAAAGCTCTAGAATACAAAGCAAGTTAGTCCCAATTTCTGCCCTTCAGTTATTTACAAAAACAGTAAAATAAGAAGTTATGTACTTACCATAGCGTTCCATGTTTGCAGTCCATCTCGCCTACATTCTTGCTGGATGGGTTCGGAGCCGAACCTCGGCTCGATTCGGCCGATACTAAAGCTCGAGAGCTTTTACTGGCTCAAGGCTATCCCCTATCCCATGGTGCACCACAGCAATTCCCCAGATCTTGTTTGCAAGAAAGTAACTGAATACATAATAGTGATTAACTGAATACATAATAGTAATTATACTATCAATAACTATGTACATATAACAAAAGCATTTTGTTTTACTATCCATGGCATGTGGACAGACAACTATAATAAGAGGTCAGACAGCATAATGGTTAGTCCACCAGTTCCTCCAGGAAACAGGAAGGGGGAAGGAGGGTGGGACGCAAGAATGTAGGTGAGATGGACTACAAACATGGAACGTTATGGTAAGTACATAACTTCTTAATGTTATGTAGTCCTATCTTGTCGTACTTCTTGCTGGATGAGACAGTGTCCCCAGCACCTTTACCCTTGGTAGCTCAAGCAAAGAGACTCTTTAGTACAGTGGACCCAAAGAATGACCTGTTCTGGGAGACCAAATCTAATTTATAATGAGTGGGAAAGGTATGAGGTCTTTCCCATGTAGCTGCTGTACAAATGGTATCAATTGGAATTTTGGATTTGAAGGCGTATGAGGCTGATACTGCTCTAGTTGAATGGCCACTTACCTAAGCAGGCAATTGTTTCCCAACACTTTTGTAAGAAAATGAAATGCAATCTGAAAGCCATTTAGAAAGAGTTACTTTGGAAATGGGCAAGCCTTTGTTTTTGTCTGAGAAGGAAACAAACAACTGATCTGATTTCCTGAAATCTTTAGTCCTGTGCAAGTAAAATTGGAGAATTCTATGGACATCTAGTTGATGCAGTCTGTAGTCTGACTTATTACTGTAATTGGGGAAGAATACTGGTAATTCAATAGTTGTGTTTAGATTATGTTCTGAATAACCTTAGGGAGGAAAGAAGGATTAGTTCTTAGGGAGAGACTGTCCTTATGGAATACAATATATGGGGGTCAAATGGTCAGAGCTTGCAATTCTGAAACTCTCCCAGCAGATGTTATAGCTACTAAGAACAATGTCTTCCAAGACAATGTCTTCCAAGACAACAATTTCAAGTCGGATGAAGAAGACTGTTCGAATGGTGGATAAATCAATGAGGTCAGAACTAAGTTTAAGTCCCAGAGCTCTGGAGGTTGCCTGATTGGAGGTCTGAGAAGGACTCCTCCTTTCAAAAAGGTTTTACATGAAGAGTGGGACATAATAGAATTTCCCATGTTCCCAAAATGATAATTTGAGATGGCAACCAACTGAACTCTAATGGTAGCAGCTGCAGCTCCTTCTTGAAAAATAGATGTGGGGAAGGACAGAATAGATGCTATGGGGGCTGACTAGGGATGTATGTCTTGTTTAGCCGCCCAAATGGAAAACCTTTTCCATTGATGGAGTATAATTTCCTGGTGGAAGGTTTGTGGGAAGAAATTAATACGTGTTTAACAGTAGGAGAAAGGGACACACACCTGGCTATTCTTGGAACTGGAGCAGCCATGCTGTCAATTTCAGGGTTTGGATGGTAGGAAGGAACTGTCCTAACTGGTGAATCAGGAGGTCTGGAGATGGTTCCAGAATCCACAGTTCCTCCAAGAGATAAGGCCACAGGAAGGGGAACCAGACTTGGCGAGACCAGTAAGGAGCAATGAGGATCAGGGTATTCTTCAACAGTTTTGTTTTCTGAATCACTTTGGGTATGAGAGGAAAGGGCAAAAAAGCATAAAGAAGTCCCGGAGGCCAATTGTGGACTACAGCATCCCTGGGTGACATCCCCGGATGGGGAATGAGGGAAAAGTAGTTGCTGCATTTGGTGTTCGTGTATGTGGCGAATAGATCGCAGCAAGGGTGTCCCCATTTGTGGAAAATCTCTTCTGCAAGTTCTGTTTTCAGGGACCACTCATGAGGCATCAGAATTGCTAGACTCAGTTTGTCTGCTATCACACTGGACTTTCCTGGAATGTGCATTGCTGAGTCCATCTCCCATTTCCAAACTCTTTGTGCCTCTCAGCAAAGTGGGTAACACTTGGTTCCCCCTTGCTTGTTTATGTACCACACTACAGACGTTGTCTGATTGAATTGCAATTGTCCCTGTGGGAAGAGAACTGTGAAGTGCTTGCAACGCATATAGCACTGCTCTCATCTCCAAAACATTTATGTGCAAGTGGTTCTCGTGATCCTGCCAGATACCTTGGACCGTTATTCCCAGATAATACCCCCCCACTATATCTGGGAAGTGTCCGTGGTTAAGACTGCATTTTGTTGAGGGAGAAGGGGACAACCTAGATAAAGCTGATCTGTATGTAACCACCATGTTAGATCCTTCTTGCAGGAGTTTGTAATGAGTACTTGGTGGGACAAGGGTAGATCCTGCATTGACCACTGGCCAAATAGTAGCCACTGAAGCACTCTCATGTGTAGACGGGCTAGGGGAACTAAAAGAATGGTGGACGCCATAGTCCCTAGAACTTGAAGAACTATCCTGGCCTGTACTTTGTCTTTGGTCAGCAAGAATCTGACTTGGTTGTGCAATGATTCTATCCTTTCTGGTGTCAGTTTTGCTGTCATGGTGGTTGAGTCTATGTCTGAGCCTAAGAAGCCAATACACTGCGATGGAGATAAGGTGGATATTTTTAGATTTACTGTCATTCCTAATCTAGCGCACAAGAATAGAGTCTCGTCCCTGGCTTGGATTAGTTGGTGCCTGGTGGCAGCAGTGAGGAGACAGTCGTCTAAGTATGGAAACACCCGGAATTCCTGACATCTCAGGTGAGCCGTGCCTACCGCCATACATTTGGTGAACACTCTGAGGGCTGTAGTGAGCCCAAAGGGCAGTGTTTGAAATTGAAAATGACTGGCTCCCAGCCGAAAGCGTAGATGTCTTCTGGAGCGCCTGTCCATTTTGATATGGTAGTACACGTCCTGAAGATCTATGGAGCACATCCAATTGTCTTTTCTGATAAATGAAAAATTGACTGCAGAGTGATCATACGGAACATCGATTTTTTTACAGACTTGTTTAGCTTGCTGAGATCTAGGCCTGATCTCCAGTCCCCAGTCTTTTTTGGAACTAAAACGAATAGTAAGTTCCGGATCCTATTTGCTCTGTGGGGACTTCTTGGATTACTCTTTTTTGTAGCAACGAGATAACCTCTAATGTTGCACGGTTTATTTGATTGGGTGGTACATCTGGTAAAGACCGATTTGTAGGGGGATCGGAAACAAAGGGAATGAGGTAACCTCTGGAAATTATACTTTGCACCCATCGATCTTGAGAAATTTGTAGCCAGGTGCTTGGGAACAGTGAGAGATGACCCCAACTGCCTCCAGAGACGGACAGTCAGGCAACCCCTCAAGGGCGATGAAAGGGTCAACCAAAAAAAGCATCTCTATTACCCTGGTGCTGCGGACCCCCTCTGCCACGAGCGCTGCGCATTCCATTATAACCTCCCCCACTGCCTCTACGGGAGGATTGACCCTATGCATGAGGGAAACCTTTTTGGGATTTACGGAACCACATTTTCCCTCCTGTTTAACCCTCGGGATAGGGTCTGGAAGAAAGGGAGAAACGGACTCCAACAGCAGATAAGGTTTTCCCTTCCTGCTCACACCTGGTCAAACTCTCTTTTACCTGAGGTCCAAAAAGGGATGAACCATCAAAGGGGATGTTGGTAAAGGAAGACTTGAAGGATTCTGTAAAATTGCATAGACGCTTCAAGAAATGTCTCCTGAGAGAGATGCCTGCTGCAGCCGCCCTGCTCACTCCATCAGCTGAATAAGAAATCAGCCTCATGGAGGAGTTTGCAATAGAGGTAAGGGTGGATAGATGTGAAAATACCTTGTCAGCGGATCCCGAAGCTACTGGACCCTAAAGGGTATCTCCCAACTCCTTTAGGAGGTCCCTTTGAAGCCTGGTAAAATGGGACAGGTAATTCAGCGATCGTAAGGTAAAGGCCGCTGAAGAAAAGGTACACTTTCCATACCTAGCCATCATCCTAGACTCTATTAGGAAGATGGGTATTTAAGGACGTCTCGGATAACTCCTCCTTTGTGGCTGCTGCTACCACCATAGCATCCACAGGTACTCCCTTGGTTAGAAAGTTTTTGTCTTCTGGAGCAGTAATAAATTTATTAGGCCTCCTCAGGATAGGCTCAACTGTGTCCGGAGAGGTCCAAGCTTTCTTAGATATGACCCCTAACCACTGGTCATATGGCGGTGTCACCCAGGAGGTGGAAGGTCGGGAACCAAAAGCCTCAAGATACACTGATTCATCCTCACTAGGGTTAGAGGTCTTCCAATCGTCCCTCTGTCTAAGGATTTCCAAGATGTCCACAAAACAGACATCCTCAGAGGGGGATCTTGGGGACCCTTCTGACTCATCCAAATCAGTGTCAGAAGTGACAGACTCGGGTGAGTCAATATGCTTCCTCTTGCAGACTCTCTTCCTAAGGGCCTCTCCAGTGGGGTAATCTGGGGAGGTTTCAGAAGAGGGGGCACCTCCTATGGGGGCTCCTTGGAGCTCTGGTTCTCTATGTTTATGGGCAGGTGGGGGAGAAGAGGCTGCAACCTGCTGCTGGAGGGACATAGAGTCCAATGGCAGGGCTCTAGTAGTTGACAAAGCTCTCTCTATCGCCTTGAAAGCCTTACCACCCCACTCCGAAGACCTCCACTCCGAGGAAACGGATGGTCAACTCCAAACCGGAGTAGCAGGCTCCGAAGCAGACATGGGAGCCGAGCTCACGTGAGCTGAAGCACCGAGAGAGAGGGTCGGATCCAAAGAAAACCCGGGGTAGCTATCCCTTCTGGAGTTGACCCGAGAGCGTCGGCTCCCAGACCCCTTGGCTCCAGACTGCCAATGAAGTTAGAGTTATCGGTTCCGAGGAAGCAGGAAGAGTTCTCGGAACAGAGGGTTCCAGCACTAAATGACCAAAAACATTAGACTCCAAGAGTGAAGCAGTCGGAGGAGGAACAGTAGACTGAGGATGGGATGGATCCGAAGCCTTTGGGTCTGGAGGAGCTAAATTTATTGCCAGGGCTGGGTCACAGAGCAGCCTCTTCATCACCCGCTCTACATCCTCATCAGATAGTGTCCTGGAGGAACGGGTGGAGATAGATGGAGATCTCCTCCTTTACAAAATAGGAGATCTTAAAGTTGGTGAAATTGGTTCCAAGACTGGTGAATGTCTTGATAGAGATGATTGTCTCTTAGAGCCAATGAAACAGACGGCACCGAGACCGAAGAAGCAGAATAGGAGCCAGAACTCTTCGGCTCCATCGCTTTTGATTTTTTTTGTCGGTTCCGAAACAGGACCGATGGAGATTTCTTTTTATGACTCTTAGAAACCGCCTGATCTTGTTCCAGCTGTTCTTGGAAGGAACTTGTCATAAGACCCCTATCGATAAGTTTTCTTTTGCGTTCATTAAGAACCCTGGTGCTGAACGCATGACAGAAGGTACAGGGTTCTTGCAAATGAGCCTCTCCAATACAGTACACACAAATGGTGTGACTGTCAGTCAACGACATTTTCTGAGAACATTTATCACATTTTTTAAAGGCAGAAAGGCAGTGTTCTTTGAGTTCTCTGTCTTTATCCTTTGACATTTAATTTTGCTTTGAGAAGGAAAGAAACAAATACAATAACAATAGTAAAACTATAAGAAGATATATATACGTATTTTTTTTACAGAAGGAGAAGGAGAAAAAACTAGCACACAGAGAGGAAAGGCCCTTTAACTTAAATGGGCAACTACAGCCCTCTAAATAAAATGGGCCATACAATCCTTAAAGAAAGGGACAGGGGAAGCAAACACTCACGACAATCACTCTAGATAATAAGGCAAACTATTAATGAGAAAAAGGAAGAAATACAGTCAAACAATATCAAAATATTTCACTTAGCCAACGAGCCAGTAAGAAGTCAACCTCGAAGCTTTCACTGCAAACGAGATCTGGGGAACTGCCATGGTGCACCATGGGATAGGGGATAGCCTCGAGCCAATAAAAGCTCTCGAGCTTTAGTATCGGCCGAATCAGAGCTGAGGTTCGGCTCCGAACCCATCCAGCAAGAGTTACGTCAAGACAGGACTACATAACATCATATCTTTCTTTATGTCAAATCTCTTGCACAGCAGCATGTTTATGTGACATATAAGAATAGGTAACAATTCATGGAAGTGATGTTTCAAAAACTGCAATTATCAATAACAGCATTTCTAAATGTCTGAATATGCTACTAACGCAACAGCTACAAATTAAGAATGATATTAACTAATTTCAGCAATGTGTTTCAATAAATATAAAAAGAAAAGTATACTTACTGACCAAAATAAAAACAGAGGAAAGGAAGGAAACAATTAGAATCAAAGAACCATAAGAAATTATGTTGAACTAATAAAAATGTTGATAACATCTGTAGTCCCTTAATATCACCTGACAACACAACAAACCTGAGGTGGTGGGTCCTAAGAAGAAATGGAGAAATTCAGGAATGTATGGGATAACAAAAAACAACTGTTGTTGGATACTGGAAGAAGCAAAATGTTGATTTAGAGTGAACAGCAACTTTACCATTAAAAAGGATAAAGAGCAAACACCACGAAAAAAATAATTAAAAAAAATGGGCAAACAAGCTGGGCCAAATTATCCCGCTCTATCTTCTAACAAATTTTGCTTCTGAATTATTCAGATAAAGGCACCACTGATTACCTTTGTTTCCCAAAAGTATTTCATGTGAAAAGATATACTTTGTAAGGATACGTCATGCAGAAAGGACATATCTGCCATGCACTAAATGATCTGCAGTAGACTGTGACTGGCTAATTCATCACATTTGATATATAGAAGTGGAATGCTTAAGTTGTAACAGAATTGTTTGTTAAACCATCATAAAGACTGTTTGTACTTTACACAGTGAAGAAAACCTTAAAAACAGCATCCACTATACGACTACTTCAAAAACCAGTGCATACGAAATGATCCACTCATTGCAGATGCCGCCATACACAAAAGCCCCAGTTAGCCTGCTTGCTAAGGTCATTATACAGCCACCCCAGAGAAATGTGATAAAAAGGTACTAGGTTAAGAGAAATATCCTTTTTCCTCTCTCAGTGGAAATGAACAGGGTCAGGAAATGGATAACAGCAAAGGCGTGGAACAAAAAAGAAAGAAACACCATCCTCTCTAATTTTGCACTCTACCTATACAAAAAGAGCAATGCAAGGGTGCTGGATAATGAATTAAGTTCAGCTGGCATAAGGCACCTTAAAGTGCATCTATCATCCCCTTTCAGGTACCACCCCATGTTTTATTACAGCAATAATGTATAGCAATGATATGAGTTATGATGGAAGTTACCCCATACTTGGTAAGTTTTTAGTCAAAATGGTGATCCAACAGAGACCAAACTCGGTAACCAGTTCTTGAGTAAATCCAATCAAAACGGATGGTTACTTGCAGTGGATTATTGTTATATCTGCATATTATATATGTATGTATATGTAATACAGGTTTTGTTTTGTTTTTTTTTTGTTTAAAAAAAAAAAAGAATCAGCTCACCATGTATGTTGCAAATGCAGCTCTCATCTGTGCATGCACAGTCTTTGTGGAAAAATGTCTGCAATTTATTAGTTTCATACTATCGAGTATGTATAAAAGAGCATTTATGAAGTAATTTTAATTTGGTTTTCTTAAACAAACAATGATTTGTTCCAAATGATGTTTAAAATATACAAGTCTTCTCACACCCACACACACACACACACACACACACACACACACACACATGGTTGGAACTTGGGTACCTCTGTACTCTCAATATACAAGTAACTTCAGATGAATAACAATTTTAAGTTGTCATCACATGGCTGTTTTGAGTTCTGTTCTCAGATAATATACATACTTCCGCAAACAGTCTTCACATATTTTCTTAATATGCATGCTAAAAAATACTTAAACAACACTAGATACTCGGATGGGTATACCTCGGGCTAAGTTGCTTTCCTTTGATACGGACTTCGGAGCATTATCAGAAACAGCATTTTAAGTGATGCAGTAAAATTCAGACAGAAGCATACCTTTGCTTGGGACAACAGCAACTGGAGATTACATACCATTCTTTTCAAAAATGTTGTCATCTGTACATTGTGAAGCAGAAGTCAACAGCAGAAGAAGAATTTTTTTTTGTTACATTACAAAGCAGGCAATAGGAAGCATGTGCCAGAAACATGATGGTGATTAGGAAATACTGAGAAAGTGGACGTATTATGTTGGTGACCTTTGCATTCATTCAATTCGCCCCATGAACTGGGTGTAAATCAAACCCAATAATGCAGGGTCCAATGCCTATTCAAAAACTTATGCCAGTGTTGTGCGAGTTAGAATATGTAACCCATACATATCACAGAAACAATACACCTATATAACCTGCCCTTTTAAGTGCCACATTCTACTTTCCCTACCATCTGTGCCTTCCCTCCTTACCCTTTCTACTTATCTTATGCTCACCTGAATGTTCTGTGGATTCTTTCTCCAGCACTCATTCTGGCATTTTATTCTATGGGTATATAACTCTCTCTGTGAAACACATACTTCTGGACATCCAAGGAGAAGTTAGTCCCTACACTCTGCTGCCTGTGCATGTTTTTTCCCTGTCTTTCAAGCTCAAAATGATCCATTCATATCTCTCTGACATGAATTTTGCTGAATGAGTATCACGCTCCACACCCCCTCGCCAGTCTATTCTAGTGTCTAGGCTTGTCAAATTCCTGCCCCCTCCATTACATGGATCTTTCTGGTAGTTTTCCTCTCAACATCATCCAAAATCCTGATGTCCTTAAAGAGGCAGCATTGGAAGTGTGGTCTGACTAAGGCACTGTAAAGTATACTTGTTTCCAGATTTAATCTAAGAATACACTCCAGCATTCTGTTGCTGATGCCATTACCCTCTCACTCTGCTCCTGGTGGTCCAGTCCAGATCAACACTCCCAGTTCCTTTTCCTGCTCTCTTGCCATCAGTTACTCTCACCTAACATACACTTTACATCAGTGTTGTTGTGACCTAAGTACACTAATTTGAAATGAACCTCAACTGACACTTTTCTCCTTACTTGTTCAGTCTTTCCAAAACCTTCTTTCAACTCTTCCACCCATCTTCCTTTGTTGTACCTAACTTTTATGTCATCAGCAAATAGGTTAATCCTGTTCTTTTTTCCCCTCAGATATGTCTGAAACAAATATGGGCCCAGGAAATAGGACTAGTTACTTCCCTAACTCCTGTACTGTCCCTGTAACCACAACCCCCTGAGTCCTACCATTCAACCATTCTGCTATCTAGTTCAGTCTTGATCCTACACCAAAACTCCCTCAGTTTTCTCATCAGCCTCCTGTGTGGGACACAGCCAAAGGCCTTGCTGAAGACCAGGTAGACTACATCTATTGATACCCTCCTGTAAACTTAACCTGAAACCCAGTCATAAAAATGGATCAGGTTTGAATTATGGCTTCTTCTGCCCCTGAACCCATGCTGTCAGCTGTTCAGATGATTGCTGTGCTAACTTTCCCTACCACTGCAGCTAAGCAGAAAGGCCTGTACTTCCCCCGTGTCTTCTGATCCCATTCATTGTAAAAAAGTATCATAACTGCAGTCTTCCAGTACTCTGGAACTTTAGCACTAGCCAGTAATGTGTTGAAGATCTCTGTCATGGGTTCTATCAACATACTGGGCATATTTCTGACGACTACAGAAGGCAGCACATCTGACCCTTGTGCTCTGTCTTCTCTCAGAGTAGGCAGCTCCTTCTGACCCTCTTCTTTCTCTATCCGTGAATGTGTCAGTTATCAACACCCATTTTAATGGATTGCGATTGAGAAATTTGGATGAAACAACCTTCACCAACAGTGGAGTTTTCATTTTTTTTCCTCAACTGTCATGCATCCATGCAGTAGGTACAGTGGATATAAAAAGTGTGCACACCCCTGTTAAAATGCCAGGTTTTTGTGATATTAAAAAATGAGACCACAATAAGTAATTTCAAAACTTTTCCCGCCTTTAATGTGACCTATAACCTGTACAATTCAATTGAAAAACAAACAAATCTGTTAGGGAAAAAATATAAAAAAACAAAAAAAACGTACAATAAGCTGGTTGCATAAGTGTGCACACCCTTAAACTAATACTTTTTTGAAGCACCTTTTGATTTAATTACAACATTCAGTCTTCTTGGGTAGGAGTCTATCATCATAGCGTATCTTGACTTGGCAATATTTGCCCACTCTTCCTTGCAAAAGCACTCCAAATCTGTCAGATTGCGAGGACATTTCTTGTGCACAGCCCTCTTCAAGTCACCCCACAGATTCCCTATTGGATTTAGGTCTGGGCTCTGACTGGGCCATTCCAAAACTTAATTTTTCTTCTGGGGAAGCCATTCTTTTGTTGATTTGGATGTATGCTTGGGGTCATTGTTGTGTTGAAAGGTGAGATTCCTCTTCATATTCAGCTTTCTAGCAGATGCTTGAAGGTTTTGGGCCAAAAGTGACTGGTATTTGGAACTGTTCATAATTTCCTCCACCTTGACTAAAGCCCCAGTTCCAGCCGAAGAAAAGCAACCCCAAAGCATGATACTGCTACCATTATGCTTCACTGTGGGGATGGTGTTCTTTTGGTGATAGGAAGTGTTTTTGCGCCACACATAACTTTTGGAATTGTGGCCAAAAAGTTCAACCTTGGTCTCATTAGACCATAACACATTTTCCCACATACTTTTGGGAGATCTGATGTATTGTTTTGCACATTTTAGTTGGGCCTGGATGTTATTCTGTGTAAGAATAGGCTTCCATCTTGCAACCCTACCCCATAGCCCAGACATATGGAGAATATGGGAGATTGTTGTCACATGTAGTACACAACCAGTACTTGCCAGAAATTCCTGGAGCTCCTTCAGTGTTGCTGTAGGTCTTTTGGCAGCCTCCCTAACCAATTTGCATCTCGTCTTTTCGTCAATTTTGGAGGTACGCCCAGTTCTTTGCAATGTCACCGTTGTCCCATATTTTCTCCACTTTTTGATGACTGTCTTCACTGTGTTCCACGGTATAGCCAATGCTGTGGAAAATTTTTTGTACACTTCTCCTGACTGATACCTTTCAACAATCAGATCCCTTTGGTGCTTTGTAAGCTCTCTGCAAACCATGGCTTTTGCTGTAGCAGCCAACTGAGTAAATGTCAGGAAAATCCTACTAGGACAGCTGAACTTTATTTGGGGTTAATCACAGTCTCTTTAATTGATGGCAGGAGTGTACCCAAGAAGACTGAATGCTGTAATGAAATCAAAAGGTGCTTCAAAGTATTAGTTTAAGCATGTCCACACTGATGCAACCAGCTTATTGTATGTTTTTCATTTTTTATATTTTTTTCCTCTATCAGATTTGTTTGTTTGTCAATTGAATTGTACAGGTTATAGGCCACAATAAGGGTGGGAAAAGTTTTGAAATTATTTATTGTGATCTCATTTTTTATATCACAAAAACATGGCATTTTAACAGGGGTGTATATACTTTTTATATCCACTGTATATACACATTTGGAGAATGAGAGCGGTGTCCCCCACATGGGAATGTAGAGGAAACCCCCCCCCAAAAAAAAAAAACTCCTACCAAGGTTCACCAAAAGTTATTTCAGACTGTGATTTAACTTCTTGACATGAATCCCTCTACTCTATCAGCTTCAGTACTCTCCCCTGTTCTGCCCTGCTTCTCTCCCAGCTTGTACCCTCCCCTTGATTTCCTTTGTGAAGACTGAAGACAAATATTAATTTAGCAACTAACTTTTTCCTATTATTCAGCAATCTCTCTCCCCTCAGCTTTGGCAGTTCTGTCCCTCCCTCCCTTTAATAAAAATTACAAGAAAAACTAGCCAAGCTTGAGTTTTCACTGTGTGATACCTTAACCTTTCTGTAACAGGGGCTCATAGGATATATGCAGATGAACTCTTAAGGACATCAAGTGTTTCAGATACATGGCTTCTAAATGTCCATGACTTTTTCTTTTTTAAGTCTTTATGGATGGATTCAGGCCAACAAAACCAAATGTCACTAGCTGTGGGCCTGCACATTCTGGCCTTCTTATGGTTTCATCAGTACAGCATAAGTAGTATAACCAAACAGTTTTCTTATGCAGTGCAGGTGAGGTCATAAAAAGGCCAAAATGTGCATGTTTTCAAGTGGTCATTTGCATGCATCCCATGGGCCTCTACTACAGGAGGCTTAAGGTATCGCACAGTGAAAAGTCTAGCTTGGCTAAGTTCTTCTTTTAGTTTTTACCAATTAGTTTGTCTATATGACCTTTTCACTTTTTGGTGTAGTTGTTAGTTGGGATACTTTGCAGATACCTTAATGGTTATGGACATCAGCTGGGCTTAAAGACTTTGTTTCTAGAGTATAGCCAAACAGTTAATTTATGCTGCCAATATTTCTGTAAAAAAAAATAAAAAGAACATTCCATATATACCAGATACATAAATGCATGCTGTTTTAGTTGAAAGCCATGATAGGATTTTTTTTTTTTTTTGGTGGTTCTCAAACTTTTCATTTTTTTTTATTTGATCCTTGATTCTGAGAGGACTTTTTCAGGTGTTAATCTATTTGTTCTAAGCTGCCCTAATTAAGACAGTCAATTAATATTATAATATGTGATGTATACCTAAACCAGTTAATGCTTGAGTAGTTAAAATCTCACATAAGAATTGTTTTCTCCATAGATGTTTACATACTGGAGTTTAGAACTCCTCATTCTAAGTATTGGACACAGATATTGTACACTAGATTCCTACAGTCCTATAATACTCTATTGAAAACAACCCAGACAGACACACAGCACAAAAATCTTTCTGTTTTTTGTAGACTACTCCAGGTATGTAAATCACAACATAAAATTAATTCTTACAGGATCTGCTCCAGAGAATGGTGTCACTCCACAGGTTAGAATTCCTTTTCCATGGTACTCATCTTGTAATAGTTCCACTGTTTTTGCAGACAATCCAGAAAATCCATTATGAAGATCACAAAGAACTTGAAAACCCTGAAAAATAATGAAGCACGGTATTATGTCAGTCTTAAGAGATACCACGCCAGTCTTTAATGTTACTAGGTGTCACAGGTACTAACTTCAACAGTTCTTACAAATTATGTGGATACCACTCCTTTCTAAAAGAACAATCCCATTCCATTAGAACACCAGCTGCCAGATGTACCCCACCAGCAAGAAGCAAGACACCTGTTGTGATACATGCGTCTCAATGCAATACATGAAAACTGAACCCATGCCTGAGAATTCTGACCCTGTAATGCAATGATATCAAAATCTGTAAAAGCAGTGTATGTCAAAAGCTTCTGCTCATCACTGTGCTGAGCACCCACCCCACAGTGGATATGGAGGTACAAATGCTGAATGGGGAAAAACAGTGCTAACTACCATTATGTACTCCAGTATGCCAGCAAGTTTGCTGGATAGGAGCTGCAGTTGTTTGACAAAAGAAGTTAAATCACAGAAAAAATATCCAGTTTGCACTCTGTCTACTTACAAAAATGTATTTATTTATTTTTGTTCATGTGTTAAATGAGTAAGCCCACTGGACACGCGTCCCTTTTGAGGGGCAATCTATGAGGATTAAATGGTTAAGATTCTTGCTCAGAATCAGTTTCAAGAGGAAATTCAGGGAATCAAACCTGGACTACAGAATGAAAGCTTAACAGCTCATAAACTCAGGGACTTCCAGTAGGGTACCTTTCAGTTATCAGTAATAATTTTGAGCTCCCTCCTCCCACTCTGTTAATAATGTGGAATTGCCAGCTCTTAAAAAGTACATTCCGTCCAAAGCTACTATATGAGAGTCATGAACTGTCTGCAAGCCTTCTATACAGAAAAAATCTTAAAAGGAAAAATCCTCAGAAGGGATTTTCAGGCAATCAAACTGCATGGCTATTACAAAGCTACTAGAAAAAGTTTATTTGCAGAGTCAAATAAAACTAACCCTTCTAGCAAAGATAAAATGTACAACTCTACAATGAGCTCCTAAGAACTGGTGGAAGACTGCAAAACTAGAAGATTATATTATAGCAATAAAAAGCTACACTCATATGCAGTCCACTCCCTTGATGACACTGCCACAGAAAATCAGTTAAAGTAAGCTGCGAGGAAACTCCATCAAGAACAGCTCCAAGAAAGGAATGTGGAAATTAAAGATCAAGGACAGACATCCTATGGTTTCTAGGCATTCCTGACAAAAAATCAGAGTGGAGTAATTGCCTGAGTTATATGAAATTGATTCCACTTATTCATATAAAAGTTCAATGTCAGAATTTCTGCTGGAGACAGTGGACTGAGTTTTTATGCTAGTAGCAGCATGGCAAGAAGTCAGAATTAACTCACTGTGCCCAATTCTAAAACATTGGTCTCAGTGTAAGTGACCTCTTACACTGCGTATATGTATTCTACAATCTGGACCCACTTGCAAGCCTGTTTATAGATAGGCATTACACCAAAGTTACTTACACTGAGAGAAACTCTTTCAGAATCAGGGAAGACTTGCACTGAGAGCAGCTCTTTGGAATCTGGCCCATACTGATGAAGTTCCTGACTTACCAATTAGAAGAGCTGTTACTTTTCTAAGGAGCTCTTAGAATGTAAACAGGGATGAGCTGTATAATTTACTCAACTGTTCTAATACTTTTTTCCTATAAACAAAAAGTGGGAAAGAAACAACTGCAATTATTTGTGGTAAAGTAATATAAATGGCCATTTGTAGAGTATGTTACTGATGTGACTTGCTTTTAAGATACGTGTGTTAACTGTGTTAAGCGGCCCCACATCACACTGTTACAACTATCTAATCTTTTTGAAGACATTCAAGTTAAAAAGTCTAGAGGTACTGAGGTTTGCTTACATTATGATAAAGGTGACTGGCAAGGACTTGAAAATCAAGATGAGCTCTAAGAATCTGCATTGTAAATGCTTCTAACAATCACGAGTGTGTGGGAACATAGTATCCCTCTGAATGAGGAAAGGAAGACTCTGTATAAAAGACAACCTAGTTACAGTGATAGCTCTCATTCTGAATGACTGGTTTGTAATCAAGTTTATTTTGTATTTTTAGATTTTGAAATAACTGGTATAAGTTTACCCTGAAGAAAAGTTATGAAAACAGTCAAGCTTACTATATTAAGCAGTTATGAGCTACTGATAAAGTCTATCAGGGGATTTGAGAAGGATCTGGTAGGTAGGAAAACAGAAACACTATTATTTGGTGGAAATTTGTCAAGTTATGGCAATAAATAAAATGCTAGAGGACTTATAAACACATTGTGTAAATGCAAATGGCCTCAATGATGTTAAATCATCAAGGTGGCCACTACTTAAATTAGGAAGTTAAAGCCTCATATTACCACACCACAGGAGACACGCTTAGATGAGAATTAACAAGATGTTAATTGAATAGAGTTTTGAGAAGGTTTTTATGCTAGTTATATGGAAATTTGACTGCAGCAGCACTATAATACTACTTATAAAATGGGCCCACTTGTGAAAGAAGAGTTGTTAAATAAAGAGGCGTTCTAGGTAATGGCAAGACTATACTGCCAAGGCAGAAAGATTACAACAGCTGACATGGACATTCCACTGACTGACACAAAAGAATTAAAGAAGATAAAGGAAGACTTAATATTTAATGGCTGAGTAACGCTTACAAAATGTCTTTTTTGTTAAGTTTTAAAGGGGCGATGGATACTCCAAAGCATAATCAAGCCTTACCATCAGTACTAATTATAACTTAAAAAAAAGCTGTTAACACAGATGGAAGATGAGTATAGTTCCAATACTCCAGTAAGTCTGTTACATTTGCAGTCAGATGAATGAAACTTCTGAAATGAGGTGTAGAAACACACAACGGCAAGGGCGCCGGAACCATAGGGCGAGGGGGAAGGAGTGCCCCCCCACACACACACTTTTACAACTGCAAGACCACCTTGTCAGTTGGGGAAAAAGCTAAAAACTAATGGCTAACCTGATCCAGTACTAAGCAACATAGATTACCAGGGGAGTGCACCCTGGTCAACGTCTTCTTTAAGGAGGACCCATGTGTGCGTCGCACGCCTAAGAGGATTTAAGCACAGTCCACACCTTGGTCATGCGGAATTTAAACTAACTGTTCCATTGAGTGAGGTAAGTATGTGAGCCAGTGCCTCATCACATCCAAGTGATTTTAGCTTTTAAGGAGAGTTTTCCAGCCCCCCCCCCCCCGAGTGTTTTTGCAGATCATTGCTGCTTGCTTTCAGAGCCATGCTTCCAGGTAAGGAGAGTTTCCTTGTTGCCCAAGTGTTTTTGTTTCCTGACTGCCATTACATGTGCTGTTGGCTGAGTGCTGTGTTTTCCAGCTTTTAATTTGTTGTGTGTATATGTGTGTGTAAAATGCTCCAGTTGGGTGGTTAGTGTTACTCAGGCTCAAACCTTGTACCTTAACACAAGCCTGAATTCTCTACCCATACCAACACTTGTGATTCAAGGAGTTGAGTCCATAACTCTCAACTGTCCAGGTTTTCACAGAATATTTGGCTCATACCTTTGGTCTGTTCCTTTTAAAATTTGTGGTTTTCTGGCAAATCAGTGAGAACTGAATTCACTAAATAATGATAGCCCTTTAAGTTTCAGTCTTCCTATCTTTCAGGAAACACATGGTAACATAAAACACTTTATTCTCGCAACTATCTAATATTATACAAGCAATGTTTAAAATGGGTCCCTGGTTTTGGGCCCTTGCCCCCCCCCCCAATAAATGTTGGCTTTTTCCAGATTTTTTGTGCTGCGAAGTTGAGAGATTTAGTTGAGTGTCAAGTGGATTTTATAAGGAGCTGAGAGCTTTAGGGAAAGAGGAGTTTAGTGATACTTATGTCAAGTCTGCTTGCATTGTTAGTAGCACAACAGGAAGCATACTTGCTTTTGATGCAGAAGGCTGTGGGTTCTACTCCCACACTATGCAGATGGATTCCTGATACTGTACCGTGCTGTACTTTAAAGGGAGTGGATGCTGCAGTCCTGTGAATGTCCTCCTTTGGAGGAGTTACCTAGTAACTATGAACCTGTTATCAGTTTGCCATCCATTCCCTATTGCAATACTGCTAGCTTATTTTTTTAATGTAACATAGGCAATTTATTCTTCAAGGGCAACAGACACTTAATTTGTAGATGAAACAATTAAATATAAAGGTGTTTGCTAGAAGCAACCTCTTCATTAGTTACAGATCCATTTAATGTGAAATTATTTAGATGACTTTTACTTCTGCAGAGATTTTGCATATTTACTGACATTGGTGGATTGTAATGACAGAAGTTTGAGTGGCCTTTTACGGTTAAAATTTTCTGAAATGGGTAGTTTTGTCATTACTGGTTCATACGTTTTGTTTCATTGCTTACTAGAAGACTGTTCAAAACTACACATTTAAAACACATTCTTACAAGTGGTGCTGTATTATACAAGGAATATAATTTAATACAACCAGGAAAGTGAATCAAAGAACGCATACATATATGCATGATCCTAAAAATGTATAAGGAGCCTATGGTTTGAAAGCAGCCCAGAGGTAAGCTTAGTCCTCCACTGTCCAGATGCAAAAAGAATGTGGGTTTTCACGCTATTTCAATGAATGTAAGTTTCAAGGGCAGAGAAGTTTACTACTCATGCTAAGTCTGTTTTCATTGCAAGACTATTGTTTGTTTAGCAAATGGGTTAGTGTTTGTGCTGTTTTATTTCAATATCTGTACTCATTGTAGAAGTAAATAAGAAAACAGTATGCATGCTGACAGGTTTGAACAGTGTTTATGGCAAATGAAAAATAGTCAAGTAATGCAGCAATGGAGTGGCTGGGGAGGGGGCTGCTGCTGGAGCGGTAGGGGGTTGTCTGCAGGAGGGGCTGCTCTGGGGGCACCCAATCTATTACCCTGCCTGGGGCCCCATTTAACCAGGATCCAGCTCTGGTACTTTGCACTGTTACTTGCTATAAATGATCAGAAATTGGAATGAAACGAAGTGTCAGTTGTAAAAAAATAAGCACTTGCTTTCTGTGTTTGACAAAGGAAATAAAGTGCTTATTTTTTACAACTGACACTTCATTGTTTCATTCCAACTTCTGATAGTTTATGGTTTTCACTGTTATTTAATTAATAATTAATAACAGTCATTGTTGAACATGTCAGTGCAGTTCTGTGGATTGCGGACCATAACTGAAGTGGCAGCAGCCCACCCAAGTACATTCTGGGCAGTCATTTATGAAGTAACAACAGTAAAAATTAGACTTAATGCAGGCAAGAAACTGGAATAGCTTTGCTATAACTGTGTTTTCAGAAGTTAATACAGTTTCTTCCTTGTCTTAACTCATGTTTTTCATTAATGCAAGTTGGCTCCAGTTTTGTTAGATGTTTAAAGTTATGCCAGAAACATTAATTTATTTAAAATAACAATAAAATACTCTGTGATTTTTATTCCGCTTATAAAAAAAGTTATTAAATCTTCTTGCCTGACTTTAAGCCTTCAGTTAGGTTATTATTAATATTTTTCAAGTTGCACAGTTTTTGTTGCACTTTTTTTTATTTAATTGAACAAATAAAAAAAATGCAACAGGTCAAGCTTGAAAGTGGAAAACACAGCTTTTGCTCACAGTTTTTATTTAAACTTCAAAACCTCATAGCTCAAGGGATAAAGTCAAAAACTTAATGGATTGGGATAAAGCTCAAAGGCACAGAATCAGGGACAGATTTTAAATAACATTGTTCTTATATGCTTTGTTGCTAGAATAACAGGTTTTGCATTAGCCTGCATTTTCTGAAGGACATGAAGTCTAGAAGTCTGAAACTCAAGTGTCTATCACTATTTAAGTTTTGCAATCCTCATAAATTTGCCAGAAAATCACACACACACTATGAGGAACAGACCAAAAATATGACACAAAATCAGGGATAATCAAACATATGTTCTGATCTCTCAACCTTAGGCCAAGAATTAGGAGAAAGTGTGAAAGGCTCAAAATCATGGACAAATTTTAAGCTTTACCTTCGTCACCAAAGCAATGGATGAAGTTAAAATGGTTCACACCACACTACCTTGTCCTGGCCAAGCCTTTTGGCACAATCCCCTATTCAGGTATACTACAAAAGATGAATAAACTAGGAGCAAACACTTACATCACTAGCAGGATTTCCAGCTTGCTCACAGGATGCAGGGGATCAAAATAGGGGAAGTTACCTCTAGAAAGAGACCAGTCACCAGTGCAGTCACCCAGGGTTTGGTGCCGAGACTTTTTCTGTTTGGCATGTACATCTCAAAAGTAAAAGGAAATACCAAAGGGCTTTGGCCGACTAAGTTTGAGATGACTGCAAGCTAGAAACAGTTATTGAATCTCCAAATTACTTCACTATCATGTAGGAAGGTTTGTCCTAAACAACAACTGGTGCCAGAATCATGAATTGAAACTAAACTCCAAAAAATACATTATTGTATCCTTTGGGAAGTCATCTACTTCAGGGAACTGCCAAATGGATAATACCTCCTGAGAACTGACCTAATTGTTTGGAATTTGGGAACTTGTGACTACAGTGACCTAACTTTTGACCATGTGCCCAGAGTCATAAGAAAGCCTTTCTATATTGCACAGCTTATAAACAAATTGTTTGTGACTAGATCTAGAGATGTTATTGTCCCCCTTTACAAAGCTCTCATTAGATCAATAATTTTGTATAATGCCCACTTTGGCATGCATCTGTCCAGACCCATGCAACAATTGGAATACCCACAGAGATACTTTGCTAAAAGGATACGAGTCCTAAACAATAGGTCTTGCATAGACCACTTCAAAGATTTATCACTATACTCAGTATCCTACAGAGTGCTTAAAGGTAACCTGTGTCTGGCATACAAGGCATTCTCCACCCCATTACTGATGGACCTAATGAACATTGGCAAGTCAAATGGCATCAGAAATACTCAGTCCAGGTATCTAAACTGAAAGTTGTAAAGAGAGGGATATATATCACAGAGGTTACTACTGTTCCCGAACAGACTATCCATTCAATTACAACAAAGCTCATCCCCTTCCATATTCAAATGAAACTTGGATCTAAGGATGGGTAATAGAAAATGTACTCTAGGATTGCCCCTCATGCCATGAATGGATAGAGGCAGTTCCTAAATGCTACATCCCTTACATGGGTCCCCTCAAATTATCTATGGTAAGATCACAGTTATTCTCGCTAGGGCTAATGTACAATTATCAGCCATGGGATAGGTAAGACTAATCAGGAAATGTAAATTCAAGCACCAAAAGGGAAACTGGCTAATCTTAAAATATCCTCCACGTGAACCGATGTTGTGGTAGTAAATAGTTTTAAAACATTGCCCTTTTTAGATCACTAAGTGCTCCTCTCACCCCCCCCCCCCCCAGCCTTCAACAGCTTCCAGCTCCTCTGCACAAGGGAACTATCACCAGAGATACTTAAATAAATGGATCCTTTACAGTACATGGACAACCAGAATCCAGCATAAGGGGCTACTGTATTACTTTCATGTTATATGTTCATAGGTGGTTACTGGGCTACTGACCCAAAGGTCTTTATAAGCCTAGCTGTGTGTACCTAATATAATACTAAAGAAACCTAATATAAATGATCTTGCCTAAACTCAAGAACTTAGTTAGCAACAACTGCCCACATTTGACTATTTCGCTGCATTTATGTACTGTTTTATGCTGTTTTAACTGTATTTTTCATTGCTAGATACTGTTTCATTACTCCAAATGCATTTTTACTTAATTACTTAACTGTAAACTGCTTTTTCATAGTGAGAGCTGTATTTTCTGTTTGTGAGTGCTCTATCTGTGCTTTTCTGTGCATTTTTTGTGAGGTTTCTGTGTTCTAGTCTGGTATCATATAACTGATTTGTTTGCAGTTAAAAGTATTCTCTAGAGTCTCCTTGCTCCTTTATCTGTTTAAAACTTTAATTTAGTGGCTACAGCTAGCAGCTGTAATAGTTTCCCACCTGCCCTCTCTATTGCTGTCTTGTTCTTATACTTGATTACTTCGCAGTTGCCCGCCCATACTATAAATCTGATCTGAGACACTCCTCCCAGTCTAGTGCCATTAGCTCATTCTACCTAATACAGAGAGAACATTTGAGAAGGCCAACCCACTTAGGTTCTTAACCTTGAATTATCTTCTGCTCTTGCTTTCTCTCTTTTTCACTAATTAAAAAAAAAAAAAAAAGTTTGCTAGAATCTCCTTGTGTTCTGACTGAGTGTGCTTCTCAGCTGATAAGTATATTTTTTGGCACTTTTTAACTGTTCAGAGTTGAATAAAACAATAACTGAATTCAGTTCAGAATACAGTTTGAATAAAATGTATTTATTTAAACTGTATTTATTTATTTACTTTATTTTACATTTGTTAACCAGGAAAGTCTGACTGGACACAAGTCCTTTTATAGCGGAGGCCCGGGGAGAAGAGCTCCACAATAAAAGACAGCAAAATACAATAGTACAATTAAAATTTAAGGTACAATAGGACACAGAAGACAGTTAAATATATAGTTTGAGACATACGGATGATTAACATATAATCCAGCATACCTTTTGTTTATATGTGCACGATAAAAAAATTTGAGTCTGCATAATATCAACATTGGCAGCAAGTAGATTAACATAGGCAGTAATCTAATTAACACCGAATGCGTGATAAGAGACTTTGGGACCCAGGTGGACAGTAGTCTCTCCTTTGATAGTCAGATCGCCACAGTAGTCAGGAAGTCCTTCTACTTGGCACACCTCATCATAAAAGGGTTCTCATCCAGGAAAAAAGAGGTCATTGTTCCCCTCTACTAGTCACTCATTACACCCATTATAGAGTACAACGCCCCTTTTGGAATGTACCTCACTAGACATCTGCAGCAGCTGGAAAGGCCACAGAAGTACCTCACAAAGAGGATTACTGGCCTCAAACAAATGCCCTACTCTGACCGCCTCAAAAAACTCCAGCTTTACTCTGTAGCATATCGCCTACTCTGAGGTGATCTCTGCCTAACATATAAAGCTATGTCCAACCCAGAGCTGTTGGACATGCTACACCTAAAGAAATCCCAATCCCGCCGAGCTACACGCTCTAGGGACCTAAACCTTGTCACCACAATAAACAGGACACGCTGGAGGAATGGATTCCTATCCCAGAGACTTCCTATACTCTGGAACAAGCTACCCATCTATGTCAAGCAAATGTTCTTCATTAGCACTCGAGAAAAATCTTGATGAGTGGATGGGAAATAGGAAATATACCCCTAGGATCACTTCTGTGTCTCTGCTCGACAGTGGCACAGGAAAATAACTTTCTTGGGTGGCGTAGGCCATGGAACCTTGCTGGCTGGGCTTACGTAGGCCCTTGGGCCGATAGCCTAGTACCTACCTATGAACCAGAAGCCATACATGGACATATCCAATTTTTGAATTGGTGATTTTTTAGTAAAAGTTTAACATGAGATGTGGTTGTGGTAGATATTACATTAAGAGGTAAGGTATTTCAGAGTTTAGCTATACAGTTGGAGAAGAGGGATTTCCCTGCCTGATTATTTTCATTAGAGACCTTTATCAGGTGTTTATTACTGGATCTTAAAGTTCTGGTACTGGAGTATGGTTGTAGTTGATTATTTAGGGCAGATGTCTTTTCATTCTGAAGGAGTAACTTGTGGGCCATGGTTAGTTGGGTGTAGTGTAGTAGGTGAGGCAACTCTAGCCAGTTGAGTTACCTAACTGCTGTACAGTGATGGGGTCATGAGTTTGAGTTGGTAGCAGATCTAATGATTTTATTGTAACTTTTCAAGTTTTGCAAGGTGTGATTTCCTAAGGTTGGTGAGAACAGGTGATGCATTTGATAGGGTTGAGATCAAGTGTGTTTGAACTACCGTGACTTTTGTGCTGTCTGTGAGATAATGTTTATTCCTGTATAGAGTACCTATTTTTTTGTGGACTTTTTTATTGTTTGGGATATATAAAGCTGAAATCTCATATTATTGTCTATTTCAACACCTGATAGCTTACTATGAGCAGTGGGAGAGATTTTGGTTTTGGTGACAGATTCAACAGAGAATGATAAGGGAGGTGTTTTGGCTTAGGTTGGATGAAATAGCATAAGTTTTATTTTGTTTGGGTTCAGGATAAGGTGGGAGTCGGTTAGCCAGGTTTCAAGTGCGAGAAACAAATGTTGACTGAACACTTATAATTCTAGAAAAGTAGGGGCAGTGCAAATTATAGTGGAGTCATCGGCATACTGAATTAGAATTACACGTGGGACTGAGGTGTGGAGGTTATTTGAGAAAAGAAGGGAACCTAATATGGAGCCCTGGGGTACACCTATGGTGGTGAGTAGAAGGGGTGATAGATCACCTTGCCATTGTACTGCTTGCTGGCATCCAGTTAAATAGTCTTTGAACCAGTCAAGTGCAAATTTAGAAAAGTTTAGTGAAGTGAGCGTGGTTAGAAGTTTGCTTTGAGAGACCATATTGAGCGCTTTCGAAAGGTCTAAGAAAATTGAGGATACATATTTGTGATTATTTCTATGTTGGTTTATTGTGGTGGTAAAAGATAACAGGGCAGTGGTAGTACTGTGATATGGACAGAAACCATCTTGTGACTGAGTTAATAGGTTATTTGTTTGCAGGTAATGCATGAGCTGTGTGTGGACAATTCTCTCTAATATTTTGGATAGTGGGGATAGGAGAACAATAGGATGGTAATTGGTTAGGTCAGTACAGTATCCGTCTTTATGAAGTGGAATTATATGGGAAGTCTTCCAGATGGTTGGGATCTGGTGTTCAACTATAGATCTGCTTATTAGTATTGAAACTGGGTATGCTATTGCTTCGGTTGCTATTTTTAGATATTGGGGTGATAACTTGTCTGCAGCTAGAGTAGTGGGCTTCAGTTTACTAAGCATGTTTAATATAGTTTTTGTTGAGACTGACTGAATGGAAAAGGCTCTAATATAATACTATTGCACACTCAAAGTGTGCTAGCTTGCACTGCACTTGAATTGTTTTTAGTGCTAATAAACGCAAAAATTCTCCGTGAAGCAGGATTTCCAATGAAGGCAGTCCCACAAAAGTCCGTAATAAAGTACCAGCTGTTAAATTTCGTTCAAGACTGTTAAGTCCATAAAAAACTACAGTAAATAATGTAAAATATTTATTCCATAAAACAAACCGACAAATCAAGCACAAAGATTAAGCGCTTTCATTTCCACTGCAGGAAACTTCATCAGAATAATGAATGTAATTCTGCTTCAAATTTATACAAGTCTCATTCAATTAATTTGTTCATTTATTCAATTAATCATTCCCTTTGCTAAAATTAAATTGAAATTAACATTAAAAAAGTACAGTTGTGTACACCTACCATAAATGTAGATGTTCGAGTGTCTTCACTGTTGCAGTCATAACTGTAGGGTGCTCCTGCCGGCAGGCAGCCCGAGGTCGGCCAGAATCCCAAAGTCTGGGTCCGGCGTCGGCTGTATAAGCTAGTACCCTGACGTCAGTACGCTTTGGTACATAGCCCTCAGCCGACGCCATCTTCTCCAGCCTTTCTTGCCCTAGATGTCAGAAGTCCCCAACAAATCAAAAATGAATCCAACAAGGAAACACAAATACACCACAAAAAAGGAAAAGAGAGTAAAACAGAGGGATAGGAGGGAGGAAACCCGACTGCAACAGTGAAGACACTCGAACATCTACATTTATGGTAGGTGTACACAACTGTACTATGTTCTTCGTGTTTCACTGTTGCAGTCATAACTGTAGGGTGGAATCCCAAAGCAGTGTAGAAGGGGAGGAGGCTTTAGATAGAAGAAGGGGAGGCAAGAATACCCTGCAAGACAGCAGAGGCAAAGCCTGCCCTGGACTTAGAAAACAAGGGGAGATTGTAATGCTTGGAAAAAGTATGCACAGAACTCCAAGTGGCAGCTTCCAAGATATCCTTGGTAGGGACTCCTCTGAGGAAAGCTGTAGAAGTGGCAGCTGCTCTAGTAGAATGACTTCTAATGGTACCTGGAAACTGTTTCCCATGATGAGTGTAACAAAATCTGATTCCATAAGCAATCCATTTGGAAATAGTTTGTTTAGAAATAGGTTTTCCAAGAGAACTGGAGGCAAAGGAAACAAACAATTGGTTAGACTTTCTGAAATCCTTAGTCTTGTCCAGGTAAAATCGTAACTGTCTGTGCACATCCAATGAATGCAAAATCCTTTCCCTTTATTTTGAGGATTTGGAAAGAAAGTAGGAAGGTGAATTGTCTGATTTAAAGCCACTTTCGAAATCACCTTAGGCATGAAAGTAGGATTGGTCCTCAAGGATACTCTGTCCTGATGGAAAATAAGGTATGGTTCCACAGCCATGAGAGCTTGCAACTCTGAGACCCTTCTGGCAGAGGTCAATGCTAACAAAAGAACAGTCTTCCAGGATAGAAACTTAATATCTGAAGATGCAGCAGGCTCAAAAGGAGGCAAAGTAAGTTTTTCTAAAACATAATTAAGATCCCAGGCAGGGACAGGAGGGGTCCTTGGAGGCCGCAAATTTTAGCCCTCTCAAGAACTGCTTCAACAAAGGATGAGAAAAACAGGAGGATCAGAACTGAAATGCGAGATAGCAGAAGCATGAATCTTAATGGAAGAAAAGGAAAGTCCTTTAGATAAAAGTTCAAAGGTAAAGCAAAATAGAAGAGAGATCAGGTACCTGAGGATCAGAGCCTCGGTCCTGCATCCAAATAGAAAACCTCTTCCATTTAGAGGCATAGGATTTCCTAGTGCTAGGCCGTCTAGCTTCCAAAAGAACATCCAAAACTTGTTTGGGAAGACTAGAGGGAATCAAATTCCTTTGAAGAGCCAAGCTGCCAGGCAAAGGGTCTTGAGATTGGAATGTAGTAACTGACCCTGATGCTGGGACAGAAGCGAAGGGATCAGTGGGAGAATCCAAGGAGACCCCGAGAACAGGAGCTTTAAAGTTGGATACCAAAACTGTCGAGGCCAATTTGGAGCAATCAAAATGAGGAACTTGGGCTTGTCCTGTTTTATTTTCAGTAATACCCGAGGCAGTAGAGGAAGAGGAGGGTAGGCATATGCTGAAAGGCTTCTCCAGCTGAAGGACAGGGCATCCACTCTCCAAGCTGTTTTGTGGAAGGACCTGGTGCAAAAGCGAGGCAGCTGATGATTGAGATGGGATGCAAACAGATCTATCTGGGGACATCCCCAAACTGCAGTAATCCTGTTGAACAAGTTGGTGTCTAGCATCCATTCGTGAGGATCTGAAATGTTTCTGCTCAGGCTGTCTGCTAAGAGATTCTGTTTCCCTGGAATGAATTGAGCCTGGAGATGCAGATTCAAATTTAGAGCTGTGTCCCATAAACCCATAGCTAGTCTGCAAAGGGGGTATGAATGAGAACCCCCCTGCTTGTTGATGTACCACATGACCGTGGTGCTGTCTGTGCGAATTAGCAGAGGCCCTGGTTGTAAAAGGTTCTTGAAGGCTAGAAGGGCATTTTGAACTGCCAACATTTCTTTCAGATTGATGTGCCAGTGAAGATGGTCCTTTGTCCAGGTTCCCTGCTGGCAATTGTCTAGAAAGTGTGCTCCCCAAGCATAATCCGAGGCGTCCGTGGTCAGGATTTGAGTAGGTTGAGGAAGACGAAAAGGTTTTCCTTCGTTTAAAGTGCATGCCCTGGACCACCAGAGGAACTCCTTCTGAAGGCAGGGGATCAGAGGAATCAGAATATCCAGATCGTGGTAATGCTGTGACCATACACTTTTCAGATACCATTGAAGCTTTCTCATGTGAAGCCTTGCGTTTGGAATCAACAGAATGCAGGAAGCCATGTAGCCCAGAGCCTGCAGGAATTTCCTTGCAGTGAGCTGAGATAGAGTTGCCAAGGTGTTGAAACTAGAAGCCAGCTGAGTTTGTTTTCTGGAGTGAGGAAGGCCCTTTGTAAGGTTGTATTTAAGAGGGCTCCCAAGAATACCATTTGTTGAGAAGGGATCAAATGTGACTTTTTTATGTTCACTGAGAATCCCAGTAGGAGGAGAAGACGTTGAACAAAGTCCAGATGTTGAAGCAGAAGATCTTTGCTGTCTGCCTGAATAAGGCAGTCATCCAAATAGGGGTAAATCTGGATCCCCTGAAGTCTGCAGTAAGCCACTACTGGTGCCAGGCACTTGGTGAAGACTCTGGGCAGTAGATAAACCAAAGGGCAGAACAGAGAATTGAAAGTGCCTCGAACCTGCCTTGAACCTGAGGAATTTCCTGCGTTCTTGTCTGATGGGAATATGTAAATAGGCTTCCTTTAAGTCCAATGTCACCATCCAGGCATCCTGAGAGAGCATTGGAATTAGCTGTTGCAGAGTAAGCATCTTGAACTTTGGAATTTCCAAAAAGGTGTTTAACACAGAAAGGTCCAGAATGGGTCTCCATGAGTTTTGTTTTCTGGGAACCAGAAACAGTCTTGAATAAAACCCCTTTCCTATTTCCGAGAGTGGAACAGGCTCTATGGCTCTCATGGCCAGAAGAGCATCCACTTGAGTTAAGGCCTCTGATCTTTGAAGTTTTGGCAGATCTGGCCAACCGTGAGTCCTTGGCAAAGTGTGAAAGTGGAATTTGTAACCTTTTAGAATCACGTCCAATACCCATCTGTCCTGGGTAATATGAGTCCAATTTCTGTAAAAAAGAGACAGTTTTCCTCCGAGAGGGGCGTCCAGGTGAAGAGGTCCTGAAGCCCAACCGAGAGAGTCATTGAGTTTGCTTTCTTTGAGATTGGGATCTGTCTTCTCCCCTTCTAGGTGAAGAAGCAGTCCATTGTCTAGATCTGTAAGAGGCCTGGCCTTGACCACGACCTCTGGAGCGCCTATATCTTCCCCTTTGAGGCCTGTCAGACGTGGGAAAGGACCAATTTTTAGAGGGCCAATTCCTGGAAAATCTAGGAGGCTGAACTTGCAAGAAATCTTTTACAGTCTGCATAGACTTTGCCTTTTCTTCCATCTTTTTAATAACTTCCTCAGCCTTAGAACCAAAAAGAACCTCTTGTTGAACAGGGGCATCTAATAACTTAGCCTTAACCTGTTCAGGTAAACTTTGTTCACGAAGCCAGGCATGTCTCCTAATAACAGTACCAGAGGCAGCAGCTCTGCAAGAAGCATCCAAAGCATCAAAACCACAATGTAAGCTATGCTTGTTAACCTGTTCCGTAGCATGCAAAACATCCTGAAGTTCCTTATCCTCTGCACAAGCAGGAAGGGAAGCAAGCTTTTGCTTTAAAACAGACAAAAGAAATTGCTGATATTTAAACATATGAAACTGGCAATTTAAAGCCCTTACAGACAGGGTAGCAGAAGTATATACCTTTTTTCCCCACCTGTCTAAAGCACGAGAATCCTTCTCAGAGGGAATAGGATTTTTGGAAGTAGCAACCTTAGCAGCCTTAGAGCCCTGAGAAATAGTTTCAGGATCCGCAGAAGGGTTTTTAAAGAGAAATAAATGAGAGTCAGGAACCCTATAAAATCTATCAGGCTTAGAAGGAGCAGGAGGCATGGAATCAGGATTCAAATTAGCCTCAGAAAAAGCATCATCTACAATGTCCAAAACAGGAGGGATAGCTAAAGGCCTATGCTGAGGAAGAAGAAGAAATTCTCTAAGCCTCTTCTTGGAAGCAGAATATTCCTGTCCTTCCCAATGAAAATGTTCCCTCATCTCATGCAAGGTTTCCCCAAAAGAAAAATCCTAAGGCGGAGAGGCCGAGGGCAAAGAGTCCTCAGCATCCGAATCCTCATAAGGGGGAAAGGAATAGTCCTGATCAGAGGAAGAAACAGAAGATACAGAAGCCTGGTCAGAGGAATCCAGAGTAACATCCTGTCGAGGCCTTTTCTCAGGAGGGGGGTGAGAACCCCTAATCATTGTAAGCAAATCTTCAGCCATCCTCAATAATTGTTTTTGTGTCTTGGGAGTGGATTCAGAAGCAGCTTGAGCTGGAACTTTAGACTTAACAGGAGTCTTTGTCTTTGCCTTTGCCTTTGAAATAGTGATGTGAGTAGGCCTGAAAACCCCCTCAGAAGCCGGTACCTGCACAGCGGTTCGGGACCCATCTGAAGGAGCGACGTCCGAAGGTCCTGCAGCAGTTAAAATAGTGGGCCTAGATGGCTCCCCATGGGAGTCCGTATCGGCCATCGGTTCAGAAGTGGCGGACGACAGGCTGCAAAAGCGCCTCACTGACAGCCGAACCGGACGCTGGCTCCAGCTGCAACGAGTCCTGTTTGGACCTCGGAGGCCTGTCCTTGTCTTTGCGCTTCTTTTGGACTCCGGTAGTGTCCGACGACATTCTATAATTGAAGCGTCTGCCAAAATAATTTAAAGCCCAATCGTACCGCGCTTGATAGTACGAGAGTTGAACCTGGCACAGAACCGACAACAAGAAACGTCGTGGTCAGGGCCTAAACAAGGTAGACAGTAAGAGTGGAAATCTTTATGAGGTATTTGTTTCCCACACGCTATACAATTATTAACTTTTTCTGACATCGGAGGAACAAGAAAAAGATTCCCCAACGGGGTACTTAGCTTTGAGAAGAGAAGTAAGAACTTCGGACCGACAACAACCAAATACGCTGTTCGAAAATCGCCAACCAACGACTTGCGAGCTGCTTTCCACCGCACGGCAAGAAAGACTGGAGAAGATGGCGTCGGCTGAGGGCTATGTACCAAAGCATACTGACGTCAGGGTACTAGCTTATACAGCCGACGCCGGACCCAGACTTTGGGATTCTGGCCGACCTCGGGCTGCCTGCCGGCAGGAGCACCCTACAGTTATGACTGCAACAGTGAAACACGAAGAACATCATATGGTTCAACCTGAATTAAAAAACATACATTTTATTTTACTTGAAATGCGATTCTAAAAAAATGACGTTTTAAAAAGATATATGTTATATATATATTATTATATGTTTGTTGTAGATTATTGCTATCATAATACACTACACTAAAATTTTTAGATACAAGTTTTATTATTTATTTAATTTATTATTCATTATATTTTTTTATATATTATAGTTTACATTATTTATATATATATTATATTTATACACGTGTATATATATATATATATATATATATTACATATTATACATATATTACTATAAAGGGTTTTCAACCTCAACAATTGTGTACAATCACGTTTTATTACATGGTGAAAAGGTGTATTGTGTGTGTATATTCATATATATATTTTTTAACCACAGCTAGTCTTTTTAAAACGTGTCATTTTTTTAGAATCGCATTTAAAGTAAAACAAAATGTATGTTTTTTAATTCAGGTTGAACCATACATTTTTAATGTTAATTTCAATTTAATTTTAGCAAAGGGAATGATTAATTGAATAACTGAGCAAATTAATTGAATGAGACTTGTATAAATTTGAAGCAGAAGTACACTCATTATTCTGATGAAGTTTCCTGCAGTGGAAATGAAAGGGCTTAATCTTTGTGCTTGATTTGTCGGTTTGTTTTATGGAATAAATATTTTACACTATTTACTGTCGTTTTTTGTGGACTGAACAGCCCTGAACGAAATTTAACAGCTGGTACTTTATTACGGACTTTTGTGGGACTGCCTTCATTAGAAATCCTGCTTCACAGAGAATTTTTGTGTTTATTACCTTTTTCTCCATCATTCCATTTGTGTTTGGTTATTGTTTTTAGTGCTGTTTTAGCTGCCTTTCTGTAAAAAAAAAAAAAAAAAAAAAAAATCTAAGCTTGTTTCCTGCCTTTCCTGTAACTAGTCTAGTCCAGATAAAGATTTGCTGTATCCAGGACTGTATGTAAGTTTTTGAGCACCCCAAGCCTTTCTGTGTTGGAGGAAAGCCTTCTAGCTTATCAGTGGGAGCAGTAAGCACTAGGTAGCCTACCCTACCACAAAAGGAGTGGTTTCTGGCACAGAAATTGTAGTTACTGGCCGTTTGGGAAGTTTTTCCATCTCTCTCAACTTTTCTGGTTTAAAAGCCAGCATATGAGCTTATTTCCACTTTTCCTGTAACTAGTCTAGTCCAGATACAGATTTGCTGCAGCCAAGACTGCTTGTAAGCTTCTGAGCCCCCCCCACCGAGCCTTTCTGTGTTAGAGGAAAGCTTTCTAGCTCATCAATAGGAGTGGTAAACACTAAGCCTTCTAACTTGTCAGCGGGGGTGGTAACCACAAAAGGAGTGGTTTCTGGCCCAGAAATTGTAGTTTATTGGCCGTTTGGGCAGTTTTTTTCATATCTTTCAACTTCCTGATTTAAAAGCCCGCATTTGTGTTTGTTTCCCCCTTTCCTGTAACTAGTCTAGCCCAGAAAAAGATTTGCTGTATCCAGGACTGTTTGTAAGCTTCTGAGCACCCACAATCCTTTCTGTGTTGGAGGGAAGCCTTCTAGCTTATCAGTGGGAGTGGTAAGCACTAAGTAACCTATCTACCACAAGAGGAGAGGTTTCTGGCTTAGAAATTGTAGTTAATGGCCGTTTGGCCAGCTTTTCCAACTCGTTCAACTTTTCTGGTTTAAAAGCCTGCATTTGAGCTTGTTTCCCATTTCTCCTGTAACTAGTCTAGTCCAGATACAAATTTGCTGTATCCACAACTGTTTGTAAGCTTCTGAGCCCCCCAAGCCTTTCTGTGTTGGAGGGAAGCCTTCTAGCTTATTAGTAGGAGTGGTAAGCACTAGGTAGCCTATCTATACAAGAGGAGTGGTTTCTGCCCCAGAAATTGTGGTTTATTGGCCGTTTGGGCAGTCTTTTTCATCTCTATCAACCTTCTGGTTTAAAGTCTTTTTCATCTCTATCAACCTTCTGGTTTAAAAGCCCATTTGCGCTTGTTTCTCGCCTTTCCTATAACTAGTCTAGTCCAGATACAGATTTGCTGTATCCAGGACTGTTTGCAAGCTTCTGAGCCCCACAAGCCTTTCTGTGTTGGCGGGAAGGCCTTCTAACTTGTCAGCGGGGGTGGTAACCACAAGATGAGTGGTTTCTGGCCCAGAAATTGTAGTTTATTGGCCTTTTGGGCAGTTTTTCCATCTCTTTCAACTTTCTGGTTTAAAAGTCTGTGTATGCACTTTTCCCGGCTTTCGGGTAACTAGTCTAGTGTACTAGTCTAGCCCAGATACAGACTTGTTGTATCCAGGACTGTTTGTAAGCTTCTGAGTGGTGGCAAAGTCTGCTCTTAAATTTTTCCCTTAGATCTACTAGTTCTCTCCTCTCCTGCACTTTTACTAGCTTATTAGTCTAGCACATTACCAGACTTCTTGTAGCAATTAATGTAGCACACAAAAGTGCTATCAGCACTAAACGTTCTACAAGGAAACAGATCCAGTACTTATTATTAATGCCCACCCCTCCAGGCATGTCTAAAGGTCAGTTCCCTGTGCTTTCTCCTATTAACCTGATGAACTTGGGCATCCTGAGACAATGTACCAACTGCCTCATGTACACCGACAACTCTCTCCTCTTACCTCCCAACACTCAGACTTGTGAGAGATGCACTTATATATCCAAATTGGAAGCCAAGCACTCTCCAGCCAAGAACGGAATAGTTGGTCAAGAGGAGAAGGTCAACACTTGCACCACACCATATGGAACACATAGCCCTCCAGAACACATACCAGCACTGCCTTCACATAAAAACACAAACCACATACCCACCTTCGCGTAGGCTCTCAATAAAAATCTACCCAAACAGCAGAGACCCCCAAGGCAGAAATGCACTCGACCACCACAACACAACACTAATCACGAGACACACAACTCTCAAACAGTGTACCACTCAACCAAAGCCCCTAAGGCAAAACAGCATGCCCAACACAATAGTCATAGGTGACTCGATAGTGAAGCACACTGATGTCCCACTCTCATAACACACGCACTCAGGTCCCTCAACAACAGGTACAAATATGACTCAGTCATTGTACATGTGGGTGTGAATGACCTGAAACATACCTCCCTGGACTACATGAAAAGAGACATGGAGGAGCTCTCAGATTATGTAGCCCAGGTGGGTATAACCCTAGTCCTGAGCATCCTATCACCCAGAATGATACCACAGTACAAGAAGAAAATTATTGATTTCAACAATTGGCTAAGTTTCTGGTGTCAGTATAAGGGGATCCAGTATCTGACTGCCTGGGATGACATGACTGACAGACCTCGATGCTTTGCCAGAGATGGCCTGCATCTGTTACCCCTGGGCTTCCTGATACTGGCCAAGGATCTTGCCACCCCTATACTGCCTTTTTTAGTCGATGTTCCAAAGACCAAATTACCACTGTAACAGCTACAAACAAATGCAGTCTAAGGATCATTCTGCTCAATGCTAGAAGTCTAAATCTCAAAATGCACTCACTTGAAGCATTCCTTAAAATGTGGAACATCGACGTTTGTGTTGTAACAGAGTCCTGGTTCAAGGCAGCAGAAAGCACCCCTACACTACACCAGGCTTCAACTCTTTCCACACCTTTCGGCCGCAGAACTTACACCGAAGCTCCAAAGGCGGTAGTGTTTCCATATTCATAAAGGATGCACACACTTCCAGACTGGTAGCCCAACATAACACATCAGAGATACTTCAGGTGCAGCTAACATTCAGTAAGACACCGATTCACATCGTAGTCTGCTATAGGTCCCCAACCATGCCCCAAGATTCACACTCCACATTCCTAAGCAACTTGGAGAACCTAACACTCTCATACTAGGTGACTTGAGCTACCCCTCCATTAACTGGGAAAACTATTCATGTACCAATACACTTGCCCAACATTTCCTGGAGTTTATTAATTCCAATGCCCTGGACCAGCTCCATTTTACCCCCACTAGGGGTAGCAACATCTTTGACCTGGTCATTACTAACATGGGCAACCGTTGCTCTACACCAATGGTCAGCTCCTCCCTGGTTATATCCGACCACAAACTAATCACCCCCCCCCCCCCTGCAAAGGTAACCACCATAAAAAAAACTTCTCCAAAGCTAACTTTGGGCTCCTAAAAACAGAGGTGGCTAACTTCATGGCACCCATGCAAATGGAGAATAGCTGCATGACCGCCAAATCATATATCAATGCACTGTACGAACACATACACAAATGCATGGATCTCATCATACCCAATAGAACCAAGATGCTCTCCTCCAAAAAAAGGAAGCAAATCTGGAGGTCCCTTGCCATAAACAAACTCTACAACAGAAGGAGGAAACTGATGCATAAAAAGGTGAGGTCCCAAGACTGGAAAAACTCCCTTATCAGCCTCAACAAAAAGTTGCGATCCCTCATCAAATCCTCTAAAGATAACTATGTAAACAGAATTGCAGCAGATAGTAAAGACAACCACAAGGCCTTCTATAATTGTGTAAAAAATCTCCACGGCAATACCCAGATTTGCTCTGAGCTACTGCACAATGGTACCTCCTTATACTAAGCCAACAGATATTGCCAATATTTTCAGTGAAAGTTTACCCCCTCCCCCCCAAGGACAAATCACAATACCAATAGATTGCTGCACAGGTTAAAACAGCACTGTCCAAGGCCAAGAATACAGCTTCTATGGGACCTGACAATATCCCTGGCTATGCTCTACATGAATTACAGAGTGAACTGGCACCTCACCTGTGTGCCCTGTTCAAACATAGCCTCACCTCAGGCTTTGTCCCTACCAAATGGTGCACTGCTATAGTCATCCCTCTTCACAAAGGAGGAGTGACTACAGACCCTGGGAACTATTACCCCATTAGCCTGATGAGTCTAATATGCAAAGCTATGGAATGCATCATTGTGGATCTAATAAACCAGGACATAAGGAATCTCCAAACTCTGGATCTCACACAGTTTGGTTTTGTGAAGGGTAGATTGTGCCTGCTCAACTTGGTCGACTTCTTTGAGTCAGTCACCAGAGCTATGGATGAAGCCAAGGTGGGTCATGCAGTCTAACTTGATCTGGCCAAGGCCTCTGATACCATTCCCCACTCAGGAATCATAGAAAAACTCACTAAGCTAGGCATCAATCCCTATATCACTAGGTGGGTTGCAATCAGGTTCACAGATTGAACCCACAGTGTGAAAGTAGCTTACTCAGAGTCAGACTGCCGACTAGTCACAAGTGGAGTACCACAGGGTTCGGTCCTGGGTACTCTCCTGTTTGGTATCTACTTCTCTGCAGCCTAGGCCAACGCAAAGCGACTCTGGCTGACAAAGTTCGCAAACGATTGCAAGTTGGGAGCTATTAACTCCCCAAGTAATGTTGAAATCCTACAGAATGGCTTCACTGAGACCACCGACTGGTGTCAGAAACATGGCCTTAAGCTCAATGCCAAAAAATGTGTCGTCATCCCCTTTGGGAAAAACCCGGTTCCCATGAATTACCACATTTATGGTAGTCCACTGAACACAGAAGGCATTATAAGAGATCTGGAAACACAGGTTGACAGCAACCTCTCTTTTGATCACCACACTGCCACTGTGGTCAGAAAGTTCTTCTATGTGACACATCTCATTACTAAGGGTTTTGCATCCAGGAAGAAAGAGGTCATTGTCTCCCTGTACTCTTCCCTCATTAGGCCACTCAGAGTACAATGCACCATTTAGCTTGCACCTCACCAGACACCTGCAACAACTGAAGAGGCTGCAAAAGTACCACATAAAGAGGATCCTAGGCCTTAAACACTTGTCCTATATGGACAGACGCAAAAACTCCAACTATTCTCTGTCTCATATTATCTACTTGGAGACGATCTCTGCTTCACTTATAAAGCCATGTCTGACCCAGCTTTGTTAGAAATGCTATATCTAAAGAAATCCCAATCCCTCCACACCACAAGCTCTAGACACCTCAATCTCATTACCACAATCAACAGAACGTACTGGAAGGACAGGTTCATAACCTAGATACTTGCCCATGCTATGGTATAGACTTCCCATACATGTCAAGCAGAGTACCTCGTTGACCCTCTTCAAGAGAAATCTTGATGACTGGATGGGAAATAGAAAATTCACCCCGAGGATAACTCCAGTGGCTCTACTCGAAAGAGACACTGGGAACTAAGGTCAAGTGGCATGATGCCAGGGTAATCCTATGGCTAGGCTTGTAAAGGCCCCAGGGCCATTAGCCTAGTACACACCTATGAACCTATGAAAATCTAGGAGGGTCACAGGTGAAATCCCTGGCAGGAATTTATGGTTTCAGATCCAGGCGATGCTAAAACAAGATCATAGAGGGGCTTTGTTTGATGTGAACTGGTAGCCTATTCCAAAGGAGTGGCAACCTCAGAGACATACATGTCTATCCAGCAGGTCCTATTTAAGTCAAAGGCCAGGTTAAGGTCCCTGGAGTGGGTGATCCTTGTCCCATTTGACTTGTGGATGTGCAGCATTTCAATTACGTTTGGATCAGAGATAGCTCTGCAGGCCCGGCAGACCCCAAGTAGTCTGTAAGCTATTGAATACAGTGACAGTGACTTCAGTCTGTCAATGTATGACATGCTGGAGACCCTGAATTTTCTTGGTTAGAAATGTCTGAGGTCTCTCAAGTTGTTTTAGGTACCTGGTAAGGTACATTATCAAAGGGAGCATTGTACTCAATTACTCGCCTGATGAGGGTTGAGTACAGGGCTGCTATGCCTTCCTTACCACAGTAGACACATGGTGGTCAAAGTTTAGGCTGCAGACAACTTGTTATTATTTATATGATAGGCTGCAGGGATATCATTTTTCCAAAGGGGGGGGGGTAATACATTTTTTAGCACTGAGTTTGAGTCCATGGCTTTGCCACCAATCATCAGTTTGCGTAAGTTCCTTTTGAAGTATATTGACATTATTTGGGGATTCAGTGATTGCACCTAATTTACAGTCATCAGCAAACTTCAGCCACAGCCCCTCTCTTTTGGCCTGAACTTCTGAGAAGCATATTTCAAACAATAGGGAGTTCAGCACTGACCCGTGTAGACCACTGGTGACAAGTCTGCTGGTTAAGGTAAAGTCCACAACTTTGACTAAGTGTGATCTGTCGGTAAGCCAGTTAGCAACCCACCTAATGACATAAGGTTTGATATTCAACTGGGAGAGTTTATCAATGATGCCCAAATGTGGGAATGTGTCAAAGGCCTTGGCTAAGTCAAGGTAGGCTGTATGCACATATTTGCCTTCGCCTATGGCTCTGCTAAGACATTTTTTAAAGAGGTCCACCAGGTTTAACAGGCATGGCCTGCCTTTGACAAAACCAAACTGTGTTGGATCAAGGATTTGGAGATCACCTATAGCCTTGTTTATAAAGCCCATGATGATTCGTTCCATGGCCCTACAGATAAGGACAATCACAGGCCTAAAGCAGATGCCCTGCGCTGACCGCCTTAAAAAACTCAAGCTATACTCTGTCGCATATCGTCTATTCAGAGGCGATCTCTGCTTAGCATACAAGGCCATGTCAAACCCAGAGCTGTTGGACATGCTACACTTAAAGAAATCCCAACCCCTCAGAGCCACACGCTCCAGGGATCTAAACATTGCCATCACAATGAACAAAACATGCTGGAGGGATTGGTTCCTAACCCAGAGACTACCCAGACTCTGGAATAGACTACCCATACATGTCGAGCAGAATGCTTCTTTGGTCCTCTTCAAAAGGAACCCTGATGATTGGATGGGAGAAAGGAAATTCACCCCGGGGATCACGTCAGTTGCCCTGCTAGACAGGGGTCCAGGAAAGTAAACAGTGTGGGAAGAAATAGCCAGGGAATTGTTATGGCTAGGCTTGTATAGGCCCTAGGGCCGACAGCCTAGTACCAACCTATGAACCAGCATGTCTCAACAATTCAACTTTTAGAAGTTTTAAAACACTGGGCTATTGCTTTTAGTTTGAAATATCTAATATTACTGACACTGAATCCCTATTTTAAATGTGTAGTTTATTTAGCTACAATTTGATTAATGTTTTTGTGTTCCAACTGTTTATGATTAAAACTCGTTAATAGTTTTGAAATTTGGTATTGAAAAAAGTTAATGATTCATGTAAAAAAAAATATGGCCTTAACCCTCTGCACTAAACTTCCAAGCTACTAGACAAGTAATTGTTCTTTTGTTTACATTTATTTTTAATGTAATTTATGTGCAATGAAAAAGTAACAAACAGGCAAATAAACTGCTTATTTCCAATGAAGATGCTGCTGGACCAAGCTGTTTATGTTTCCCTTCTGCTTCATTCTTTCTGACTTGCCCCAAGGTTCCCATCCATGGCTGGGTCTACCAACTTCTAGACTATCTTCATTCTAAACCTATGGCCAGTGTGAAGTTTCAGGGCATCCTGGGGAGGCTGTGCTGTTGTCTGCTTCCACCAAGAGATTTTGTCATTTATGACCCCCCCCCCCCCCAGCCTCACCTGTTTATATCAGAGAGCTAATTCTTGTATATGGACAACTCCTCCCCAGAGAGAATTCCTAGGCAAATGCCCTGCTCCTGAGATTAGCACACCCACCCCTCCCTGTCAACACCTCACCTACCTGAGGCACTATCAAACCTTAGGCATCTGGGCCGTAGTTTAGCGTTTATCACTGTACTTTCTGAACTGCAAGTTTTGACAGCAATTAACACCATGATAAACAGATTAGTACAAGTGTTAATGTTTACAAATGATTCTAAGATTATCCATCCATCCTCAACCGCTTTTCCCATTTTTTGCACATGGGATTAGGGTGTCACTTCAACAAATAACTGTATACTCATCTAGAATTATGATTACTGTGAACACAAACATTATCTAAAGATGTGATGACTATTAATTTCACTCATATCAGTTATCTACACGAGCAAAACAGGTCAAAATCTGGTACAAAGATGCTTATTTTCTTAATGATTAATAGACTCTCCACTCCATACCTACTGCTGACCACTGCAGATAAAGCACAGTTGTGTACACTTACCATACATGTAGATGTTCGAGTGTATTCACTATTACAGTCATCACATTTGGGTTATCCTGCCAGGGGTAGCCCTCTGTCGGCCTGAATACCAGAGGCTTAGTATTTCTGCGTTGGCTGCTGTCACTCCAGGACTGGAACATCAGGTCATCAGAGATATAAAAACGGGCAGCCGACACCATTACATCAGTTTTTCTTGCCCTGTCAGAAGCCCCCAATAGGGAGCGAGGTTATGGTGGAAGAACACCACCAGTAGAAAGTAAATAGCAAAATTTCCTTGCAAGGAGAGAGACAGAGAGAGAGACAAGGGGGATGGAGGGAGGGAAACCAGGACTGCAACAGTGAATACACTCGAACATCTACATTTATGGTAAATGTACACAACTGTACTATGTTCTTTGTGTTTCACTGTTGCAGTCATCACATTTGGGTTGATTCCCAAAGCTGAAGAAAATGGTGGAGGCAGTCAAGAAGACTGGGGGCTGGCTAGGATGCTCTGCAAGACTGTGGTGGCAAAGCCTGCCCTGAATTTGGGGAAGATAGGGAGCTGGTAATGCTTGGTGAAGGTATGAACAGATGTTCATGTTGCAGCCTCCAGGATGTCCCTGGTGGGGAACCCTCTGAGAAAACATGCAGAGGTGGAGGTTGCTCTGGTGGAATGTGTCCTGACCCCCTTTGGGGGTGGTTTTTCCTGCTGTTTGTAGCAGAAATGGATGCAGTGTGCTATCCACTTGTTTGCTTGGATATGGCCTTGCTCTCTGCTCCTGTAGCAAAGCTGACTAGCAAGTGATCAGTTTTTCTAAAAGATTTAGTCCTGTTCAGGTAGAATCTGAGCTGTCTGTGCACATCTAGAGTGTGTAGAATCCTTTCCCCCTTGTTTTGTGGGTTAGGGAAAAAGGTGGGCAAATGCATGAATTGGTTGTGAGCCACACTGGACACCACTTTTGGCATGAAGGATGGGTTAGTCCTGAGGGAGACCCTGTCAGCATGGAAAATGACGAAGGGCTCTACAGCCATTGGTGCTTGTAGCTTGGATACTCTTCCTGCTGAAGTGATGGCCTATAAGGCTGTCTTCAATTTGAGAAACTTTAACTCTGTTGAAGTTGCTGGTTCAAAGGGGGCAGGGTGATCTTTTCCAAACACAAGGTTAAGGTCCCAGGCTGGGGTAGGAGTTCTTTTGGGTGGTCTTAAGTTGTTAGCCCCTCTTAGGAACTGTTTGATGAGAGGGTGTGAGAATAGCAGTGGCTCTGTGCTGAAATGAACAGAGATGGTTGAGGCATGAATTTTAATAGAAGAGAAGGACAGACCCCTGTGTAGTAGGTCTGCCAGGTAATCCAGGATGAGAGGTAGGGAGGGCTGTGCCATTCCGGCTCCCTTAGCCAGGATCCAGGTGCAAAATCTTTTCCACTTGTCAGCATAGGATTTTCTAGTGCTGGGGCGTCTGGCCTCATGTATAACATCTAGAACTTGTTTGCTTAGGCTGGCAGCTTGAGGAGAGGTCAGGGGAATAAGCCGAGCTGCCAGGTTGAGGGTCTGCAATTGGGGATGCATGAAGTCTCCATTCCTCTAGGTCAGGAGTGTTGGGATCTGAGGTAGGTGCCATGGTAGTAGGGGTGACAGGCTGCACAGCAGTGGGTACACCAGTGCTGGCGTGGCCAGTCTGGGGCAATCAGGATTGCCCTCGGTTTTTCCTCCCTTATTTTGAGCAGCACCCTTGACGTGAGTGGTACAGGGGGAAATGCATTGACCAAGAGGTTAACCCACTGGAAGGAAAGAGCATCCACTTTCCAGGCCTTGTTGTGAGGTTCCCTTGTGCAAAATTTGCTGAGCTGATGATTGGAGTGGGAGGCAAAGAGGTCAACCTTCAGGGTGCCCCATTTCTGGGTTACAAGGGTGAAGGTTCTGAGGTCTAGCTGCCACACATAGGTTGATACTAGGCTATCTGCCCTAGGACATTTATAAGCCTAGCCAGAGTGTGTTTGGCTTTCGCCACCCTTTTAGATTAGTTGACTGTGCCTCTGTATAGTAGGTCACAGAAGATGGCCCTTTTAAGGTTAGTTTACTGTGCCTCTGTCTAGTAGGGACACAGAAGAGGTCCCAGGGGTAAACCTACGATCTCCCATCCACTCGTCAAGATTTCTCTTGAAGAGGGTCATTGAGGGGCTCTGCCCAACATGGATTGGGATTTTGTTCCAGAGTGAGGGGAGCCTCTGGGATATGAATCTGTCCCTCCAGCATGTCCTATTTATTTCTGTGCTGAGGTTTAAGTCCCTGGAGCGTGTAGCTCTAAGGGATTTGGATTTCCTGAGGTGGAGCATGTCCATTAATCCTGGGTTGGACATGGCTTTATACGTCAGGCACAGATCGCCTCTGAGTAGGTGGTAAGCAACTGAGTAGAGCTGGAGTTTCTTTAGCCTAACTGCGTAGGGCATCTGTTTGAGTCCCTTGATCCTCTTGGTGAGGTACTTCTGGGGTCTTTCCAGTTGCTGCAGGTGTCGGGTAAGGTACATCCCAAATGGGGCACTGTATTCAATTATGGGCCTGATGAGTGATGAGTAGAGGAGCACAATGACCTCTCGATCTAGATGTGAACCCTTTCGTGATAAGGTGGGCTATATAGAAGGTCTTTCTAACCACTTTGGCAACGTGATTGTCAAAGGAGAGATTGCTATCTACTTGGGACCCCAAATCCCTAATTACTTCTTCCATACTTAATGGACTACCACCTATGTGGTAATCTGTGGGCACTTTGTTTTTCCCAAAGGGGATGACTATGCACTTTTTGGCATTTAGCTTTAGGCCATGGCTCTGACACCAGTTATCTGTCTCTGTGAGACCCTTTTGGAGGATGCCTGTGTCAGTCGGCGAGTCGATTATGGCACCCAGTTTGCAGTCATCTGCGAACTTGGTCAGCCATAGTCCTCCTGTGTTAGCCTGTACCTCAGAGAAATATATACTGCACAAGAGAGGTCCCAGGACTGAGCCTTGTGGGACGCCACTTGTAACTGGTTTAGAGTGTGACATGACACCTGCAATTCTGACCATGTGGGTTCTATCCCTGAGCCAGTTTGCAACCCATCTTGTGACATAGGGGTTGATATTTAAGCTCGTGTGGGTCTAGCAGGTTTCTGCTTAAGTTGTCTGCCAGAGAGTTTAGAGAGCCTGGCAGGAATTGTGCTAACAGGTGCAGTTGCATGGCTGAGGCCATGTGCCAAAGGGTCATGGTGAGCCTGCAGAGAGGATAAGAATGAGTCCCCTCCCTGCTTATTGATATACCACATTACTGTGGTGTTGTCTGTTTTGATCAGTAGACGCCATGGGGAGAGTAGGGGTGTGAAAGCTGTCAGGGCATGCTGAACAGCTAACATCTCTTTCTGGTTGATGTGCAGATGTATTTGATTTGGACTCCATTGACCCTGAATGCATCTGCCATTCAGGTGAGCACCCAAGACATAGTCTGATGTGTCTGTGGTGAGGGTCTGGGCAGTGCGGGGTTGTGAGAAGGGAAGTCCCTTGTTGTGGTTGCATGCTGCTGCCCACCAAAGAAAATCTTTCCTTAGACAAGGTATCATTGGTATAAGACTTTACAGGTCTTGGGACTGCTGACACCAAAGGCTTTTTAGGTACCATTGTAGTTTCCTCATATGCAGTCTGGCATATGGAATGAGTAGAATGCAAGAGGCCATGAACCCTAGAGCTTGCAGGATTTTCCTTGTGGATAACTGGGTTCTGGTGGCTAGTTGAGTGAAGTAGCCTGTCAGGTAGGCTTGTTTTTCTGGAGTAAGGAATTTCATCTGGGATGCTGTGTCCAGGCTTGCTCCCAGAGATACAATGTTTTGTGTGGAAACTAGTTTTTATTTATTTTCATTGATAGTGTACCCCAGGGAGGTCAGTAGGTCCTTTACAAAGGTCAGGTGCTGGAGCAGCTTTTTCTGACTGTCTGCATGAATCAGGCAGTTGTCTAAGTATAGGTAAATTTGAATATTGGCAATGGCGGGAGCCAGACATTTTGTGAAAACCCTGGGAGCAGTAGATAAGCCAAAGGGAAGCGCAGAGAACTGAAAGTGCATAAATGCTACCCTGAAATGTAGGTATTTCCTGCATGATTCCCTGATTGGGATGTGTAGGTAGGCCTCTTTTAGGTCTAGGGTGGCTAACCAAGCATCCTTGGAATGCATAGGTAGAAGCTGCTGGAGGGTGAACATTTTGAATTTTGGTATCACCAGAAAGGTGTTTAGAATGGATAGATCGAGGATGGGGCACCATGTGCCCTCTCTTCTGGGTACCAGGAAGAGTCTAGAGTAAAAATCTTGGCCTATCTGGTCTGCAGGAAAGTACAGTTGTGTACACTTACCATAAATGTAGATGTTCGAGTGTATTCACTGTTGCAGTCATTACATTTGGGTAATCTGCTGGCAGGTTGCCCTCAGTCGGCCTGAATAACAAAGTCTTGGGTCCTGCATCGGTTGCTGTCTCCTCTTCCATGACGTCAGGTCATCAGGGGATAAAATATGCAGCCGACGTCATTTTAATCAGTTTTTCTTGCCCCAGATGTCAGGTGCCCCCCAAATGGGGAGCAGAAATATATATATATATATATATATATATATATATATATATATATATATATATAACTGTAAATATATAAATGAACTTTAGAAAACATAACATTTACCTTCAACTAAAAGCAAATACACCACAAAGGCTCTTTATAGTGAAGGAAACAAAAGGTATAGAAAGGGGGCTTGCGGGTGGGTAATCCGGACTGCAACAGTGAATACACTCGAACATCTACATTTATGGTAAGTGTACCCAACTGTACTATGTTCTTCGTGTTTTACTGTTGCAGTCATTACATTTGGGTAGAATCCCAAAGCTATGGATGGGAGGATGGAACTAAAGAGCATTAGGAGTAGCTATAAGGCCCTGCAGGACTGCAGTGGCAAAGCCTGCTCTGAATTTAGAAAAAGAGAGGTAAATGGTAATGCTTTGTGAACGTATGAACTGAGCTCCAAGTAGCAGCTTCCAGAATGTCTCTGGTAGGGACCCCTCTGAGAAAAGCTGCTGAAGTAGAGGCAGTCCTGGTGGAATGGGATCTGATCCCCTTGGGCACAGGTTTACCATGGTGCAAATAGCAGAAACAAATGCAATGGCTTATCCATTTAGAAATAGTCTGCTTTGATATAGCCTTCCCCTCTGATCCTGCAGCAAATACCACCAGTAGTTGCTCAGACTTTCTTAGATTTTGTCCTGTTTAAGTAGAATCTTAGTTGTCTGTGTACATCCAATGAATGCAGAATCCACCCCCCTTGTTCTGCAGATTTGGGAGGAAAGTTGGCAGGTGAATGGTCTGGTTAAGAGCCACACTAGATACCACCTTAGGCATAAAAGAAGGATTGGTCCTGAGGGCCACCCTGTCCAGGTAAAAAATAATGAAAGGCTCCACTGCCATGAGAGCCTGTAGTTCTGAAACCCTTCTAGCTGAAGTGACTGCCAAAAGAAAGGCTGTCTTCCAAGAAAGAAATGTTATATCCGCAGTAGCTGCTGGCTCAAAAGGAGGTAGAGGTCCCATGCAGGAGTTGCTGCTCTCCTGGGAGGCCTTAAATTTTTGGCCCCTCTGAGGTACTCTTTTAGCAGGGGATGAGAAAAGAGGGGGGGGACTCTGTTGTAATGAGCGGAGATGGCAGAGGCATGGATTTTTATTGAAGAAAAAGAAAGGCCCTAGTGAAACATCTCCGTTAAGTATTGCAAAATCTGAGAAATATTGGGCTTTACTGTGTCTATTCCTTGTGCTTGGTTCCAAGCAGAAAATCTCTTCCATTTATCAACATAAGATTTTCTAGTACTAGGTCTTCTGGCCTCCAAAATGACATCCATTACAGGTTTACTGAGAGATGTGGTTGGTGAAATTAGTTGGTTAGCCATGCTGCAAGATTCAGAGTTTGGAGCAGAGTGTGCAGAATTTGATAGTTCTGCTGAGACAATAGGCGAGGGGTTTGAGGCAAGAACCACAGAGGAAGGTGTGTCATATTCTTTAGAAGCGGGTACCAGTGCTGGCAAGGCCAGTCCGGGGCAATTAGAATCATTTTTGTTTTTTTCTGTCTGACTTTTAGTAAGACCTTGGAGAGCAGAGGCAGAGGGGGAAAGGCATAGACTGATAGGTTTTTCCAGCTGAAGGATAGAGCATCCACTTTCCATGCTTTTTTGTGATGAGTTCGTGTGCAGAATTTGTCCAACTGATAGTTTTGGGGAGAGGCAAACAGATCTATGTCTGGGCTCCCCCATTTTTGGGTTAACATGCTGAAGATTTGTGGATCCAGTTTCCATTCGTGCGGGTCCATAAGATTTCTGCTTAGGTCGTCTGCCATAGTATTTTGCTTTCCTGGCAGGAATTGAGCTTGAAGATGTATTTGGTAAGTCAAGCCTGTGTCCCACATGGCCATGGCTAGTCTGCAAAGGGGGTAGGAGTGGGTACCCCCCTGCTTGTTTATGTAACACATAACAGTGGTGTTGTCCATCTTTATCAGTAGTTGTCCTGGATGAAGGAAGACCTTGAAGGCTGTTGGAGCATTCTGAACAGCTACATTTCTTTCTGGTTGATATGCAGATGCATTTGGTTTGGGCTCCATTTGCCTTAAATGCATCTCCCTGCCAGGTGTGCCCCCCAAGCATAGTCTGATGCGTCTGTAGTTAGGGTTTGGGTTGCAGGGGGTACAATAAATGACAGTCCCTTGTTTTGGTGAAATGTCTCTGCCCACCAAAGAAACGCCTGTTGCAGGCAGGGAATGAGAGGAATCATTGTTTCCAGGCTGTGACAATGTTGACTCCATAAGCTTTTTAGGTACCACTGAAGTTTCCTCATATGCAGTCTCGCATAAGGAATTAGTAGAATGCAGGATGCCATGAACCCCAAAGTCTGCAGAATTTGTCTTGCTGATAGCTGGGTTTTGTTGCCATTTGTTTGAAGTATGTTGTCAATTGAATTTGTTTGCCTGGTGTGAGGTAAGCCATCTGGGCAGTTGTATTCAAGCTTGCACCCAGGAATGTAATTATTTGAGAGGGTACCAGTTGTGATTTCTTTTCGTTTATGGTGTACCCTAAGCATGCTAGAAGCCTTCTTACAAATGCCAGATGTTGAAGAAGACTGTCCTTGTCCTCTGCCTGAATGAGACAATCGTCCAGATAAGGATACATTTGAATGTTTCTTTGTCTGCAAAATGCAATTACTGGTGCCAGGCCTTTGTAAAGACCCTGGGCACAGTAGATAAGCCAAAGGGCAGTGCAGAGAATTGGTAATGCAAAAAGCCTGCTTTGAAGCGGAGGTATCTTCTGCAAGATTCCCTTATTGGGATATGCAGGTATGCCTCTTAAGTCTAGAGTTACCAACCAGGCATTCTTGCCTAGCATAAGCAGTAGCTGTTGTAAAGTCAGCATTTTGAATTTTGGAATGTCCAGGAACGTGTTTAGAATTTATAAGTCCAGAACTGGATGCCATGATTTGTCTTTTCTGGGTACCAGGAAAAGTCTTGAATAAAATCCTTGTCCTTTTTTCTTTTTCTGGTACTGGCTGAACAGCCTCCATATCCATGAGGGACATGACTTGTTTCTGGACCTCTGCCCACTGGTATGGTGGCAGATCTGGCCATTCGTTTCGAATTGGCAAAGTCTTGAAATGAAATCTGTACCCCTGGGATACTATATTTAATGCCCACTTGTCCTAGGTAATTAAATGCCAATTTTGAGCATGAAGTGCTAGTTTTCCCCCCAAGGGGGCTGCCAAAAGATAAGTGCTTGGAGATGGCAGAGGAAAGTCATTGAGACTGCTTACTGTAGGGTTGTGCTTTGTTACCTCCAGATTTGGAGGTGGAGGCACCCCATTGCTTAGACCTGTAAGATTCCTGTGATTGATATCTGGAGCCTTTGGAGTGCCTCGGTTTGCCCTGAGTGGCTCTGTTGGACACAGGAAAGGACAAATTCTTAGTAGGCCAGTGCCTACTGAACCTGGGTGGCTGCACTTGCAAGAAATCTTTTACAGTTTGCATAGATTTAGCTTTGTCTTCCATTTTCTTTAAAACCTCTTCTGCCTTATTACCAAACAGACTGTCATGCTGTAAAGGGGCATCCAACAATTTAGCTTTAACATGATCAGGCAGAATTTGCTCCTTGAGCCAGGCATGCCTTCTTATCACAGATCCAGTTACGGCGGCCCTGCAAGAGGCCTCCAAGGAATCAAAACCACATTGTAAAGTATGCTTTCCAACCTGTTCTGCTGAATGCAATAAATCCTGTAACTCTATTTTCCACACAATCAGAAATTGACATAATTTTCTGTTTCAGTAAGCCCATAACAAGCTGTTGATATTTCAGCATATGAAACTGGCACTTTAAAGTCCTGATTGCCAAGGTTGCAGATGTATAAACCTTCTTAGCCCATCTATCCAGCACCCTGGAATCTCTATCAGAAGGGGTAGGATTTTTGGCTGTAGAAGCCTTAACACCCTTGGGACCCTGAGAAATGGTCTCAGGATCAGCAGCAGGATTTTTGAAAAGAAATTTGTGGGAGCCAGGAACCCTGTAATATCTGTCTGGCTTACTAGGAGCCGGAGGCAGGGAATCAGGAGCCATGCTTGATTCAGAGAACACATCATCAACAATGTCTAATACAGGAGGTATTGCCAAAGGCCTATTGCGGAGGGAGAAAAAGAAAATCCCTAAGCCTCTTTTTTGATTCTGAGAAGTCCTGACTCTCCCTTAAAGTATATAAAGTCTCTCCGAAAGAGTAATCCTCAGGAGGAGAAGCAGATGGGATGGATTCCTCTGCATCAGAGTCCTCATAAGGTGGAATAGAAAATTCCTGATCAGAAGAGGAATCAGAAGAAATGGAAACCTGATCTGAAGATTCATAATCAGTGCCTTGCCTAGACCTCTTAGCAGGGGGGGGTGGGAACCCCTGAGCAAGGTAATTAAATCCTCAGCCATTTTGATCATTTGTTTTTTAGCATAGGGGCCTGAGCACGTGGCTCATGCATCTTTTTTTAGACATAGAAGTTGGTTTTGGCCTCGTTTTTGATGATGGCGTCGGTTTAATATAAAAATGGTGAGGCCTGAAAATGCCCTCAGAAGCCGGTGCCTGCTCAGCGGCTCAGACCCATCCAACGGAGAGACATCTGTGGGTTCAATACTTGCAGAACCTCACGGCATGGGTCTCGGTAGAGGCCTGCGACTCAAAAGTAGCGGGTATCAGGGGCTGCGAAAGCACCTCACTGAGTACAGGCGAACTGGCGAATGGCTTAGGAGAAGCTTCGTCATTGGTTTTGGACCTCGATGGTCTGTCTCTGTCTTTTTCCTTGCGTTTTTTGTGAACTCCAGTAGTCGGATTGCTAACAGACGACATTTCAGGGTAGTTAAAACTTGAAGCAAAATATTTAGAAGCAAAAATATACCGACACTTAATAGTGTGTTGGTTAAATCTAGCAGAAAACCGACAGCAAGGCACGTTGTGATCAGGGCCTAGGCAAGGAATACAGTACAAATGAAAATCCTTATGAGGTATTTGCTTCCCACAAGTAATGCAATTATTAACTTTTACCGACATCGGTAAGAAGCAAGAAAAAGTTTCCCCAACGGGGTACTTAGCTTTAGTTTGAAGACTTCAGTTCTGAAACTCGAAAATGAAAATTTCAGGAGTTGGCCGACCGGCACTTGCGAACTGCGTCTGCTTTGGGCAAAATGTGGCAAGAAAGACAGATTAAAATGATGTCGGCTGCATGTTTTATACTCCTGACAACCTGACGTCATGGAAGAGGAGACAGCAACCGACGCAGGACCCAAGACTTTGTTATTCAGGCTGACTGAGGGCAACCTGCCAGCAGATTACCCAAATGTAATGACTGCAACAGTGAAACATGAAGAACATCATGCTCTACTGCCCTCAGGGAGAGCAGGGAAAGAACTTGCTTTTTGGCCACTGCCCACTGGTTTGGAAGAAGATCTGGGAACCCTTTTGTGGTTGGCAGAGTGTGGAAATAAAATTGATATCCCTGGAACACTAGGTTGAGGACCCAACGGTCGTTGGTAATGGTAGCCCAGTTGCCTGCATGGAAGGAGAGTTTCCCTCCTAGGGGCACGAGCAGGTAGGCAGAGGGAGAGGATGGAAGTGCAAAGTCATTGTAAGTTCTTACCATAAGGGGGTGGCTTTGCACTCCCGGTTTTTGAAGAGGAGGAACTGTATTGCTTAGATCTCTGCATTCCCTGGGGCTGTTGTCTAGGGGGAGGGGGTCTGCTTCTCCTGGATGTAGGCTGAGTTGGTCTGGAGGGGGTAGGAAAGGATCAGTGCTTGGAGGGGCAATGCCTACTGGACCTCGGTGGCTGGACCTGTAAGAAGTCTTTAACTGCCTGCATAGATTTAGCTTTTTCATCCATCTTTTTTAAGACCTCTTCTGCCTTGGTGCCAAATAAGTTGTCTTTGTTCAAGGGTGCATCCAATAATTTGGATTTCACATGGTCTGGCAAGGTCTGTTCCTTAAGCCAAGCATGCCTTCTAATGACAGAACTGGTGACTGCTGCACTGCAAGATGCTTCTAGGGTGTCAAAACCACATTGTAAGGTGTGCTTAAGTTACTTGACTTGCATAATTTATTTATTTATTTTTATTTAACATTTGTTGACCTGGAAAGTCCGACTAGGTTCCACAGAGTCTGTTTTCAGCGGAAGCCTGGGGAGAAATGCTCCAGCTGCATTGTCTTTGGAATGTGGGAGGAAACCGGAGTACCCGGAAGCCCACGCGAACACAGGGAGAACATGCAAACTCCACACAGAAGGCACCCCAGCCGAGAATCGAACCGGAGAACCTCTTGCTGTGAGGCGACAACTTTAACCGCTGCACCACTGCGCCGCACAATAATGCATTAACTCTTGTAACTCTATTTTCTGCACAAGCAGGAAAGGAGGGTATTTTTTGTTTGAGGAGTTCCATGGTATGTTGTTGATATTTCAACATGTGGAACTGACAATTTAATGCTCTAATAGCAAGGGTAGCAGAGGTGTATACTTTTTTACCCCATCTGTCTAATGCTTGGGAATCCCCATCTGAGGGGGTGGGATTCTTAGCTGAAGTTGCTTTGATTCCTTTAGGTCGTTGAGAGATGACCTCGGGGTCAGCAGAAGGCTTTTTGAAAAGAAATTTGTGAGTGTCAGAGACTCTATAATACCTGTCAGGTTTCCTGGGAGTAGGAGGGAGGGTGTCAGGAGTCAGACTGGATTCCATAAAAACATCATCCACAACATCCAGGACAGAAGGAATGGCCAGAGGTCTGTGCTGTAGTAGGTCTAAGAATTATCTGAGTCTCTTTTTAGACTGAGGATAGCCCTGACATTCCCATTGGAAATGCTCCCTTAAAGTATGTAGGGTTTCCCCCAAAGGAAAAGTCCTCAAGTGGAGAGGCTGAAGGGATGGATTCCTCTGCTTCTGAATCCTCATAAGCAGAGAGGGGCCGCATATCTTCATATTCAAATGCATCAGAGTCATCGGACTCCTGTTCAGATAAAACTACTGGGGACAGGTCTCTTTTTCTTTTGGAAGGGGTAGCCTGGCTTCCCCTAATAAGCATTATAAGGTCTTCCTCCATTTTAAGCATTTGAGACTGAGCCTAGGAAGCAGATATCTGAGTTTGGGTCATCGGTTTTTTGGATGTGGTTCATACCCTGGGCCTTAGAACTCGATTGTTTTCGAAAGAATTGGAGACACAAAAAAAGTCATCAGTCTGTCGAGTATCGGTAGTGCAAAGTACATCCTTGGAAGCTGGTGCCTGCTCAGCGGCTCCAGTCCCATCCAAGGTAGACACATCCGCAGGATCCTTAGTCAAAGAAAAGTCTCAGCATCCTGCGAATCCACAGAAGTGGGCATCAGGGGCTGCGGAAGCACCTCACTGAGGACCAGAGAAGTGACGACTAGCTTAATGGAAGCATTGTCGGCAGTTTTGGACCTGTGCAGTCTTGTCTCTGTCTTTATCCTTATGTTTTTTCAGAAGATCGGTAGTCAGATGGCTTACTGAAGCCATATCGGAATTCGAGGACTTAGAGTGAAAATACCTTATTGGGCCTGCCGACATATAGTTCTGGTGTTGAACAAAGCACACAAGCGACAGTGGAGGACGTCATGGTCTGGGCCTAAACAGGTGATGCAGTAAGAATGGAAGTCTTGCTGTGGTATTTGCTTTCCACAGGCGAGACAATTGTTAAAGTTTTCTGACATCAGTTAGAGCAAGAAAAAAGGATCTCCAATGGGGTACTTAGCTTTAGAAGGCTTCAACTTCAATTCAGAAATGAAAACTCAGGTAGTGGCCGACCGGCACTAGTGCAAACTGCTTCTGCTTCTGGCTCCTCGGCAAGAAAGACTGACGATATGGTGTCGGTTGCCTGTTTTTATACCTCTGACAACCTATCAATCCTGGAGCAATAGCAACTGATGCAGAAATACTAAGCCTCTGATATTTGGGCCGACTGAGGGCTACCCCTGGCAGGATAACCCAGATGTGATGACAGCAACAGTGAAACACGAAGAACATCATCCACTTCTCATTCTAAAGATAAGAACTCCATATCATTTACCCATTTTAAATGTACGCAAATTAAATATGAACATCACTTATTGTGCAGTACATTACAACCTGCAAGTGACATTTTACAATGACTTCGTCTTAGCCAAGTACACTTCTCAGTTTTATTTATTTCATACTCGGCTCAGGTACATATGGGGATAAATGGGAATCTGCCTAGGCTGGAAGCAGAGAAAGAACTTAAGAGTCTTTGAAGAGTTGAGGTGTGAAGTTCCAACAAACTACCATCCAAGGTACAAAGAATAATTCTCTCTCCTCAGAAACCAAGAGTTGTGCCGCAGGACTCAAGTACTGTGATATAAGTCCCTTTACATAAAAGATGAATTTAGGAAGACGCTGGGTAATACCTCAGCTGCCACATTCCATTCCAGGGAAGGATTTCTAATGAGATTCTACAGTGTAAGCTGGTGGAGTTCCTGACTGCCAATTCTCTTGCAGGTTGCCATAAACATGGCTTCCTGGTCAAAGGTCTTACTCATCTAACTAGATTCATTTCTTTGTCAGTAAGGAGGACAAGAGGAGACAGATGGATGTTGTATATGTGAATATTAACAAGACCTGTTTTTCTTTCTTTTTTTTTTTGTTAATTATTCATTTCTTCGAGTGCAGCCAACTTACCTAATTACTCACCTCCTTACTGAAGTGTAAGTGGTGATATAAAACAAATAGATCACTGGGTAGATTCCTTCCTTATCAGCAGGAGAATGACATGTAGGCTACCAATAGTGGACTGCAGCAAAGAGCAGGAGGTACGCCTATGCAGAAATGTTCACAGAAACCCTGCACAAGCATGTTAATAACTGCATAGAGGCAGCTGTACCCACCAAGAGGAAGTACAGAAGTAACTCAAAAAACATGCCACCCTGGTGAAATCACAAAATCACTAGGCTGTATAACAGAAGGAAGAAAATCATGGCAAAAATTAGGAGGTGCAGCACCCAGCAGGATAAAACCTTATCAAACTATAGCAACTCAGAGAACAAATAAAGTCTACCAAAGCCATATGTGAGGTAAATTTGGCCTCCCAGGCCAAAGACAACCATGAGGCATTCTTTAGCTATTTCTGCAACCTCAAAGGCAATACACAATTGTGTGCAGAGCTCACTGTAAATATTATAAATGGAGCTAACCTATACTGAGCCAGAAGATACAGCAAACTTACCGGCCAATAAATTTAGCTCTAACTTTACCCCTCTCTCCCCCTCAACCTTCCCTCAGGAAATACCATCAAATATAACTCCCCCTGCTATCATTAGGGAACCAGTTCTTAATGCTCTCTCTAAGGCCAGGAACACTGTATCAATGGGCCCAGACAAAATCCCAGGATGCCTTTAAAAAGCATGAAACATGACTTATTCAGGACCTCTGGAATTGCTATTTAACTGTAGCCTCCAAACAGAGTTCATGCCTCATGAATGGATAACAACAACAGTCATCCCTCTGCACAAAGGTGGGCCATCTACAAACCCTGGAAACTAAAGATCCATAAGTCTCACTAGTCTTGTATGAAAAGCCATGGAAAGAATTATCATAGAAATGATCAACAGTGATACAGTAACCCTCCAGACACTGGACCTAACCCTGTTTGGTTTCGTCAAGGGTAGGGCATGCCTACTCAACCTGGTGGACTTCTTTGAGAAGGTTACCAAAACAATGATGAGGGCAAAATGGTTCACACTGCCTACCTTGACCTGACCGAGGCATTTGGCACAATATCTCACTTGGGCATTGTTGGCAAACTCAAGAAGTTAGGTACAAACCTGTATGTCATCTGGTGGATAAGCCAACTGGCTCACAGACAAGTCCCAGGAAATTAAAATTGGGGAGGCCACCCTTACAAAGAGGCCAGTCACAAGTGTAGTCCCTCAGGAATTGGTCCTTGGACAGCTCTTTTTTGGCATTTACTTCACTGAAGTCAAGGCTAATGTCAATGGTTTCTGACTAAATTTGCAGATTATTGCAAATTAGGAGCTGCCATTGCATTCCACACTGACATAAATGTTCTCCAAATAGGGCTGACACAGACAAACAACTGGTGTCAGACACATGGACTAAAACTAAATGTCAAGAAATGCATAATAGTATCCTTCGGGAAGTCATCCACCCCTGGTAATTATCATCTTGACAACACATCCCTTAGAGTTGACCTAGTAGTCAGGGACTTAGGGACACACATAGATAGCAATCTAGCCTTTGCCTTTGACCATCACGTCTACTGTATTGAAGAAATCATTCTATATTGCACAACTTATAAACAAAGCATGGCATCTAAGTCCAAGCAAGTCACTGTTCCACAGTATTCAGCATTCATCAGACTTATCACTGAATACAAAGCCCACTTTGGTATGTACGTAACCAGGCATATCCAACAACTGGAACGTTCACAGAGGTTCCTCACTAAAAGAATACAGGCTGTAAGTAAATCTGAGGGAGAGCTATGCCTGGCATACAGGACATTGTCAGACCCCACCCTGATGGACCTCCTGCATATCCACAAAACAAACAGCAACATAATTACCCGTTCTATAAACCTTGCCTGTGATATAAACAGGACCTTCTGGAGAGACAGGTATGTATCCTAGTGACTACCCCGTCTATGGAACAAGCTCCACATCCATGTGAAGCAGAGTTCCTCCCTAACCCAATTCAAATACAACCTGGACAATTGGACGGGGAACAGGAAATTCATCCATAGTTTGGCACCTATGTCTCTAACAGACACAGGCAACCTGTAAATGGTTCGTCTCCCAGGCCCCCGCTTGTAAATGTCTCATCTCTCAAGTCCCTGCTTACACTTATCAAGGGTATCAGAGCTTGTCAGGGATTTGGGATGCATGGCTAGGCATAAAAAGGAACTTGTGGTCAATAGCCTAGTAAATACCTATGAACTAAATGGCAGACAAGAATATACTTACTGCATGCAATAAGTATTTGAGACATTTTAAGATGCATTCATCAAGTGATTTCTGGATTTAATTCTTCTAGCAGCTCTGTGGCATTAAGAGATAAAAGTCTGCACGACATAAGTTTGGGTAACAGCTCCAGTACCAGAAAGGGCTGGCAGACAAGAATAAGCATGCCCATCTTTACAAAGTAGTAGATCCTGGCTGGCTTGACTAATGCTTTGGGTCAAATAGAAGGCTTTGCCCACAGCAGAAAGCCAGTGTAAAATGGGTATAGGCAGTGAACAAACATGTCAGACATGGCTGCTATTGCCCTATGTAAGAAGGCTGAGGGGCACAGATTGAACATGCAGTGATGCAGGTGCTCATATCAACACTGACATTAAGACCATAAAGTACGTTGTGCAAGTTGCACTTACCCATACCACTAGATGTTCCAATTCCTCACAGCTGCAGCAGCCCTTGGGCTATATTGGTTGCAACACAACAACTGGACAACCTCCAAACGCACAGACTCGCTCTCATATTCCCACTCTGACTGCTGGATGGTCAAGCCTGAGGAGGGAAAAGTACAGTCATGTAAGTAAACTTACCATAGCAGTAGATGTTCAAATAATCATTGCTGCAGTAGCCTTAGCTATATGGGTTATATCCTGAGAAAGGTTACAACAGTCGGCCAGCTTCCAAAGCTTCAGGGCACTTTCCACTCACCTAAACTGTCAAGTCATATTGGGCTGAGCTGACTAAAAATACAGGTTTGGGCATCAAGCTCTTCACAACTTTCATGCCAACAAAGAGAGGGAGGCTCAGCCTTGAAAGGACAATGCTAGGAAAAACAAAAAAAAATAAGCATTCACATCCTGGCACAACGATACACCAAAAAACAAGGGGGATTGATGGAGGGAGTGGCTACTGCAGCACTGATCATTTAAACATCTATTACGGTAAGTTTACTTATACAACTGTACTATGTTCTTCACACTGACCACTGCTTCAGTAGCTTTAGCTATTATAGGTAGATCACCCAAGTTTACTACATTTGGGAGGAGGAAGGAGAAAATCCAGTAGCTCTTGCAGAATGGTCCTAGCAAAACCAGTTCTAGACCTAGAAAAAGAATCAAGCTTATAGTGTTTTACAAAAGTACGTATAGAGGACCAAGTTGCTGCCTCTAGAACACTTCTAGAATCCAGCCCTTTAAAGAAGCCATAGATAAAGCTAAGGCCCTGTAGACTAGCCCTTGATCATGCCTGGAATAGTTTTTTTAGTGGTAAATATAACTAAAGGTAATAGCCTTAGACAACCATTTGGAAATAGTCTGCTTTGACTTGGTAGTTCCTTATTCTTACCTTCACAAGAAATGAACAATCAAGCTTGATAAAAAACCCATTACACCAACACTCAAACAAAACTGAAAAATAATACATGAAAGTTCTGGTCTGCTATCAATAAAATTCTACATCCAGGCAAAATTGGTACCCCTCAATCTTCAACCAATAGCTTTACTAACAGTACTGCCATACAGTTTTACATCACAGAATCTACCCTAGTCCTTACAAATAACTGCTCCTCAACTCTTCCAAACCTCTCACCCACAACCCAGAATAACAAAAAAACTCCCTAAAACCAATCCCAACAAAAACAATAAAAATATTCGTAAGTAAACTCAAACCCACTACCCTTGCAGAAGATAATTTACCTGCTGAATTCCTCAAAATTGCAGACGATGCCATTTCATTCCCAGTCTCTATACTAATTAATTGGTCCATCTCAGAACTCCATATCCCCACCCTCTGGAAAACATCTCACATAATACCAGTACATAAAGGATGAAACTCTACAGAACTATCAAACAACCGTCCTAATGCCATTTTATCACCGTTATCAAAAATCCTTGAAAAACGCACACATTCACAAATACTAAATTATCTCAGACAACAAACTTTTGACAAACACTCAGCATGGTTTTCACCCTTATCATAACACTACCACAGCCCTTATCAGCTTCACCAACATCATTAATCATTACCGTAACGAAGGTAAACTTGTTTCTTCTATCTGTCTGGATCTCTCTATGGCTTTCAATGCAGTTTCCTCACAATAAACTCTTAGCTGCATTTTCCAAAGCATTGTCACCTCACAGTTAGACATTGCCTGTTCGATTCTCAGTTAGAGCGTCTTCTGTGTGGCGACATGCGTAAATGGGCGTTCCTTCGTTGAAGGTTGTGCGTTAGGCCCGGCAAGCCAGCATGTAAAAATCTACTGCCAATCACTAGCGGACCGGAGTTCCGCTGTGGTGACCCCTAACCGGGAAAAGCCGAAAGACGCAACAACAATATGAGCTACTCCAATATTGCATGGTTCCAAGACAATTTTATCTGGCCACACTCAGGCTGTAAAATGGCAAAACAACCTGTCTCCACTTCTGCCCATTAGTTCTGAAGTTCCTCAAGGCTCTATACATGGACCACTTCTTTTTATCATATTTACTAACAACCTTCGTACTGCCACCTTACATGCCTCCTTTGTCCAGTATGCAGATGATTTGACCCTAGTCTGTTCAGCAGCTTCAAAAAAAATAAATCCTTTACTGCAGTATAAACCTGGCTATCAAACCATCAGCTCATACTTAATCCAAACAAAACTAAACTGATGTTTCACCCCACCAAAGCCACTGCTCTCACCACCCCATTTACAATTACTTCAAGTAACAATACCTTCATTATGCCAGTCACCCAAACCAAACTTCTAGGTGTTATCATTAATCAAAACATGAAATTCGATCTACACATTGCCCAAACTATAAAGAAAGTACATAAAAAACTCGGAACTCTATACAGGTGTAAAAAATACCTTACCAATAATACTACAACTATTACTACTAGGACCCACCTAATCTCCACACTTCTCTGTGCTTCTCCCATTTTCACTAACCTTAACAAATCAGATTTGACTAAATTAAACAGCTGTTACAACAAAATAAAATTCACAACTGATCTTGCCCATCAATCACATTACTGCCAGGCCCTTAAACAACTATCTTGGTTAGAACTACCAAATTTGCTCACCCCTAACCAACTTAAAATGACCCACCAAATATTTCACCAACCTGAAAAAACACCAGCCCTACAAGACACAGCAAACCACTACTCAAACAAACTTGTACTAAGATCCAGTAATAAGTCACTAATCAACATAACCAGAAGCAAAAATAGTGCTGGAGACTCCCTATATTCCATCTACATTGTTAAAACCTGGAATTATTTGCCCCTTAACATTAGGACCACAACCAACAAATTAAAAGCTTCTCAAATCCCACTTAACTAGCTCATGGATTTGTACATGTTCTGACCCAGGCTGAGTAACCCAACTCAATTACCTAGCAACCTAACTCAACTTACCTAGCTATTCGTAGTAGATACTGTCACCTCTATCTTCCCTCAGCCCATTCACATTATTCTTACTTTATATAGTTTACTTTTTTCTTATGCTACTTTTATTTACCCTCAATCCACTACCAGTACTCTAACATATATATTCAACTCTTAACCCCTTTGCGTAATACCTCACTATTTCTACCAACACACATTTGTTTTGTTATTATTTCTTGTAACATTTCTTGTAATGTTTTATTATTGTGGAGCTTTTCTCTCGGGGCCACCAATGAAAATGGGCCACTGGTCCAGTTGGACTTTCCCAGTAAACAAATGTAAAATAGACAAATTTTGTTTTATTTATTTTATTTGACATTTGTTGACTGGGTTAGTCTGGCTGGGCAGAAAGCCCATTTTCAGCAGAGACCCAAGGAGAAAAGCTCCAGAGAGGTACATAAGAGACGGTTACTTACAAAATTAGTCTAGATACAGTAACATAGTATTCATATACATAAAAATAAGAGAAAGAATGTGTGCATAAGAAAGCTTTACATGCTTACTAGATATTTTTTACACATACAGCTGTCAAAACTATAGATATACAGTATACTCATTATACATTGTAAAGAAGATTATGCACAAACTGTTGTGAGCTTCATACACGATTTTATGGAACAAGATGGGGATGGGAGAAAGGGGGTAGGTAAAAAGTAGAGAAAAAGGTGGGGGTTAGGTTAGGAGGAGGGAGGATGATGAAGTAAAGTCAGTACAAGAACAAGAACAATATTTAAACAGTCTTTTAGGATTTTTTTTTTTTGAAGCAGTTTGTGTTAATAATTAATCTTATGTGCTGCGGTAGTTTACTTCACGCATTTGCAACAGAGTGGTTATAGAGAAGTTTGCCAAGGGTTTTGTGAGATTTATAGATATGAAGGAGATGTTGGTCTGAACTGCGGAGTGAGTGGTTTGGAATATAGGGTGTGATGAGATTGGCAAGAGCAGGACAGGAGTGGGATTGGTTTAAAATGGAGTGGGTGAGATGAAGTTAAGGTAAAAGGAGTTGGTGATGAAATTCAAGCCAGTGAAAGGTTTTAAGAGATCGGCAGTAGTGACAGCGATGTGGCTGGTTGGCAGCAAATGTAGCAATTTTATTGTATGCCAGTTCAAGCTTAGTGAAAACATTTATTTGGAGGTGGATGAGGATAGGTGCTGCATACAGTAGGGCTGGTAAAAGGTAGGCTTGTGCCAGAGTGAGTCTGGCTTCATTTGTCAGGAATTTTATTTGAGGTGATGGAGGGATTCGGAAAGGAACAGGAGCAGTTTAGTTTTGTTTGGGTTAAGAAGGAGTTGGTTGCAGTTTAGCCATTTTTCAACCAACTGTAAATATTCTTGTGTAAGGGAGAGAGTCAGAGGTAGAGATTATTGTGGAGTTGTCAGCGTACTATATTAGAGAGGAGTGAGGACAGACTTGGTAGAGATTATTAGTGAGGATATTGAAGAGAAGGGGATCAAGGATGGAGCCTTGGGGAATCCCGGTAGAGACTAGAATGAAAGGGGGGGATGCAGACATCCATTTCACAGCCTGAGATCTGTTGTAGAGATAGCTTGAGAACCAGCGAAGAGTACAGTTGAAGAGATTAGGGTTAGATAGCTTGGTCAGAAGTAGGTTGTGAGAGACAGTGTCAAAAACTTCAGAGAGATCAAGGGAAAGACATGTGACTAGTTTACTGTGGTCACAAGATGTAGAGATACTGTGTAAAAAGGATATTAGAGCTATGGTAGTACTGTGGTTGGGGCGAAAACCATGTTGGGTAGGAGTAACGAGATTTTCTTTAAGTAGATAATCAAGGAGCTGTTTATGAATACATTTTTCAAGAGTCTTTGAAAGGGGGGACAGAATAGCAATAGGTCTAAAATTAGAGGGGTCAGCAGAGTTGTCTCCTTTATGCAGAGGAATAACAGGATTTTTTCCAAATTTAAGGGACTATGTTTTCTTGGATAGATCTGCTGATAAGTATGGAAATGGGATATAAAATGCATTTTGTTGAAAATTTAAGGTGGTGGGGGTAAGCTATCGACAGAAGGGGAATATAGTTGGAGTTTACCAAGCAGTGATCTGATACAGGAGGTGGGGATGAGTTTGAGCATTAAGGAGGGAGAGTGGGTAGAAGTGTTGGAAGGATTGGGGAGTTTAAGTCATTTTTAATTAATTTTTGTATGGCGTCGATGAAGAAGTTGTTTAGAAGTGTAGTAGTTTGTACAGCGGAGGTGTTATGGGAAGGGTTAGGAGCAGAGGGGGTTGCAAGGGTGTAACAGTTTGTTGACATCATGTCAGAATTTTGTGAGGTTAGAATGGGCGTATAGTTGAGGGTTCAGATAAAAACATTTTTTGTCTAGGGTGACATGTTTTTTGTTAGGTTGAGTAGTAAAGTTGGTAATTGGTAGGGGATTTGTGTTTATTCCAGTTTTTCCAAGCATTATCTCACTTCTTCATAATTGAGTGAGTATCTTGTGTTAACCATGGTACATAGTTATCTTTAATCCTGATTTTTCTGATTGGAGCTAGGGAGTTTAAAGGGTGTTAAGGAAGATGTTACTGAATTGTTGAACAGCTTCATCAAGAGGAAGTTTAAGGAGGAAAGATCAGTTAATAGAGGAGAGTATTTTATTAAATGTGTCAGGGATGAACTGAGATAGTATGCAGCAGTCTTTGAAGTGATGGGTTTTGGACCATGGGGGGAGGGGGGGTCATTGGATAGAGGTGGGGAGTTGATCACTTAGGGAAACAGGTACTGTTGAGGGGTTGTGGTACCGGTGGGGTGAGAGGTGAGGCTCCAATCAAGAGTGAAGCTAGTGTTAGAGCGAGTATTTAAATAAAATTGATCTAAAGATCTGAAAGATTTAGTTCAGCCAAGATAGCACCTGAGATGTCTGTGGATATCCACAGTTTGGAGCACCTTTTCTCCCTCATTTTTAGTTTCAGGAAAGAAAATGGAGCAATGGATAGTTTAGCTTAAAGTAAACTCAGATACCATTTTAGCCATAAAAGAAGAATTGTTTTTAAAGAAACCCTGCCCTGTAGAAAATACGACAGGGTTGACTCACCATAAGAACCTGGAACTCAGACACCCTTCTTACAGAAGTAAAGCTGTTTTCTATGTTAAGAACCTTCACAATCAGCCAGAGTGGCTAGTTCAAATGATACAACTGTTACTGCTCTAACAAAAAAATTAAAATCCCAAGGAGGGACCCCCGGTTTTCTTGGAGGTCTCTTATGCAAAACACCCCTCATAAAACATTCTGATATGATAATGCACTGAAAAGAGGAAGACACGTTGACAAATATGCTGAAATGGACAATAAATGAACTTTGACGGAGGAGTAAGAAAGGCTATAGGATAGTAAATCACACAAATATTGTAAAACCAGAGGATAACTAGCCCTAAATGGGTGCTGGTTATATTGTCAGCACCAACTAGAAAATCTTTTCCATTTGTTAATATATGATTTTCTAGTAGCAGGCATTCTTGCCCCCATTAGTACCTGCATGTCCTCAGTAAACGGTTGCCTGAAAGGAATTAAGACCCTACCATCCAGAAAATCAATTGAAATTGATTAAGGTCAGGGTGTTTCAAACACCTTTGATCTTTAAGTAAATCCAGTCCGTCAGGAAGCTTGTGGTAATTGCCCCTTGTGCATTTCCAGATGAAGGGAGAACCATTGTTGCCTGGGCAGGAAGGGAGTAACCACAATAATCTCAGGGGACTCCTCCTGAGTTTTCAGAAGTACCCTGTATATCTGTGGAAAGGACAGAAAAGCATACAACGTTACTATTCAAGGAAAAGGAAAGGCATACATCTTGCAGGCCTTCTTGCATGGAGTTCTGGAGCTGAATCTTGTCAGCCGATTGTTCAGAGTGGAGGCATATAGGTCTGCTTGAAGAACTCCTCACAGATATATCAAATCTTGGAAGACTTCCCTTGGATCTAGTTTCCCTTCATGAAGGTTTGCCATTGTTCTGCTCAGCTTGTCTGCCACACAATTTTGCTCTGACAGAATGTAGGATACCTGTAAACTGACATTATGGTGTGGAGCTATATCCTAAACTAACATGGCTGGCCTGCAAAGTGTATGACCTAATACCTCCTTGCTTGGTGATGTACCGCATGACTGTGGTACTGTCTGTAACAACTTGAAGATGTCCCTGGGAGCAAAGAAGATTCAGAGAGTTGAGTACCTTGATCAGGGCAAGCATCTGTTTTATATTTATGTGCTTGCATCTGTCCCTGGTGTCCCACTCACCTTGCACTTTTATCCCTCCTGAAACTGCTCCCCAAGCAAAGTCTAAGGTGTCTGTAGTGACTTACTGCTTTGGAACAGGGAGGTAGAAGGGGAGACATGGATTTAAGGATAGTTGCTGTCTCCATCAAGTGATTTCTCTTCTGACAAACCCCAACACTGGGATTTGATAAGACAAAGGATGTTGGTGCTGGGACCACAAATACTTCAGATATCATTGTAGCTTTCTCATGTAGAATCTTGCCAGCAGTATAATGAGAATCAGAAATGCCAATGAAACCCCAAATCCTAAGGTATTCCCTTGCAGTGACTTAAGTCTGAGTGGAAAACTTTAGCAATAGATCCAGATATAGATCTATTTAAGAATAGTTCTTTGAACTGAGGTGCCTAGCTGACACCCCAGGAACAGAATCCTGTGTGAAGAAGTCAAACACTTTTAAAATTCTTTTGGAATCACAGCTTGTGCAACCGCTCTCTCACCAAAGTCAGAAATTCCTGACACTTCAAAAAAAAAAAAAAAAAAAAGACTCTGCAAAGACAAGCAAATTACCTAAACATGGAACAATGCAGATACCCTGTAGCCTGCAATGAGCTATAACTAGACCTAGACATTTTGTGAACACTCTTGGTGCCGTGGATAGTTAAAAGGGAAAGACAGCAAGCTGATAATGTGAACCAGCGACACACAACCTTAAGAAAAACCTGAAGTCTGGATGAATAGAGATGTGATGATAACCATCTTTTAAATCTAGTGTTACCTGCAAACTTGAAGGAGGAAGAAGAGGTAACAGGTTGTGAAGTGACACTGTTTTGACTTTGGCACTATCACAAACAGGTTTATGAAAGCAAGGTACGGGACTGGTATCTGAGAATTTTTTTTTCTTTGGCACTAAAAACATCCTTGAATAAAAACTTTTTTCCACCTGGAAAGGAGGAACTGTTTCTATCACTCCCTGAGACAGCATGTGATGGAGGACAGGTGGAAATAGTGCTTGGTCTGGTGGATGAGGGATTATTCCTGAAAATGAGGAATTTCCTCCCACTGCTATATGCAACCTTGATGAATGATCATCAGAACCCATTAGTCTGAAACCATTTGTTGCTTAAGAGAAAAGTGGAGACTCAGATTTTCTGGAAAGGAAATGGGGCTGACAGGGTGGGAGTGGGAGACAAGGTCTCTTAAACAGTCATTCTGACTTGTTGGACTGTCCTTGGTTTTGAGAGGTTCCAAAATTCTTTTTGTTACCTCTATGCCATTTCTTAAAAAAGTTTATTTATCTGCATTTTGTTGAGACTATTTATTTATTTTGCCAAAACTGGACGAGGGGTTAGAGAATCACTTAGAAAATATGGAAAAGGAGGGATGAAAAATCTTACAGATTGCCTGTATCAAATTATCCCTTTCACCACACTTTCTGATCACCTCTGCAGCAGAGGGGGCAAAAACCAAATCTCTATACAAAGGAGAATTTAAAACCTTATTATCATAATCATCTAGGAGGTTCTGCAAATGCAGCCAGGCTAACCTGGTCAAAACAGTACCACTGGTCACAGTCCTGGAGAAAGTATCAACTCAGTCACACAGACACATGCTGTAAACAACTGAGTAGTGACTCTAAAGCAGATTTTTCTTCACAAGAAGAAACTGCAGACAGAACATTCGTCATACTTTTAAAATTAGTCAGAACAAACAAACGTATGAACCTTACAATTCAAAATTCTGAAAAATCAAAGTTGCAGAAGCATAAACTTTTTTCCATACTTACAAATAATCTTCCCATCCTTATCAGAAACAGTGGGATTGGAACTAACTAAATGTTTAGCTGCACCAGGATTAACTAAAGCTATAGCTGCTGGGTCAGGTTTTAAAACAGTGTAAAAAAAATTAAGACTGAGGAACTTTATACAGTCAATCTGCCTTTTTAGGGGCAGCTAGCTGGCTATCAGTAACACACATCTTCCAAATTACACAGAACTGGAGGAATGGGTGAAGGTTCTGGAAATTCCTTATGTTGACAGCTCACATTTTCCAGGGACTGAGAAATCTGAATGTTCTCCCAATAAACAATGGCATATTCTGGAAACAGCCTCAAAGAAAGAGGACCCCCCTCCCCACTAAAGAATCAGAAATTGCGCTCTCCTCAGATTCTGAATCAGAAATCTGAGAAAACCCTGCATCTGTCCCTTCATCTTCCTGCCCCTATTCAGAATCTTGAATCTCTTCAGGAAAAGAGGTATCCCATTTTCTTTTACCAGAAACTACTTTATAAGACAGATCAATAGCCAAAATTACACCATAAGCTAGACTCAGTAAACTACTCCTATTCCAAGAAAATTTACGGAGGAGTAGATACATGTTTAATTTTATGTTTCTTTTTTGACAGTAAAAAATAGGTTCAACAGTACTATTAATGTCAGCAGCAGTTTCCTCAGGGATGGGCTCAACATTCTGGCAAAACTGGAAAGCCCTGCCTGTTCCCTCGCCCAGGACTGACAAGACAGGCTCAGTGTTGACCACTGAGGGGACCCCAACAGCTACATACGTTGTGGCTAACCCCTAGTCCACACTGGCTGTAGATGCTATATCACAGGGATCTGGGGTAAAAGATAAATGGTCTGAAGTACAACTACCAGCCACATCATGGTCAGTCAACCTGTGGCTGAGGCAAATTTCTAGCCTGTTGTGCTTCCAAAGGCTGCTTGCTTAAGTTTCTTTTTGTAGCTGTTACATGACCATCCACGGGACTAAGAAGTTATGTACCTACCATAACGTTCCATGTTAGCTGTCTTCTTCTCGCCTTCTTTCTTGCTGGATGGGTTCGGAGCCAATCCTCGGCTCCAACTCGGCCTTATACTAAAGCTCGAGAGCTATTTCCCGGCTCGAGGCCCTCCCCCTATCCCACAATGCTAGGTGTTAGATACCCAGATTTCGTATGGTATAGCTAACACCATGGAGACTCCCTGTCCCTACTATAAAGTTTACCTACAGTGGTAACAACTGAGGAGGACATAACCTAGGAAATAGTCAAGCAGAGGAATAAGGCCTCAGAAGGATTCATCTCGGTCTGTCCAGGCTAGGGGGATGGCGGGTGGGATGCAAGAAAGAAGGTGAGAAGAAGACAACTAACATGGAACGTTATGGTAGGTACATAACTTCTTAATTTTAAGTTGTCAATCTCGCCTTCATTCTTGCTGGAAGGGACAGTGTCCCTAGCACCTTAGCCCTGGGTGGCTCATCGGAACAGACTCTTGAGCAGGGGCGGCTCGTGGCATAGGGCTGCCGGACTGCAGCCCCCTCAAAAAGAAAAAAAGAAAGAAAAAGAAATGAAAAAATAAAAAAAATATTTTTTAAAATTAGGACGATGCGCATAGACCGAGTCCCGCTTATCGGTCTATGCATGCTCAGGTAGCCCGCCGCCCCATAGGGGACACAAGGAGCGTCTGTGCACGTTACAGTGCACAGACCCGCCAGGATTATGGGACGCGTCCGGACTGCAAGAGGAGCAGCAGGGACTCGGGACAGTGCCTCAGGGATCTCGTCGGGAAGGAGCATGTGGATCTCGCGGGTCTTCAGTATTGCGGGAAAGATGTATGGATTATGGACGTTAACTCTGGATGTATTCAGTCAGGATTCAGGTACGGTGCCTTTCAATTTACAATGTTTATTTTTCTTTGTGTATGGTGCTTGTGCTTTACTGGAGTTTGTGTATGGTGCTTGTGCTTTACTGGAGTTTGTGTATGGTGCTTGTGCTTTACTGGAGTGTGTGTGTGTGTGTGTGTGTGTGTGTGTGTGTGTGTGTGTGTGTGTGTGTGTGTGTGTGTGTGTGTGTGTGTGAAAATGCCCCAGGTGCTTATGGTGGTGTGGTAGGGAATGCCTCAGGCTTGAACCCTGTACCCTGTATGCAGGTGTTAAAGACTTGAGTTCCCTACCCACCACCATTTGTAAAAAAATTTCAGATTTTTACCTCATATTTGATCTGATCTGTTCCTCATAATATCTGTGGTTTGTAAATGTTGTAATGCTTGATATTTGATGGTGTAGTAGTAGCATTGTTGCCTCACAGCTGCAGGTTCTTGGGTTTGATTCTTGGCTGGGGTTCCTTCTTTGTGGGGTCTGTATCTTCTCCTGTGTTTGTGTGGGTTTGCTTTTGTGCCCTCCCATGTTACAAAGACATGTCTGCATTATTTCTTCCTGGGCCTCCGCTGAAAATTTGTTTATTTGTTCCAAGTCAGACTGTCCTGATTAAAAATGTTAAATAAAATTGATAGGCATTTGAATTTCAGACTTAAGGGTTTCTGAATGTTTAATTCCCTGTATTTGATGGTGCAGTGGTAGTATTGTTGCCTCACAGCTATAGGTTTTCTGGTTTGATTCTTGGTTGGGGTGGCTTCTGTGTGGAGTCTGCATCTCCTGCCTGTGTTTGTGTGGATTTGCTCTGGTGCCCTGCCATTTTACAAAGATGTGTCTGCAGTTTTAATCCCTGCTCTGCTGAAAATTGTTTTTGTTCTGTCCGCAGTAAATTTGACAGGCATTTGAATTTCAGACTTCAGGTTTCTGAATGTTTAATTCCTTGCAGATTTGATGGTGCAGTGGTAGTATTGTTGCCTCACAGCTATAGGTTTTCTGGTTTGATTCTTGGTTGGGGTGGCTTCTGTGTGGAGTCTGCATCTCCTGCCTGTGTTTGTGTGGATTTGCTCTGGTGCCCTGCCATTTTACAAAGATGTGTCTGCAGTTTTAATCCCTCGTCTCTGCTGAAAATTGTTTTGTTCTGTCTGCAGTAAATTTGACAGGCATTTGAATTTCAGACTTCAGGTTTCTGAATGTTTAATTCCTTGCAGATTTGATGGTGCAGTGGTAGTATTGTTGCCTCACAGCTATAGGTTTTCTGGTTTGATTCTTGGTTGGGGTGGCTTCTGTGTGGAGTCTGCATCTCCTGCCTGTGTTTGTGTGGATTTGCTCTGGTGCCCTGCCATTTTACAAAGATGTGTCTGCAGTTTTAATCCCTCGTCTCTGCTGAAAATTGTTTTTGTTCTGTCCGCAGTAAATTTGACAGGCATTTGAATTTCAGACTTCAGGTTTCTGAATGTTTAATTCCTTGCAGATTTGATGGTGCAGTGGTAGTATTGTTGCCTCACAGCTATAGGTTTTCTGGTTTGATTCTTGGTTGGGGTGGCTTCTGTGTGGAGTCTGCATCTCCTGCCTGTGTTTGTGTGGATTTGCTCTGGTGCCCTGCCATTTTACAAAGATGTGTCTGCAGTTTTAATCCTCGCCTCTGCTGAAAATTGTTTTTGTTCTGTCCGCAGTAAATTTGACAGGCATTTGAATTTCAGACTTCAGGTTTCTGAATGTTTAATTCCTTGCAGATTTGATGGTGCAGTGGTAGTATTGTTGCCTCACAGCTATAGGTTTTCTGGTTTGATTCTTGGTTGGGGTGGCTTCTGTGTGGAGTCTGCATCTCCTGCCTGTGTTTGTGTGGATTTGCTCTGGTGCCCTGCCATTTTACAAAGATGTGTCTGCAGTTTTAATCCCTCGTCTCTGCTGAAAATTGTTTTGTTCTGTCCGCAGTAAATTTGACAGGCATTTGAATTTCAGACTTCAGGTTTCTGAATGTTTAATTCCTTGCAGATTTGATGGTGCAGTGGTAGTATTGTTGCCTCACAGCTATAGGTTTTCTGGTTTGATTCTTGGTTGGGGTGGCTTCTGTGTGGAGTCTGCATCTCCTCCATGTGTTTGTGTGGATTTGCTCTGGTGCCCTGCCATTTTACAAAGACGTGTCTGCAGTTTTAATCCCTGCTGAAAATTGGTTTTGTTCTGTCCGCAGTAAAATTGACAGGCATTTGAATTTCAGACTTCAGGTTTCTGAATGTTTAATTCCTTGCATAATTGATGGTGCGGTGGTAGTATTGTTGCCTCACAGCTATAGGTTTTCTGGTTTGATTCTTGGTTGGGGTGGCTTCTGTTTGGAGTCTGCATCTCCTGCCTGTGTTTGTGTGGATTTGCTCTGATGCCCTGCCATTTTACAAAGACGTGTCTGCAGTATTAATCCCTCTGCTGAAAATTGTTTTGTTCTGTCCGCAGTAGAATTGACCGGCATTTGAATTTCAAACTTCATGTTCTTCAGAATACATAGTAGCACAACCTTTTTCTAGCAATTTTCTAAGTTTATAAGATGAATATTTTAAATTTGTCCCTATTTTTGGGACTGTATTCCCCATTATTGGCTTCGTCCAGGTTTTGTGCTAAGGTTGACAGCTATGGCAAGAACTGAATTCACTGAATATGGACTGTAGAATTGTGCATATTTACTGATAAAGGTGCACTGTAGAATTGTGCATATTTACTGATAATGGTGGACTGTAGAATTGTGCATATTTACTAATAATGGTGGACTGTGGAATTGTGCATATTTACTAATAATGGTGGACTGTAGAATTGTGTATATTTACTAATAATGGTGGACTGTGGAAGTCTGAGTAGACTTTTTATGATAAATGTTCTCAACTGGGCAGTTTTGCCATTATGGGTGCATATGTTTTGTTTCATTGCTTACTGGAAAAATGTTCAAAACAAATTTAAAACACCCTCTAACAAGTGTACTGTATTGTACAAGGAATATAATTTTAGTACAATGAGGAAGGTGTATCAAAGAGCACATGTATGTTTCATATGCAAGGGGCCTATGATTCAAAACAGCCCAAAATTAATCTTTATCTGCCACTGGCAAAATGTATTTTCTTTGAATGTGGGTTTCAATGAATGTGAGTTTCAAGGGCAGAGAAGTTTTAATGCTAAGTTTTCATTGTGAGACTGCATTGCTTTGTTTAACAGATTACTTAATGTTTGTGCTGTAAAATACAAAATAAAACTTTCAAATGAAGTCCAATCATTGAAGTAAAGCAGTATGCACATTAGTGTTTATGGTAAATGGAGTGAAATAGCCAAGTAATGGTTAATTGGAATGGCTGCAGAGGCTCCAGTTCAACCATTATTTTGTCAGGGGAAGGGCAGCAAACTCAGACAGGCCCAGCTGAACTATACCTCCCAACTGTCCAGATTTTCAAAGAATGAATAGATTTTTGCTTCTTATTTTTGGTTTGTTGTTCATAAAATTTGTAGTTTTAATTCCTAAATGATTTGCCAGAAGTCACTAAATAATAAGTTTCAGACTTCATAACCTTCATAAAAATGCATGTTAAAGTAAGAGCCGTTCTATCAACTGTCTCAATTTATACAAGAGCAATTTTAGTACTGTTTATATGTGCCCCAATATATTTGGCCTTGTTCAGATTTACTGCATTAACAGGTTGAGAGGTACATGCAAATAAATTGCTTTATAGAATTAGGCATAGCCAACCTCTCAACTGTCCCCAATTTTTGGCTCAAAATGTTGCTCTTCCCTAATAATCCCTCCATAAAATAGCAATTTTGGAAGAAAACATGGAGGGTTTACAATTAAGAAATAACTGTAATAATCAAAGTTATAGATTACTTGAAATGCATGTAGATTCTTTTATTTTGTCAGCTGCTCAAGGTAGCAGTACTAATATTAAAGTGTCCCTTCTTTGACAGGTAGAAGCTGTATTGTGTGTCTATTTTATATTTTGCATCACATTTTTGGTCCATTTTTCATAAAATTGTGTTTTTGGCAAATTAGTGACAAATCACTAAAGACTGAAGTTAGAAAATGACAGACATTTGAGTTTCAGATTTTATACCCTTCAGAAAATTCATACTAATGCAAGACCTATTCTATTATCTTTCTAAGTTTATTAGAGCAATATTTAAAAATTGTCCTTCTTGTTGTGCCTTTGTCCCACTTCTGTGTATGGCTTTGTCCAGATTTCTTGCTCTTGAAGTTGAGAGGTATGACAAATGTGTCAGGGCCATCACAGTCAGCCAGAGAGATTTCAAATTGTGACATGCTTGTTGCACCCCACTCCCCATGTAGTGACTCTGGATGTGTCCAAGCAAGGCAAGGAGTAGTTGTATCTACCTTGGATGGGGAGGACACACTGCATAAGTACTACAGTGGCTTTCATCTGTCCTTGATTTTGCAGAATGGTCTGGTTTCTGTCATATTTTGTACTGTTGATTTATGCTTATTACTCAAAGTGCCTGTTGCTCTGTGTTTAAGTAGCAATGCTTTAATGACCATAAGGTAAGCTTGTCTGACATCGTAAGATGCAAGTAAGCTTTAATAAGCATACTGTTAAAGAATTGCCAACATTGAAAGCCTTTCTGTTGTTGCCATGCAGAGAATACTTGACTAGATAATGTATAAGCCTTGGGTATTAAAGGACAGGATTCCATTATTTTAAAAAGCTCATTACACTTGTTGGAGACTTCCAGTCATCTCTACAGGCTTTACCCGTAAACTAAACAGAATGCCAATCATGTGTGGTCCATAACCTGTACAGTAATCCTTTAAGCAATGTATCTTGAGCTTGTTTCTTGTTTGCTTTTCATTTTTACTTTTATCATGTTTTCCCCATGAAACGTTGTCAGGCAGCAGGTCTTTTTGGATAAGAAACATTTTTACAAGTGGGGCATCACATAGATTTCTACTTTCAGCATGTTGCTTGGTACTTTAATAAAGCTGAATATATTATAATTAGAACTGCAGTGCAAGGAGAAGTAGTTTGAGTTGAGTGCTTCTGGTTTTTCTTATACTTGATTTTGACTGGCATTCCAGTAATGTATTTAAAAAGTAATTTATTTTTTCATGCCTCACAACCTTTTGTTTCCATCTAGATATTAAGTAAGCTGTCATGCAGCCAATGCATTGAAATATTTTTATTCTTCTACACTTATTTTTGTCTTGATTGGACTTTCATAATGATGGTTTGCCACCCAGGGCAGCGTATTTAATTAAAGTTAGTTTTTTGTGGTTTTGTGCATAGCTCCTCCCCTTTATGGTTGACCACACCCCTTCCCTTTGACCCCGCCCATTCAGCGTCTCCTGCAGCCCCCCTGTGATTTGAAGTCACCAGCCGCCACTGCTCTTGAGCACAGTGGAACCAAACTCAGCCCAACTCCTGGAGGTCATATCCAACTTGTAATGAGAAATAAAGGTATGAGGATTGGCCCATGTGGATGCAGCACAAATAGATTCCATTGAAAGTCTTGCTTGAAAAGCTACTGACATAGCTAACGCTCTGGTGGAATGAGCTTTTGGTTTTGTAGGGGGGTTCTTGATGTCTTAGTTGGTAAATGAAGGAAATGATAGAGGCCAACCATCTAGATAAAGATACGTTAGACACTGACAGGCCCTGCTTGCCCTCAGCATAGGACAAGAAGAGTTGGTCCGACTTCCTAATTTGTTTTGTCCTCTCTAAATAGAAACGTAATTGCCTGTGAACATCCAAATAATGCAGCTTCTGTTCAGCTCTGTTTGAATAGTTAGGAAAAAAGACATGAAGATCAATGGCCTGATTCAGGTTTGTCTCAGAAGGAATTTTGGGTAAAAAGGAGGGATTAGTTCTGAGTGAAACTCTATCTTTGTGAAAAACAAGATAGGGAGGATGAATACAGAGGGCTTGAAGTTCCGATACTCTTCTAGCTGAGGTGATAGCTACTAAGAAGAGAGTCTTCCAGGAGAGCAATTTTAAGGAACAGGTGGCCGCAGGTTCAAAAGGAGGGAGAATCAGTGTAGTTAATATCAGATTCAAATCCCACGGAGATGGGGGATCTCTAACCGGAGGGCTCAGCAAAACAGTCCCTTTAAGAAAGGCTTTACAAAGTTTATGGGACATAATGCTGGTCTCTGACAGGCCAGCGTGAAAATTAGCGATAGCAGCCAATTGGACTTTAATGGTGGCAGAAGAGGAGCCCGCTCGAAAAAGCTCTGCCAAAAAATCCAGAACACTGTGGACAGGGGCTGTAAAAGGATCTATATTTCTGGCCTCCGCCCAGAAGGAGAAACGTCTCCACTTACTAGCATAGGTTTTCCTGGTAGTAGATTTGTGTGAAGAAAGGATGATTTCACGCACTGGCTGAGAAATATGCGGAAGCCTGGCTAGGGTTGGAAGTGGAGCAACCAAGCTGTGAGGTTGAGAGATTGAAGGGATTGGTGCAGCCCGCCCGACTGATGGACCAACAGATCTGGCACTGGGTCCAGACTCCAGGGCTGCTCCAATAGATGACGATGCAGGAATGGGAACCAAATTTGTCGAGGCCAGTAAGGGCAATGAGGATCATCCTGGAATCCAAAGCGGTCGCTTTCTGAATCAGTTTGGGAATTAAGGGAAAAGGCGGAAATGCATATAGGAGACCCCGGGGCCAATCGTGTACTACAGCGTCTCTGGGGGAATGGCCAGGGAGGGGAAAGAGAGTGAAGAAGTCTTCGCACTTGCTGTTGACAGGGGTTGCAAAAAGGTCGCAGCAAGGTTGACCCCATCTGTGGAAAATCTTGTCCACTACTAACTGATTGAGAGACCACTCATGAGGCATGAGAATGGCTCTGCTTAGCCTGTCTGCTATGACGTTGGACTTCCCGGAGATGTGTGTAGCTATCAGAAACCGTTGGGAAGAGATCACCCACTGCCAGAGTCGGAGTGCTTCTCGACATAAGGGATAGGATCAGGTTCCGCCCTGCTTGTTGATGTACCACACTACAGACATATTGTTCGTATGAACTGCAATAGTCCCGGTAGGTAGAGAGTCCTGAAGAGCTTGCAACGCTAAAAGTACTGCTCTCATCTCCAAGACATTTATGTGCAGGTGGTATTCTAGGGGTTGCCAAGAGCCCTAGACAGTCCTGCCCTGAAAATGCCCCCCCCCACCTGATCAGGGAGGCATCCGTGGTCACCGTGGCAACAGGAGGAGGAAGAACAAACAGTCTGCCCTGGGGAACTAGAGGGGAGACCATCCACCAAGCCAGGTGGTCTTTGCATGTTTGAGTGATTATTATCCTGTGGGACATTGGAAGTTGTTGAAAGGACCATTGGGTAAACAGCATCCACTGGAGGATCCACATGTGAAAATGAGCCAGGGGGACTAAAATGATCGCTGCTGCTATGAGACCCAATGTCTTTAGTACAAATCTGGCCTGAATCGTCTTGCACTCTAGTAGGATCTGTACATGTCGGCGAATGTCTGATACTCTGTCTGGAGGAGGTTTTGCAGATAGATCTTTTGTATTTAATTCTGCGCCTATAAAGGTTATAGACTGACAAGGCGACAATGCAGACTTTTCGAAATTTATTGATATACCTAGCTCGGAGCAAGTCTGAATGGTGTAGTCCCTGGCTCGCAATAGCTGATGCCTGGTGGAAGCAGTAAGGAGCCAGTCGTCTATATATGGAAACACCTGGAATCCCTGTCGTCTCAGGTGAGCCGTAACCACTGCCATGCATTTGGTGAACACCCTGGGGGCCGTGGTGACACCAAAGGGCAGGGCTCTGAATTGATAGTGACTGGCTCCCAGTCGGAAGCGGAGAAACCTTCTGGAACGCCTGTCCATTTTTATATGGTAGTACGCATCCTGAAGGTCTATGGAGCACATCCAATTGTCCTGACCCAAGAAGGGTAGAATGGACTGGAGCGTGACCATCCGGAACTTCGTTCTTTGAACAGACTTGTTTAATCTGCTGAGATCCAAAATGGGTCTCCAGTCCCCTGTCTTTTTTGGTACCAAAAAGAACCTTGAGTAAATTCCGGATCCTTGCTGGTCTGCTGGGACTGGCTGAATGGCTCTTTTTCTTAGTAGTTTTGAAATTTCTAGAACTGCTTCATCCCTTAGAGCGGGTGGGACATCTGGAAGGGATCTGTTTGTTTGTACAGGGGTGCGGGCGAAGGGAATTTTGCAACCTTCGGATATGATAGACTGTACCCATCGGTCTTGAGTGAGGAGTTGCCAAGTTTCTGGGTACAGTGACAATCTTCCCCTGACTGCCTCCAAAGGTGGACAGTCAGGCAGCTCCTCAGGGGTGCTGGAAGGGTTTGTCAGAGAAAGATTCTCTGCTACCCTGATTTTGTGGACCCCCTCTGCCCCTAGCGTGGCGTCTATTATTGTTTCCTCCTCTGCCCCTGGAGGAAAAATCACCACGTGTGTCAGGCACAACTCTCTGGGGTTTACGAAAACCACATTTTTCCACACTTCTGACCTTTGGGAAAGGGTCTGGAGGGAGTAGAAAAATGGACTCCCATGGCAGAGAGAGTCTTGCCTTCCTGCTCACACCTGGTAAGTGTATCCTTCACCTGTGGTCCAAACAAAGGCGAACCATCGAAGGGGGTATTGGTGAAGGATGCCTTAAAGGGGTCAGCAAAGTTACATAATCGCATCCAGGCGTGTCTTCTCAAAGCCACGCCTGGACCTGCGGCTCTACTCACACCATCGGCCGCATAAGAAATGAGCCGCATGGAGGAGTTTTCTATGGACGTTAAGGTCGCCAGCTGGGAGTTAACCTTATCTTGAGACCCCACAGCCGATGGATCCTGAAGGGTATCACCCAGTTCTTTGAGAAGATCCCTCTGAAGTTGGATGAAATGGCACAGATAATTCAGTGACCGCATAGCAAAGGTCGCAGAAGAGAACATCCGCTTCCCGTACCTGTCCATTGTCCTAGACTCTCTATTAGGAGGATGTACAGGCACTGAAGGGTCAGCCAACTCCTTCTTAGTGGCCGCTGCCACCACCATGGCATCAACTGGGACCCCCTTTTGCTAGGAACTGTTTATCCGATGGGGCTGTAATAAATTTAGCGGGCCTATGGGGAGTTGGTTCCACTGAGTCCGGGGCTGCCCACACCTTCCAAGCAACCACTTCCATGAGTGGGTCAAAAGGCGGAGACACCCAGGAGGTGGAAGGGTGAGAACCAAACGCGTCCAGGAACACCGACTCATCCTCGGAAGGTTTAAGGGCAGTCCAATTCCCCCTCTGCTTAAGGATCTCCAGGATGTCTAAAAAGGAGACATCCTCAGAGGGGGACCTTGGGGACCCTTCCGAATCCTCCACGTCGGTGTCAGACGTGACTGCCTCGGGAGAGTCGACATGCTTCCTCTTACATGTTTTTTTCCAAGGTGGCTCCTCCGAATGATCGGGGGAGGCCTCGGAAGAGGAAGATACCCCCTGTGGGGCGACCTGGAGCGTTTGTTCTCCACACTTGGGGTCAGGAGGGTGGACAGAGACTGAAGCAGGCACCACGGGGGGAGGAGCCGAAGGGGCCGATCGTGGATCCGACCCAGGAGTCAGTAAGCTCCTCATGACCTCGAAGGCCCCCCTATCAGGTAGAGAGGAAGGTCCCAGCTCCGAAGACATGAGAACCCCTCCCAGCACCGAGAGTGACGGCTCTGAGGCCGATGTCGGGGCCAAGCTCACCTGCGCCGAGGCACCGAGAGGGAGAACGGGGTCGGACAAGGGTCCGATGCCACTTGCCCCCTCGGAGCCGACGAGAGAGTCTCGATGCCCGGATCCCTCCATGGACGGAATCAATGAAGAGATCGGTGCCGATGATGGAGCCGAAATCTATGGTATCGGCTCCGACGCTCAGACGATTCAAGCCCCAATGAGCTCCGGCTCTGAACACAGTGGTAGATTTGGAGGAGGAACTGATGAAGATACAGGGATAGCCACAGTCTGTTGAGAAGGGCTAGTCAACATTTGGGCCAATGCCTGTGACTTTAAGAGCCTACTGACCTCCCTCTCGAGGTCGTGATCAGACAGCCTGGAGGACCGAGAGGAGTGGGACCTATGGCTCCGCTCCGACTGTAGTAACGGAGACCTCGGAGCCGAACGAACGGACTCCAAAGAGGTTGACCTCGAGCATTTTCGGCTCACAGAAGGCTCTGATACTAAAGCTGGAGCCGACTGAGGTCTCGAAGTGTTGGTTCCAGTCGGAACCGATGAGGAGGCAGAAGCTCCGCTCGGCGATGGCTCCGAACAGGGAGCCGACGTCTTTGCGGGCTTGGAGAGTTTACCTGATGAAGGCTTAGTCGGGGACCCTTCAGGCTTAAGCAAGCCCCTCAAAATAAGTTTGTTCCTACGCTCCTGCAGGACTCTCAGACTGAAGGCATGACAGACCGCACAAGAGTCCTGCAGGTGTAGGGGGCCCAAACAATACACACAAGAAGTGTGACCGTCTGTCAGAGACATCTTCTGACAGCACGAGTCACACTTCTTGAAACCTGAGACCTTAGTATCCTTAGACATAATGAAGAATAGAAAAAAAGGATACCAAGGGAACAGGTAACTAGTGCTTTAAACACTACACACACACACTCTCACACTCACACACTCACACTCACTAGTAAAAAACTAACACCACCAACAATATAATAGTAATATAAATAATACTACTAAAAATATCTCTATCACTATCAAGTAGAAAATATATAAAAAAGTAGTAGAATAAGAATAAAACACTACTGATTATATATAAGAAAAATCAACGCTACCCTAACGGGTGGGGGGAAGGGGGGAACTCTGAAAAACTACAGTAAAAGAGTTTTTTAAAAGGGGGTTTCTCAAGGGTTTAGAAGGGAAACACTAAGAGACAAAATCTAACAAGAAAAAAACTATATATATATATATATATATATATATATATATATATATATATATATATATATATATATATAATAAAACAGAAGAAAAAAGTAATATAACGTGGAGCCGGTAAAATCGCAACCTCGTAGCTGAAGCAGCAAACGAGATCTGGATATCTGACGCTTAGCATTGTGGGATAGGGGGAGGGCCTCGAACCGGTAAATAGCTCTCGAGCTTTAGTATAAGGCCAAGTCGGAGCAGAGGATCGGCTCCGAACCCATCCAGCAAGAATGAAGGCGAGATTGACAACTTAACATCAACAGTTTGTTCCATGGCCAAGTCAAAATTGGTGCCTCTTTCCCAGGGAAATAAGCAGCAGAAGGAGGTAAGAATTTAAAGTCTTTAAAAGTCACTTTTTTCCCATAAAAACACTGTAAAAACCAATTTAAAACACTTTGTTCCACAAATTAAAGTAAACACAATTTCTCCACAGAAAAAGTGGTTTTCAAATATTTTAAACAATGTTTTAACTGACAGGAAAAAAAGAGAGCTCTCATTTAAAAGCACAATACAGTCTAGTAACAGTCTGTTAAAACACAAACTCCTAGCTTTAAAATAACTTTCAGGACCAGGAAAGTGTTATCAAATTTTTAAATTGCCAAGTTCTCCCTTGGCCCAAAAGAAACTTGTTGGTCCAAGGAACAGCACACACCAGCCTTCAGTCCTCAAGCTTCAGAGGAGTGTACTATTCAGTGGCAGGAAAGCTAATGAAGGGCTTGGCGCCCACTCCTGTCTTTAGTCAGCTCAGCTTGAGTGGATTGATGGTTTGAGCAGGTGGAAGGTACCCTGAAGCTTTGGAAGCTGGTGACTTTTACATCCTTAGATAAACAAACTGACTGCAAAACATTGAACAATAGAAGAACACTTTGTAGGAAAAACCAGTTTAATACAGAGCAAAGCTTTCGGGCAAAACCCTTCTTCAATACTAAAACATTCAAATCTAAAAACTGAAAGCTTAAGTACAGGTCTAAAATCACATGACCAGCAGCCAAATGAAATCATGTGACAATAAAACATAAAAATAACATGGTACTAAAAAATACATAAAATGTAGATAAAAAAGAAAAAGTAAAAGGTATATAAGATGCAATAATAAAAAGTCAGCCTATTTTACTATTACGTAGCTTCACTAATATAGGTTTCAAACTAACCATGCTGTTGAGGCCAGGAGATGAATCAGCAGCCAGTCTCAAAATCCATTCAAATTCCTTAATTTCAAGATAATTATTAATGTCACCTCCCCTTACATTAGGACATACTACATCAATCACTCTAAACTTAAAAGTATGTTCATGGCCATAGGTACTTATGTGCTTATATAATGCATTCCTATCACAACATCTCCTAATTTCAGAGTTGTGATCAATAATGCGTTCCTTCAACTTACGTGTGGTTTTACCCACATAGAATGAAGCACATGAATTACACGTGGCCAAATAAACCAACGGGGTGTTGCATGTAGCTGAGATTTTAAAATTAAAAATGTTACCATTGGTGGAGTGTGTGACTATATCGCTGCCATTGCCAAAAATATAAGTACAAATGACACAGTTAAAGCATTGAAATGTGCCAAGCTTAACAGCATTTGGCATATATCTAGGTTTATAAAAATCCTTATAACATAATAGACTCTTAATCGTCTTCATATTTCTATAGGTAAAATGTGGTCTATCACCCAATGATACCTTCAATTCATCCAGTGCCATTAGAATTAACCAATTCCTAGAAATAATTTGTCTTATAGAATTAGACCTTCTATTATAGATTGTAATATACCTAGTCAAAGATGGTTCATTATTCATATTGTTATTTAGGGAATTTGGAGGGCTAACCATACCTTCAAAGAAGGTGGGTTTCAAGGAAGTCTGCCTAGCTTCTATTGTGTCCAATTTAAATTTAGAAAGTAACTGAACATCATAGCCACTAGATGTAAAGTCATCTACCATTTCTTCGAGCTGTGAAACAAATTGTCCGTCATCCGTAGTCAGTCTGCTAACTCTAGTAAATTGTGATTTAACTACATCCTTAAAGATATGTGGTGCGTGCATGCTACTGTAGTGTGTGTACCTACCACAGCTTACATCCTTTCTATATACACTAGTATTCAAGAATTCTTCTTGTAACTGAAGCTTAACGTCTAGAAAAAAAATCATACTATCAGACACTTCCATTTTAAACTTCAAAAAGTTAGTCGTAGAATTTAGATAATTAACAAAGCCATTCAAATCATGCAATGTACCATTCCATATTAGAAAACAATCATCCACAAATCGTTGATAAAAACTGATATCGTGGACAAACATATTCCTATCATTAAACAAATGATTCCGTTCCCATTGATAGAGAACTAAATTGGCATACGTATTCGCAACCGAAGTGCCCATGGCTACCCCTGTAAGTTGGAGAAATAGGGAGTCATTGAACATAAAGACATTGTTTTTCAAAACTACATCCATAAGACAGCAAATGTTACCAATAAACTTATGGTCTGGGTTAGGTTGGGATGACAAAAAGTCTCTCAAAAGTTCTAAACCAACGTCATTAGGAATGACTGTAAATAGGGATACAATGTCAAGAGTTACCAAGTAATGTGTCTTAATACTTAAATCTGTTCTTACACTGTTATACCATACATGCAACTTAGATAACAAATCATAAGTATCTTTTAAAATGGTGCTACACCCAAGCAAATGGGGCTGCAGCTGTCTATGCAGGTATACAGATATCGGCTCTGTAACCCAACCCCCCCACCCCCGGAGACAATGGGTCTCATCGGTGGGTTCTTTAAAGATTTATGAATTTTAGGAATGCCATATAAGTGAGGTATCAAAGGACATGGTACAGTAAGAAAATGAAAAAGGTCTAAGTCAATATCACAGTTAAGCTGTAAGTCATAAATTACCATGTTCACATAGCTCACACATTTTTTCACATCTAAAGAAGTAACAACTTTAAAAGCAGTCTCATCCTCAAGTAACAGAGAAACAGCTAGTATGTATTTGTCACGATCCATTATAACAGCCATGCCCCCTTTATCCGCTTGCTTAATAACAATATCATTGGAATGCTGCAAACTTTCTGAGTTTCTGAGTCCACGTGGAACAATGCCTCTTTCCACATAGGCTAAAAAAAACTGAAACGTTGCCATTGTAACCGCTTGAAAGCAGTTACTTTTCTTTCAAGTAATTGTAGGACCCTATGAAACTCAGCGATACTCTCAGAATCAGAAGCAATTTCAGTCATAGTAGCAGAGTTCAGTGTCAGTATAGTTCAGCAGTGGGTTAGTCTCAATGTTAATGAGAGACCTAAGAGAACTCAAACCCATTTGAACTGCCATAGTAAGGCTAAAGCCTGCGAGATAGACCTAAGCAGGAATTCCCACAATCAGCTCATCTTTCCCCTCTTAGAAAGGGATTTAAATATATACCATCTTGCAGTGATGATGATGTCTCTGCTTTGACTGATCTCAAAATATTTGTTCGTAATTTGAACTTGAGATTCTTATTTGGTGACTCTAGTTTGCTTGGGGACAAATGTAAACGATGTAGTATTTTTATCCCAGTTAGTGTTCCGGTTCTAAGGGCTTTTCATGATATATGTGAGTCCCAGATTAGAGAACTTTACTCAAAACCCTTGAAGAATAAGTATTACAATTTGAATTTTTCTGAGTATAAAGCACTTAAACGTTTGCAGCATTCCAATGATATTGTTATTAAGCAAGCGGATAAAGGGGGCATGGCTGTTATAATGGATCGTGACAAATACCTACTAGCTGTTTCTCTGTTACTTGAGGATGAGACTGCTTTTAAAGTTATTACTTCTTTAGATGTAAAAAAAATGTGTGAGCTATGTGAACATGGTAATTTATGACTTACAGCTTAACGGTGATATTGACTTAGACCTTTTTCATTTTCTTACTGTACCATGTCCTTTGATACCTCACTTATATGGCATTCCTAAAATTCATAAATCTTTAGAGAACCCACCGATGAGACCCATTGTCTCCGGGGGGGTTGGGTTACAGAGCCGATATCTGTATACCTGCATAGACAGCTGCAGCCCCATTTGCTTGGGTGTAGCACCATTTTAAAAGATACTTATGATTTGTTATCTAAGTTACATGTATGGTATAACAGTGTAAGAACATATTTAAGTATTAAGACACATTACTTGGTAACTCTTGACATTGTATCCCTATTTACAGTCATTCCTAATGACGTTGGTTTAGAACTTTTGAGAGACTTTTTGTCATCCCAACCTAACCCGGACCATAAGTTTATTGGTAACATTTGCTGTCTTATGGATGTAGTTTTGAAAAACAATGTCTTTATGTTCAATGACTCCCTATTTCTCCAACTTACAGGGGTGGCCATGGGCACTTCGGTTGCGAATACGTATGCCAATTTAGTTCTCTATCAATGGGAACGGAATCATTTGTTTAATGATAGGAATATGTTTGTCCACGATATCAGTTTTTATCAACGATTTGTGGATGATTGTTTTCTAATATGGAATGGTACATTGCATGATTTGAATGGCTTTGTTAATTATCTAAATTCTACGACTAACTTTTTGAAGTTTAAAATGGAAGTGTCTGATAGTATGATTTTTTTTCTCGACGTTAAGCTTCAGTTACAAGAAGGATTCTTGAATACTAGTGTATATAGAAAGGATGTAAGCTGTGGTAGGTACACACACTACAGTAGCATGCACGCACCACATATCTTTAAGGGTGTAGTTAAATCACAATTTACTAGAGTTAGCAGACTGACTACGGATGACACACAATTTGTTTCACAGCTCGAAGAAATGGTAGATGACTTTACATCTAGTGGCTATGATGTTCAGTTACTTTCTAAATTTAAATTGGACACAATGGAAGCTAGGCAGACTTCCTTGAAACCCACCTTCTTTGAAGGTAAGGTTAGCCCTCCAAATTCCCTAAATAACAATATGAATAATGGACCATCTTTGACTAGGTATATTACAACCTATAATAGAAGGTCTAATTCTATAAGACAAATTATTTCTAGGAATTGGTTAATTCTAATGGCACTGGATGAATTGAAGGTATCATTGGGTGATAGACCACATTTCACCTATAGAAATATGAAGACGATTAAGAGTCTATTATGTTATAAGGATTTTTATAAACAGATATATGCCAAATGCTGTTAAGCTTGGCACATTTCAATGCTTTAACTGTGCCATTTGTACTTATATTTTTGGCAATGGCAGCGATATATTCACACACCCCACCAATGGTAAAATTTTTAATTTAAAAATCTCAGCTACATGCAACACCCCATTTGTTGTTTATTTGGCCACGTGTAATTCATGTGCTTCATTCTATGTGGGTAAAACCACACGTAAGTTGAAGGAACGCATTATTGATCACAACTCTGAAATTAGGAGATGTTGTGATAGGAATGCATTATATAAGCACATAAGTACCTATGGCCATGAACATACTTTTAAGTTTAGAGTGATTGATGTAGTATGTCCTAATGTAAGGGGTGGTGACATTAATAATTATCTTGAAATTAAGGAATTTGAATGGATTTTGAGACTGGCTGCTGATTCATCTCCTGGTCTCAACAGCATGGTTAGTTTGAAACCTATATTAGTGAAGCTACGTAATAGTAAAATAGGCTTTATTATTGCATCTTATATACCTTTTACTATTTCTTTTTTATCTACATTTTATGTATTTTTAGTACCATGTTATTTTTATGTTTTATTGTCACATGATTTCATTTGGCTGCTGGTCATGTGATTTTAGACCTGTATTTAAGCTTTCAGTTTTTAGATTTGAATGTATTAGTATTGAAGAAGGGTTCTGCCCGAAAGCTTTGCTCTGTATTAAACTGGTTTTTCCTACAAAGTGTTCTTCTACTTTTACATCCTTGGCAGGATATAAGCCATATAGCTAATCCTACTCCAGCAGTGATAAATATATTTAATATATTAGCAGTCACAGTGGAAAATCTTCACAACTCTAGTCCCAAAATTAAGTAGCAGCTCACTCATCCTGATTTATAAAAACAAGAAATAACCACCAAAACGATTTATCAACAATAACTATATACAGTAATAGGGGGAAGGAGGGGGTGCGTCAAGTGCATCAGTGAGGAATTCAAACATATACTGTTATGAATAAGTGAAACTTCTATAACTGTACTATGTTCATCATTCACATTCCTGCAGTAGTCTTTAGGCTATATGGGTTGATCACCAAAGCCTATCCAACCTGGGAAGAGGCGGAAGGATTTGGACCCAGGAGCCTCCATAGAAAGGTCCTAGCAAAGCCAGTCCAGGATCTAGAAAAATAATCCAGTTTGTAATGCATTACAAAAGTATGTACAGAGCACCATGTAACTGCCTCATGAATACTTCTAGTGTCTACCCCGCACACAATATGCCATCGAAGAGGACAGGCCATTGTAAAAGGAATACTGATACCTGCCTGGAACTAGCTTACCAGCCAAGAGGGCAGTCATCTGGAAATAGCCTGCTTTGACACAGATTACCTTTTCTTTGTCCCAACCAAACTAATAAATAGCTGACCAGTTTTTCTACAGGACTTGGTTCAGTCAGGATAATACCTGAGCTGCCATTGCATGTTCAGATTACACAGAATCCTTTCTCCTTGGTTCTGAGGGTCTGGACAGCACACTGGGATTAATGGCTTGATTGAAAGCAAACTATTGAACAACTTTGGGCAAGAATGAGGGACTTGTTCATAAAGACACCCTATCTCCATGGAAGACCAGACAGGGTTCCTCTTGGTTGATGTGCAAGTTCAAATGGAGACCTGGTTAACTTTTCCAGTATGAAGTTAAAATCCTAGGAAGGAGCAACCTGTTTGCAAGGTGGTCTCAGGTCCAAATCTTTTTTCAGGCACCGTTTTACCAAAAACATCAAAGAAAGTGGAGGACCCATGGGCAAACATACTGAAATGGCTGCAAGATACACCATGATAGAGGAGTACAAAAGACCAGAGGCTAGTACATTGCACAAATATTTGAGCACCGGTGGGACATAATCACTGAGAGGGTACTGGTTATTAGCTAGGCAGAAACTAATTTTTTTTTCACTTGGCAATACAAGATTTTCTAGTAGCAGGTTTTCTTGTCTAGTTTTCATGTGCTTTGAAAAGAGGTGCTTAAAAGGAATTAGAACTGAATTACTCAGGTAGTTAGTTGAAGAGGTTTGAGACTAGAGTATATCAACCTCCCTGTCTTGTGTGAGTAGGTCCAGTTTGAGAAATCTTGTGGTAACTGCCCTTTTCCAGTTCCATAAGAATGGAGAACCAATGCTGGTCTGGGCCAAAAGGGGGTCACCACAATTATTTTTGGAAAGTTGTTCTGAACCTTTAGTATTACCCTGGATATCAGTGGAAAAAGTGAAATGCATAAAGGAACATTCCCGTCCACAGAATGAAAACACATCTCTTTGCCAAGCCTGTTTGCAAGTAGTCTTGGAGAAGAATTAACTGTTAAGTTGCCTGTTTTGAAAGAAAGTAAGTGGATCTGCTTAAGGTGCTCCTCACAACAGGATCAATTTCTGGAAGACCCTCCTGATTTAATTTCTATTTATGAGGGTCAGTCCGGGCCCTGCTCAGTATGTCTATCACTACGTTTTTGCTCTGATGGAATGTAGGATGCTTGGTGGGTTAATAAATGATGAAAAGCTACCAGCCTGCATGGAAGGTATAACCTTGTACTCCCTTGCTTTTTGATGCACCATATCATTGTGGTGTTGTTTGCAATCACCAGGGAAGTTCCTTGGGATGAAGGGATTTTAAGGTATGCATCTCTTTTGATATTTATGTGCTTTAGTCTATCTGAGGAATCCCAAAGGGCCTTGCACCTTTTTCCACATTGAAACTGCCTCCCAAATGAAATCTGAGCCATCTGCAGTTACATACTGTCTTGGAGGTAGTGGAGAAAAGGAGATTCCTGAAAATGCTTTTATTTGGAGTCTCCTCCAGTACATTAATTTTTTTATATAAAGTCCAAGAGTGGAATCTGAAATTCCAGAGGATGCAAATGTTGGGATTGGGAGTGTGTGTGTGTGTGTGTGTGTGTGTGTGTGTGTGTGTGTGTGTGTGTGCACGCATGTGTGTTTTTTAGAAATAATTATAGCTGTCTCATGTGTTATCTTGCAAGATAAATAATGAGAATAACAAAATCCCATGAACCCTAGAATCCTGAAATAAAGTCTTAGACTCAGCTGAGAAAAGCTCAGTAAAGTTTCCAGATAAAAAATCCAGCTTCTCCTGCATTAAAAAAGCCTTTTGTTGCAGGATGTCTATAAGACATCTTAGAAGGAATTTTAGTGTGGAAGGGATCCCCAAAAGGAACAGATCTGCAAGAAAGAAGCTGAAGACTGGCTGCTGCTCTTGTGGAGCCTCCGAGCTGCTTTTTCATGAGGTGGCAAGGAAGTACTGACAATTTTCCACTCTGCTAGCTGATTTTCCCTCCTCAAGGTTATCAATCAGTAGTCAGAATGGAAATGTGGGTGGCAGTCAGACTTTTTGAAACATGGACAGTCACAGTGTCTTTGGCAAGGCACAACACATACAGCATAAAGACTACTGCAGCAGTGGCAATGGCGAACATCACATATAACCATATTTAACAGGATGGTAGTGGGGCATAAGGAGCCCTCATGACAGCTTGTAGGACAAACTTCCCTGGGTAGCTCTTGTTCTTTTACAGTGCTGGGCATACTTTCCTTGTACAGAGGAAAAAATGGGCTGAACCTGAGATGGGAATAAAATGGCTTGATGGTTGGTAGACAAGGGGGCAAAAACACTCAAGAAAAAAAATCCTCTGGCAGTCATGCCATGGACATACAGATTTCCTTAGGGCTCTTTCTTGGCACCACTGTTGTTTGCACTGTACATGTTACTGCTTTGAAATCACACTTCTAGCAGACATATTAAGACAGACTGAGTTTGTAAAACAGTACCAAGTAAGAGTAATGAATTTCCATGACAAGATATCATAATATCAAAATCAGTAAGCAATCTCAAAAGAAGCAGCAAATAACATTAAAATTAAGCAATGAGAAGACCGGGACATTATTAAAAGTCAGTCCTTCAAATTCACCTTTGCGGCCAGTAGAGAAAAAAGATGGCAGTTACACATTAGTGGTCAGTCTAGGCAAGTAAATAAGTATACTACACAGGTGGCACATACAGTTCCAAGGCACCAGAAAAGGCCATGAAGCTAGATGGTAACACATATTAAAGTGATAACTTTCTCAGGTAAATGTGCAAGACTTCACAAACACAGAAGCTTGCTTTGATTCTATTCATCACTGGTGACTCAGACATCTTAAACCCAACCCAGAAAAGACAGATGTAGTGTTTGTGCATGTCACCATCCATCTTTCACATATTCTGTTCTTTCTTCCCTTATTTTCTGACAGAGGAAGAAATTTCTAATTTAAATCTTTCTGTGCAAGATTTAGGCTTGATTCTTTATGACAGACAGTTGTTTATGTGGCCATATGTCAGCCTTCATTACATTTTTATTTTCATCTAAAAATTTAATTTGGATAAGGCACCTTAATCCTTCTACAAATCTTCCAGCAGTGATCCCTGCTCTTTTAACTTCTTCGGACTGCTTCAGTGCTCCTTGTATCAGGGTCTCAGAAGACAATCCAGCATAACTGTGATCGGTGTAGAATTCCATGACGAGGCTTTTATCTGGGGGAACCTGCTCCAGTCACATCATTCATGTGCTGTGTGATGTGCACTGGTAGCCAGCAGCTGTTAGGTCAGTATTTATGATCTTGCAGTTAACTTCCTACTCCCTACAAAATCTGGGCCTGATCCACCTGCAAGAGATCTTGGTGCCTTACTGCTCAGTTTGGCCTCTGAGATTGTCAAGTGTGAGACTGTCAGTCATACTTTGACTTCTGCTAGGCCATATACCTGACAACCTAAATAAGTCAACTATTTTCACTGGTAAGGGCATGAGAACCCAAAGATGATTTCTCAAGGTCCTTAAAATGGATCTCCACAGCGAAACTGTTTTAATTATCACTTTTTGTATTTTAAATAAACCTTTCAATAACGTTGCACATTACATGCTGAAATTCATGTTGTTATCTTAAGATCTTATGAATAATGTCTAAACTTAAATAAAGAAATAGGAAAAATAAGTTGACCCCATGTGACTGCAAGACATACATATTTCCATGCACTTATTAGCCAAGAGAATGTCAGGAATAATGTTGATGTGCCTCTGCAAACTGCTGCTTCTTGGTCTCTACCAATGAGCAAGTCTTGGAATTGGAAATCCTAATAGCATTACTCCCCATGACAAAGCACAGTTAGCCTAAAGCATCCAACTCACTTTCTAGCTCTCCAATAGCCAATGTGCTAAACAATCTCAAAATTCCTTCTAGGATGCCTTACAGACACCCTAGCACTGACATTGGACACAATTTCGAAAACCTCTTGACACATTATTTTACAAAAGTTTACTACAGAAAATTAAGGGTACAGCTGTGGTGCCCTAAATGGGAAGGTGGGTGGAAAATGATATGGCTGGCATCAAAAGGTGGCAGTTACAGTAAAATGTTGGGAGAAAAGTCAGGAAATAATGGCATGCTGCCAGTATCAGTATTTGGAATGGTTCAACTTAGCAAACTTATGTTATCATACTAGGTCAGAAAGAAAGATCAACCTATTTCCAGATTCACAAATACCTGTATGATTTTGTAAGATAGAGAAGTCAGTCTAGCTCTAATGTATCTTGTAAGCTGAGCACCCAACTGTCACATGGGACTTTGGGATTAGTGGGAATTTATGTAAAGCATGCATTCAGGGTAGATAGCAGGACCTATGGAGGATAACAGTGAAAAACATGCAAAGAGACAAAATCAGCACTAGTATGAATTATGCTATGCACTTGCAAAGAAGTTGCAGAAATAAACAAAATACTGTGGTGTGCATCTAGAAGAGTGGATTCTAGAGATGCCAAGTCATCTTCCCACTACACAAAGATAGCAAAGGAATCATGCATGGCTGCTGTCTTAAAAAGTGAGCACATTTCTGAGCCCAAATATTTAAACTCTGTCAGCATAATGCTGCCACTACTTCTCCTTACTAATTACTCTTACCTCTAAAATTTCTACAGCTTGGATTTGCATTGTTTTCATTTTTTTTTCAAACACACAGATCCCCCTGCTAAGGTTACATCTGGAATATTGTGTTCATTTTAGTAGATCACACAAGGTAAGTGAGATTAAGTTGGTACAGACTGTGCAATGGAGAGTTACCAAAATGAGGAGGAGAATGGGCGGGGGGGGGGGGGGGTACATGTGCATATACAAGACATCTTGGCATGTATAAAGAGGGAAAAAAAAAGAAAATTTTAGGGGTAAGATTTAGGCATTGTACACTATAAGAAGTCGAATGGAAGTACTGAGGCTGGAGAAGGAGACTGTACAGACAAAAAGGGGCATGAACACTAGTTGATAAAGGAATGCATCAAGACTGACGCAAGGATACATGGTAGAGCCCTGGAAGATGTTGTTAGACTACAGTGGTACAGTGTATGTCAATGGAACTAATCAGGAATGTCTGGTTCACAGGCCACCTCTGTGGCATAGACTTTGCCCTGATTATGCCCAGGTTTGAGTACTTGGCAAGGTGCTGAAAAATCCAAAAATCCGCACACAAGACTGGAACCAGTGAAAGTACGTCAACAAAAAGGTTATGAACATTATTGTTTATATCAAAAGTACTGCAACCTTATAAACAAATATTATTGAATAATATATTAACTTCGTATTTATTAACAGGTTAGGTGAAAATATTGACTTAATATTTATTTTTATTGTTAGTATTACCTTAGTATTTAAATTTTTACATTTATGGTTATAAAATGCAACAAAGAAAAAGTGGAAAGAATTGCTTTAAAAGCTCTTTCAGTGATGCAATGACGTGCTTAAACACATTAGTTACTTTACTGGCTGATTTTTAATTGGAATGAATATTTTAAGAAGGGTTGTGATTTTGTACATTGTCTGATGAAGTCTGGTGATTGACACCAGATGAAAGCGCTAACCTTGTGTTAAATAAAAACTTTTTGTTGACGTACTTTCACTGGTTCCAGTCTTGTGTGCAGATTTTTGGATTTACTGGTTTGGTCTCCGAGGTTTTTGTTTACAAGGTGCTGGAAAAGTCAGCCAGGGAGGAAGAGATGGCAGTCAGTGGCCACCTCTGGCAACTCACTTATCCTGGGAGAAAGGAGTTAGTAGAATCCACCATAAGAGCAACAGAGCCTGAAAATGGACAGTCTGTAATAGACAGTTGAACATGAAACCACCAAGGAACATGTATGCACTCCAGCTGGAATAACAGATGTGTGGAAGCCAATACTTACAAAAGGGTTTTGTGTATCAGACACTGCAGTGTACTTTCTAGCTACTGTGATGCATATTAAGTAAAAATCTCCTATATCCTACTGGACTATGGGTATGATCCCCTACCACCTCAGTATATGAGCTTGCCGGGGGTCAAGATGAATGAATAGAAAATACAGGGACATGTGCTTGATGACTGTGGAGGCTTGAGATGAAGTCTATTTTTTCCAAGCATTTAGGCAGTAATATTTAATGACGGATATTTTGTTCCTCATAAGAGGGTAAAGGCAGACTCATTTAGAACAGTGCAGGAAAGAGATTACAGGATGGATATTCTGAAGCAGCAATGGACTCCTTAAAGGGTATTCCCCAGATATGCAACAAAATCCAGAAGACATTGCATCTCTGCCTGGTAGTGTCTCTGAATAAATTAACAAGAAATTTCCAGGAGGGAACTCTTGCTGCAAATGTCAGGATCATCAGCTTGGTTCACAGGTGCATATATTCTGAAAATGTGGTGGGTTGCAAGAGTCTAAATTAGAGTCACAAGAGATTTTCCAAAGTTTATGGCTGGGTACAACGGAATTCATCTCAGCTCTGTTCCCCAAGACAATGTAGGGTCTAGGTTAAAAAATATAGTGGCCTTAAAATTATCGAATTTTTGTTGACAGGAACTACGAAGACTATAACTAGAAAATGGAAATCAACCTCCCGTGCCCCTCCATCTGCACTGTCCGTTGTTGTCAGAGTAATGTCAGAAATCTAATCAACATTGTCAGCCCTGGACAAGAGAAGAGAAGGGGACAGACCTAAATAACTGGAATCCATTGTTTTTTGATACAGTCCTCTGAACTATTACAAAAAGAACTCTTGCTTTTCATTTTATTCTTTCTTTGGATTTTCTAGGGCATACTTATATGTCTAAAATAGAGAAATAATGAACATACCACTGCAGCCTTTAAATATATCAGAAGATGCAAAGAAAAACAATCTGTGGGAGACTATTAAGCACCAACTAAAAAGTTACCTCTCTCTCCCAAGGCAGTGAGACAGGTTCTCTTGGTAGTCTGATGTGCAAGACCCCTTTCAGGAACAATTTAACATCTAGCCTGGATAGCAGTGGGGGGGGGGGTCTAGGGGTAAGCAGGCAGAGACTGCAGATAGGTGGACTTTCACTGAAGAGTATGAAAGGCCAGCCTTGATAAGTTCACACACAAGTCAGGACAAGAGGGACATCCATTAGAAAGGGATCCCTATGCTTTTTGAGATATCATTTAGAGAATCTTTCTCATTTTGAGATGTAGGATCTCCTTGTAGTAGGTTTCCTGACCTCCCTCAGGACTGAAAGCACATCCTCAGACTAGTGGTGTCTGAAGGGAATTAAAAGCTTATCACCCATAATGTTAGGCATAATATCTGAAGGTAGGATGAATGAGTGTTCCCTTCTGCTGTGTGATTAGGTCCAATTTGTAGGGTAACTTGTGGTGATTACCCTTGGGGATAGTAGTAGGGGAAACCAGTGCTGCCTTGGCCAGTAGGGAGTCACCAGCAAGATTTTTGGTTTGTCCATCTTGATCTTTAGGAGGACTTTTGGAATGACAGCGAAGGGGGGAAATGCATATAGAAACCATCCCTTCCATGAAATGTTGAAGGCATCCACCGTCCAGGCTAATGGGAAGTGGTCCTTGGTAAAGAATTTTTTTTTCAATTGTCTGTTCTGGGGGAGGCAAACAAATCTACTTGAGCCGTGCCCCACTGGTGGACAATGTCTAGAAAAACTTCCCCGTTCAACATCCACTTGTGATGTAGACAGGATGATCTGTTGAGAACATCTGCCTGTTAGTTGTCTTGGGATGGGGTGTAGGTTGCCTGCAGAGATAAGTTGTTTCTGGAGGCTAGGTTCCAAATCTGTGTTGCTATCCTGCATAGGATAGGACTTGGTCCTTCCTTGTTTGTTAAGGCACCACATGACTGTGGCATTGTCTGTGAAAATTTGAAGGGGGCATGGTTGCAGAACTGGGAGAAAGGCTTTCAGGGCCAAAAGGACTGCTGTCATCTCCCTCACATTGATGTATTTTTTTCTAGAGGGTAGGGTGCCAATTCTCCTGCACCTTGAGACCCTTCATGGTAGCCCCCCCCCAGCCCAGGTTCGATGTGTCTGTGTGCATGTATTGAGCTGATGGGGGTGGGGTGGTGGAGTGGAAGGCCTGGGTTCATTTGAACTTGTAGTATCCACCATCTTAATTCTGCTTTGAGGAAGGGTAAGAATGGCATCTGAAATTCTAGAGGGTGGTTGCATTGGGACCACACATTCTTCAAACACCACTGCAATTTTCTCATATGCATCCATACAAAGGCAGCATAGGAATGGTGGCTGCCATAAGGCCTAAAACCTGTAGGAATTGTCTTGCTGACAGTTGTTGTACCTGGATCAGGTCCTGGAAGTGGGCAGTAAGGGAAAGAACTTTGTCCTGAGGGAGGAATGCCTACATCAGGTCTGTTCTGATCCTGCATCCCTGAAAGATTTTGTCCTGCTGTGGGGTTAGGGATGACTTGGGGAGGTTGAGGGTGAACCCCAAGCGTTGTACCAGGGACATAGTGAACTGTAGATGTTTTTTTAGGGTGTCCTCTTTTTCTGCAAGAATGAGGCTGTCATCTAGCTAGGGGTAAATTTGGGCACCTTTGGTTCCGGAATAGGCTATTGCTGGGGTCAGGCATTTTGTGAATACCTTGGGTGCAGTAAATAAACCAAAGGGCAAAGCTGTAAATTGAAAGTGAGAACAGGGCCCAGTAAAACATAGGTACTTTCTGTGAGACGGTTTTATGGGGATTTGGAAGTAGGCCTCCTTGAGATCTAACGTGGCCATGAATGCCTGGGCTGGCAATAGTGGTGGAAGAGTCTGGAGGGATAACATTCTGAAAGATGGAACTCTTAAGAAGAGGCTTAGAAAGGCCAGATCCAGAATTGGCATTCAAGGACCGTCCTTTTTTTGATACTAGCAATAACCTTGAGTAAAAACCTTTTCCCTCTTGTCCTGGAGGGATGGGTTCTATAGTTCCACAGTTCAGAAGATCCTATAGGATCTGGGGAATAAGGTGTCGCTGATTCTTGGGTGGGAATGGAATGCCCCTTGCAGGGGGTCTTTCTTTCCAAGAGAGGAAATATTCCTCTTCCTCTATTGCCAGAACCCAGTGGTCTGTGGTGATAGTTTTCCAAAGGAGTAGGCAGTGGGAGAGGTGGGCTGACAGGGGGAGGTGGACAAGGCAGTCACGTTTTGTTGGAGCCATTTCTGTCATGAAAGGGCTGTCATTGGGTAGGCTGGGATGAAGCTGGTCTGGAAGTAGTCTGTCTCCTGGCTCCTTTCCTATGTCTGGAAGAGGAAGGAGTAGCAGAGGAGGAGTTTCTCCTGACAAAGGTAGTCTTGACTGGGTAATTCTTGTATTATTTAGGAATGGGGGACACTAGAATATGTTTTACATCTTGAAGCTCCTTGCTTTTCTCCTGAAGGCTTTTAAAGAGTTCTGCAGACTGTTCCCCAAACAGGAGGTTGTGATCACGAGGGGTATCAAGAATTTTGGACTTGAAGTCCTTCAGCAGGGGTTGAAGGTGAAACCAAGAATATCTATGCAGCACTGATGCGAAAGCAGCAGATCTTGCAGAGGCCTCTCCTACATCATAACTGCATCTAATTAAATGTCTGGCTACTTGAGAAGCCAGGGACAGTTTTGATGCTACCTCTGTCTTGTTAGGGGAGTCAGGCAAGGAGGACAGGAGAGTAGAGGCTTGAGATACTAAGTCCAGAGCATATTTTATCATATGAGTTCAGTAGTTGATATTTCTGAAGGCTAGGATGGAGGAGGTACAAACCTTCTTGCCTATCCTGTCCATATTCTTAAGGTCTTTGTTAGTAGCTAAAAGGGACAAGGAGGGTATTAATTTAGACTGCTTGTCAGGTGATACAGCAATCACTTCTAGGTCTGGCAAGGGGGATGGTCACCAGGAATTTCTGTTCATCGGGCACCTTGTAGAAATGGTCAGGTCTCTTAGGGGCAGGTGGCTGTGAATCAGGATTTTTTGATGCTGAAGAAAATGCATAAAGATAAGCAGGTATAACTGGTGGCATGGCAGATGGAGAGGGAGATTCTACTTGTAGTAATTCAAAATATCTCTTGATTTTCAGTCATTTGGGAAGTATCCCATTTGAAATAGTCTTTCATTTTGGTGATGGTCTCCCCAAAGGTAATGTCTTCTGGGGGAGAGTCCCATTCTATGGATTCTTCATCAGGGGAATAGTATTCCAGTGGAGAAGTAATCTGTGATGAGTAAGTAATTGACTCATCGGATGATGAATAAACCTCTTCTTTTTCTTCTCCTATACGAGAAGAGGAAAGATAGGTTGAAGGGGCTGAGAACAGGGATGGTGGAGGGTGAAGAGGCCGAGGGTCTAAGGGCCATCAAGGCCTGCATCAAGGATTGAATGAAGGATTGCCAGTCAGGTAATCCCTCAGCAGAGGGAGATAGATGCTTGCTTTTCTAATTCCCTTTCAAAGGAGTAGTCCTGAGAGAAGGCCTAGTTTCAGGGGCCTTTGTTGGAACTGGAGCTTCGGGTTTTGTTATCCCAGTCAGGTGTCTGACAAGGTCTGGTTCCCCCTCAACATTGGTAGAAACTGACATCTGAGCTACCTCCATGGACGTGCCGGCCATTAATTCAGAAGTGACTTTTTCGAAGGAGTCGATGAAGTAGATGGCTCTAATGGACATCTCTCAACTCCTAAATCAGAAGCTGGCGGGACGTCCGATGACAGAGGGGCAGTAGTAGTAGGCTGTGACAACTTGGCCTTTTTGCATGGAGGCTCTGCCTGGGCAGCCAACTCTGGTTCCATCCTAAGCACTAATTTCTTTAGCCTCTGGTTTTCTAAGGAAAGATTAAGGGCGGCCAGACGTCTGTGCCTCTTTGGGACTAATGACTGGCAAATTGGACAAGAGGTATGGTCATGTTCCTAGCCTAGGCAAAAAAACACAACGGTTGTGTAAGTCTTTATGTGGAATCTGATGCCTGCATCAGTATTTATCCTTCTTAATGGACATTGGGTAAAGGGGGGGGACAGCAAACCAAGCTCAAGCAATAGCAAAAAATGAAATCCCCAACAGGGTACTTAGCGCTTTAGACGTCTTGAGAGTGGAGGAGTGATGCGATCGATCTGATGTTCAACTGCGGCTGAAAAGTTCTGAGGTCTGTGCGTGCAGACGTCAAATTTAAGGTCCCTGGTTTATGGCCCTGCGTGTCACATCGCAAGCACCTACAGCGACCAGGCTTAAGCTTTTGCATAGGCGCCGTAGTTTGGGTTGTCTGAGGCAGAGAATCCCACACTAAGAATACTGCAACATGGGAAAAGAAGGACATCTTACAGTTATTTACAAATGTGGAGCTTTTCTCCCCAAGCCTCCACTGAAAAAGGACATTTTGCCCAGTCAGACTTTCCCAGTAAACAAATGTAAAATAAAATAAATAATGTTCTCGAGCTAGAGAAGGAATCAGGCTTATAGTGCTTTGTAAAGGTATATACAGAAGGATAAAGTAGTAGCTTCTAGAACAATTCAATCCTTTCCAAAAAGCCATTGCTGAGGTCAAGCCCTTGATACAGTGGGCCTTTAGCCTGTCTGGAATAGTTATACTATAATGAATATATCAAAAGGTAATGACACAACCACTTGTAAATATTTTGTTTTCACACAGATTGTCCCTTCTTATCATCACAAGAAATGAACAACTGATCCAAAGATCTGAAAGATTTAGTTCTGTCAATACCCGAGTTCTCTGTGGACATCCAAGGTATGGAGAATCCTCTCTCTCTCTCACTTTTAGGTTCAGGAAAGAAAACAAAGAGATGGGAAGTTTGGCTTGAAGTAAACTGGGATACCTCCTTATGCATAAAAGAATTATTTCTCAAAGAAACCCTGCCCATACAGAAAATGAGACAGGGCTGACTCACCATAAGACCTTGCAACATAGATGCCGATTGCTCTGACTTCTGTAAGAAAGGTAACTGTTTTCCATTTTAAGAACTGCAAGTCAGCCAGATTAGCTGGTTCAAAAAGAGCAAATGTTAGCTTCTTTAGCATATTAAAATATCCAAGGAGGGGCCACCAGTTTTTTTGGAGGCCTCTTATGCAAAACCCCTTTCAAGAACATTCTGACATGAGACTGCGTCAAAAGAGGATGATCCATGGACAGACATGCTGAAATGGTCAATAAATGAGCCTTGATAGAAGAATAAGAAAGGCCATAGGTTAGCAACTCACACAAATATTGCACAACCAGAGAACAACTAGCCCTGAATGGGTGTGGGTTATGTTGTTGGCACTAACCAGAAAACCTTTTCCATTTGCTAATATATGAACTTCTAGTAGCAGACATTTTTGCCTCTATTAGTACCCGCTGCAAGTCCTCAGTATACAAGTGCCTAAAACGAATTAAGACCCTATCATCCTAGCAGTAAACTGAAGTTGACTGACGTCAGGATGCATCAGACATTCCTGTTTTTGTGTGAGGAGATCCACTCTGTGAGAAAGCCTGTGGTAATTACCCCCTGGTCATTTCCAAAAGAAGGGGGAACCATGGTTGCCTGGGTCAGAGGGGTCACTACAATCCTACTGAATCTTTCGAAGTACCCTAGATATTAGCAAAAGGGTGGAAAAGCATACAGAGACATTAATGTCCAAGGAAAAAAGGAATTTTTCTTCCAGGCCTTCTTGCATGGGGTCCTAGAACACAAGATAATTGTCCAGAAAGGAGGCAGAGAAGTCTACTTGTACTCCCAAAAGATGAATCAAATCTTGGACAACCTCCACATGATCTGGTTTCCATTCATGAGGGTCTCCCTTTGTCCTGTTCATTTTGTTTGCTACACAGTTTTGCTGTGACAGAATGTAGGATGCCTGCAGAGTGAAATCATAATATGAAGCTTTATCACAAACCATCAGGCATTTTTCCCCTCCCTCCCACCACTTTCACTGGTGAGTAATCACAAACAAATCACTTTTGAAATCCCCCCCTTCAATTATTTTTAAATTTATTTCATCCCTACAGTATTCATAGTACCCAAAATAAAAAGTAACCACCCTTTTCAGTCCATGTAACTCCACTAAACCTTTTAAATTTTAAAAAAAACAAGTTACCTATTTTCATCATATCTAACTTCTCTAGTGCACACTGCAGTGCATTCTTTTTCAATCTGGCATCCTGTACTAGCACTTTCTCTAATACCTAAAAAAGATCATCTCTGACTCCAAGTAGACTTTTTTTCTCTATCTAAACCTAGCAGCACTTGCTCTAGTACTTATTATTACCTGATACGGCACTCTTATAGGATGCAACTATGGCCAAACTGAGGGAGGCTGCTCTCAACATAGGACTGGCAAGACCAGTCAGGAGGAGAAGGTTACATGAAAGAGAGATTTGAGAGAGCTCTGATTATATAGCCCAGGCAGGTATGACCCTGACCTCGAAATTTTGGCTTAACTCTGGTGTCATTCAAAGGGATCCAATGTCTGTCTGCCTGGGATGACATGCTGGACAAGCCAGGCAAGGCCTGCCACCCCCCCATAGTGCTTTTTTAGGCAGGGCTCAATTCTAAACCTACCACCCTAGAACACAAAATCATGCTCCGCCCCAAAAAATCCGGATAACCAGAAAAGAGGGGGTATCCATATCATCAGAGACACCCACACCTCAAGACTGGGTGGCAAACGCACGATGCATCGGATGCATTAACCATAAGGCAAGACTGCTCTGCAAATTGTAGCGGCCTTTGAAAAAACTTGAGGGGATAAATGTATCACATCACTTGGAGGTCCCCATCCGGTCCCCACCACCCACCCTAAAAAAAACCACAGTAAGTAAGAACTCGGAGCGACTTTCACACTTTCTAAGACTAGTGTGGTCTCCTTTAAAGGCCCCGATTATGATCCTACAGACATTGCCAACATACTGGCTGACAGGTTCAGTGCAAACTCTCCCTTCCTCCCCCAAAGGAGAGATATCTATGCTTGACAAGCTTATCTGCAAAAGCATGGGAGGGATCATAATGGACCTCATAAATAAAGACATAGGAATTCCTGGGCCCACTCTTGGCATCTACTTTAGTCTACAAACACACAACACAATATGGCACAGTTTGTTTGCAGATGCAAATGAAAAGTGAAACTAACCTAGTAAAACTGAAACAACACAGATATCCAGAAGGGTCTCACAGGGTCTCACAGAAGCGAGATAACTGGAGCCATGGCAAGTTAAATGCCAAAATAAATGCAAACATGCCATACCCTTGAAAAAAAAGGTTACTACCAACTACCAAATAGGTGGCAATCCACTGAGAGCACAAGTAGTTGTCAGGGGGGGGGGGAGGTTGAGGTTGAGTGATGTGTGTTCACCACCACCCATGTAGTAGTAGGGAAGACCTTCTACATTGCCCACCTTATCATGAGAGGGATTCTCATCGTATCTCAAGGAGGGGTCAGTCTCCCTATACTCATCACTCATCAGACGTGTATCCGATCCGACTTGCAAAAGTTCCACAAAAGTTCTTACCAAAAGGATAAAGGGTCTCAAACATCGTCCCTGAAAGAATGCTGCCAAGAAGAAGCAGCTCTCGCCTCACACCCGCTGCTGCGTGCAGAGTGTGACCTGCCAATAACATAAAGGCCATATCAAAAGATTTGATGAATATGCTTTCACCAAAAAAAAAAGATCTGTCAGAGCCACACACAAAGGAGACTTTTACGGCTATTGTTAGGACTGTATAGCGGGATAGGAGGGATTCATCACCCAAAGACTCCCTCCTATGCTGTGGAATAAAATCCCGTGAGGCAGAGCACCTCATTGCCTCTTTGTGAAGAAGAGAATCTTTGACCAATGGATGGGAGATCGCAGCATATATACCCCAGGATTACCTCAGTGTCACTGCGACAGAGGAGCACAGCAAAATAATGGGTATAGTCCCCATACTAAAGGGTGGCTAAACCCACAAAACTATGGGCTAGGCTTGTAAATGCCCTCGGGCAGATAGCCTAGTATGAACCTATGAACCTATGAACATGGCTAGTCTGTTTCCCCCCTTACTTGCTGATGTACCACGTGACTGAGGTATGATCTGTAACCAACTGAAGAGGTCCCAGGGACCAAAGATGGTTCTGAGAGTTGAGTGCCTTGATGAGGATAAGCATCTCCTTGATATTTATGTGCTTGTATCTGTCCTTGCTGTCTCACACCCCCTGCATTTTGACCCACTCCCCAAAACTACTCCTTAAGCAAAGTTTAGGGAGTCTGTGGTGACTGACTGTTTTGGAGCAGGGAATGAAAAGAGGAGATCTGGATTTAAGGATATTGGTTGTCTCCACCAAAGATTTCTCTTCCGACAAACTGCACAACAGGAATTTTAAAAGTTAAAGGGTGCTGATGCTGGGACCAAAATATTTCAGATACTACTATTATAACTTTCTCATGTGGAGTCTTGCCAGGGGTATCATGAGAATCAAAAATGCCATGTGACCCAAAATCCTACCGTATTCCCTTGCAGTTTCTGATGTCCGAGTAGAAAACATTACAAACAGATCCCAGATAAAGATCTGTTTTTTTTCTGTGGAAGAAAAGCTCTTTGAACTAAGGAGTCTAGATGATATCCCAGGAGTCAAGACAGACTTTTGAATGTTCTCTTGGAATCCCAGCTTCAGTAAGAGATCTCTCACACATGACAGAGTCCTGAAACTTTGAAAAAAGCCTCTGCAAAGATAGGAAAGCCATCTAAACATGGAAAAATGTGGATACCCTGTAGCCTGCAATGAGCTATAACTGGAGATAGACAATTTCTGAACACACTTGATGCAGTGAATAGTCCAAATGGTAAGGCAGATAATAGATAATGTGATCCAGACACACAAAACCTTAAGAAACACCTGAAGTCTGGATGAACAGGGATGTGATCAGCATAATTTAAGACGAGTGTTGCCAGGAAACTTGGAAGAGAATGCAACAGCTTGTGAAGTGACATTTTGAATTTGGGCACTATAAGAAACAGGTTTAGGAAAGAAAGAACCAGAAATGGTCTCCAGGCATTTTCATTCTTTGGTACTAGAAACCCCCTTGTATAAAAACCCTTTCTCACCTGGGAAAGAGAAACTGGTTATATCATTTCTTGGAAAGGCATGTGATGAAGAACCAATGGAAACAAATGAGTCTGATCTGCAGGATGAAGAATGACCCCCTGGAAAAGAGAAGTTTCCTCGCACTACCTTCTGAAACTTGATGAATGACCTTCAGAACCCATTTGTCTGAAACCATTTGTTTCCAGAGAAAAATGGGAATTCAGATTTTCTGGAAGGAAAAAAGGGGGCAGGGTGGGAGGGGTTCACAAGGGTTTTTCAACAGTCATTCAGACATGCTGGACTGTCTTTGGTTATGGTAGGTTTGAGACTTCCTTTTAGAACCCATGCCAAAACACAACTGCCCAGAGATTCCTTGATTTCATCAATGCAAATGCCTTGGACCACGTGGGTTGACATCCCCACATAGGTGAAAATATCTTGGACTTGCTATTAACCAACATGAGTAGCCACTGCAACATCCCTGCTTTGTCATCATCCCTAGTAAGATCCGACCACAAAGCAGTCACTTTTAATGTCACCATCTCCCCTGACCCCCCCCCCCCCCCAGATAGGGTCAAACAAAAAAACCTTCTCCAAAGCTGATTACAACCTCCTGAGGGAAGGTATAAACAGCTTCACAGCCACCGCCTCCCCCTCCATAGGAACTGGCACACAAGTCCAAACCTACACCAAAGTACTATATGAGCATTTATATAGCTGCATGGAATCAAGAATACCAGACAGGATGAAATCCTCCTCCTCAAGGAACAGTAAAACGTGTCTGGTGGACATCTACAATAAATAAACTCTATAACAAAAGGAAAATATTGCTGTCCAGGATCAAGGAGCAGGTATCTAATTGGAAGCAACCTCTCCTTAGCCTGAACAAGCAAACAAGAGCACTAGTGAAATCCTCCAAAGCAAAATTCAAGTCCAAACTGGCCACATCTACTAAAGACAATCATAAGGCCTTCACATATGTCCATAATCTCAAGGGAAGCACGCAGATCTGCTCAGAAGTGGAGGTCAGGGACACCACATACACAAACACTGTAGATATAGCCAACTTGCTGGCAGACAGGGTCAGTGAAAACTTCACTCCTCTGTCCTCCACATCAGTAAAACAGGACATCCACAGTACCTGCCCCCCACCCCTTACTTCTAGGGAGCAAATCATCACTGCCTTCTCTAAGACAAACAAATACAGCCTCCATGGGACCCAATAACATCCCAGGCTGCTTCCTACATGAACTCAGGCAGAAACTTGCAGCACCATTAGGCACCCTGTTCAACCAAAGTCTGAGTACCAGCTTCGTCCCAGCTGAGTGGAGGAGAGCTACCATCATCCCCTTTCACAAAGGTGGAGCGTCTACTGATCCAGGAAATTATAGACCCACTAGCCTGATCTGCAAGGCCATGAAGTGGATTACTATGGACCTCATTATAAAGGACATTGGCAACCTCCAGACACTTGATCCCACACAGTTTGATTTTGTCAAGGGGAGGTCATGCCTGTTAAATCTGGTCGACTTCTTTGAGACAGTCACCAGGGCCATAGATGGGGGGAAGATAGTGAAAACCACCTACCTTCACCTGGCCAAAGCCTTCAATACTATTCCCCACTGAGGTATAATAGATAAATTCTCTCATCTAGGCATCGATCCATATGTTACCAGATGGGTATCAAACTGGCTCACTGACAGAACCCACCTAGTCAAAATAGGGGAAACCACCTCAAGTAGTAGACCCATAAAAAGCGGTGTATCCCAGGGATCAGTCTTGGGGCCTCTGTTGTTTGTGATATACTTCTCAAAGGTGGAGGCCAAATCTAGTGGGCTATGGCTGACCAAGTTTGTAGATGACTGCAAGCTGGGTTCTGTCATCAATTCCCCTAGGGATGTGGACATCCTCCAAGAGGGTCTCACCCAAACAAATGACTGGTGCCAGAAACAGGGCCTCAAACTGAACGCCAAAAAATGCATCATCATCATCTCTTTCGGGGAGAGTGACGGCCCAAGAAATTATCACATTGATAATAAGGACCTAAGCACGCAATCAGTCGTGAGGGACTTGGTCACCCAAACTGATAAACTGAGTTTTCACCTCCATATTACCATTGTTGTACGGAAAGCTTTCTATATGGCCCACCTCATTAGTAAGGGTATCTCATCCAGGGACAAGGTAGTCAAAACATCCCTGTTTTCTTCCCTTATAAGACCCATTATTGAGTACAATGCCCCTTTTGGCATGTGCCTCACAAAGCACATGCAGCAGCTGAAGAGACCACAGAGGTTCCTCAGAGAATCCATGGTTTCAAACCATCTACCCTAAACAGAGAGGCTAAAAGCCCTGTCCCTCTACTCAGACTCCTACAGACTCCTCAGATGTGACTTCTGTCTGGCATACAAAGCAATTTCAGACCTCGCCCTGATGGGACTGCTGCATATCCGCAAGTCAAGCTCCACTCGAGTAACCTGCACGCGTGACCTCAGCCTGGTCTGTGACATCAATAGGACTTGTTGGCGATACAGATTTGTGTCACAGAGACTGCTCCTTTTGTGGAGCAGACTCCCTCTCCACGTAAAGCACAGTACCTCATTAACCCTTTTTAAGCGCAACCTGGATAACTGGATGGGGAACAGAAAATCCACCTGTGTCCCTGCTGGACAGTGGCATAGGGTGCTGACTTGTTGGAACATAGGCAAAATTCTTGGCTAGGCTTGTAAGGGCCTCAGGGCCAATAGCCTAGTAACTTTCTATGATCCTATGAACCCCTTACCATTTCATTTTAAATATCCATTTAGTTGTATTTACCGAGACTGGTTATTCTGTTTTTTTGCAAAAACTGGATAACGAGATAGAAAATCCCTTGGACAATTTAGAAAAGGAGGGCTAAAAAATCAGATCAGCTTGCCCCTTTCATCACACTTTGTTTTTAAACCTTCACTGAATTATCACTTATGACACAGGCCAACAAACAATATTAACACGTTCATATTTACAAAAATTGCAAATCACATATATGCTTCTATACAATATAAGAAATCCAAAATTATCAAAATTGTTCAATTCCTGCCTTTTCTTAAACCTCATTCCTACTCTAAACATTTTTTCTACATATATTGTTCATACTTTCCATTGTTTTCTATATAATTTGCTCCTATTCTTTTCTAAAGATCCCACTTCCTATCTTTTTATCATTGTTAACAATATTCACTACAAGTGTGTTTGGTTTAGACTTTGATTCCATTTTCTAGAAAATGTTTTTTGGCAGTCAACAGTATTAAACCTAGCAAGGTCTTACTAGGTCTAGGGAAGTTCAGATCCTGTATCCCACCTCAAAAAATAATTTCCTTAGTTACACTCATTTGCTCGCTCAGTATTCCTGACAGAATACTCTGTAGGAAATTTTAAAGTAAGTCAACTCATTACACTCTGAAAACATATGCTCCCAGGTACCCCTTTCTTCTCCATCACACCTCCAACATCTGCTACTGATGTCAGGAAAAATTTTTTAGAGTCTGCTTGGGGAATAAAAATACCTATACAAGGGAGCCACACACATCCTATTTCTTTATGAAGGGCTTATCTAATCTCTCTTCCCAGTCTATTCTGACATCCTCTGATTGATTTCTATAGCTATTGTGCAATATTTTATAAGTCCTACTAATTATCCCTTTTTAACAGCAATTTCTGTTCTATATTCAACTAAAAACTCAACCAGTACAGGTCTTTCACTTAGGATTTCCCTATATTTTTTTCTTTGCCTATACTCTGATATCAATTCCTGATAGGGAAGATGTTCACTAGTCTGAAGTCCAAATGTCTGCTTGGCCTCTTCCTTTTACCTTTCCCACTATAATTATTTGTTTGCAATACCTTGGTTCCTTTGCCAGCTTCCTCCAGTAAATTCCAGCTCCTTCTTGCCTATTCTGTGTACCCCTAATTATAGTCACCCCTACTGGCAGAATCTCCTTTCTCCGCACCTGTGTTGGCTTAGATCTTAGCATGCTTTCTGCTATTTATGATTATATTTTATATGCCTATTCTCCTCAAGGGTCTGCATCCAAAAATCTCAGTCTCTTCTTATTTCCTGAATCACCCCTCCTGTTTCATCCTTATCATCCCTTTCCACTTTGAAATGCAGCTTTCTGCTTGTGTTATGTACAAGAGCCTTAACTGTGTAGTTATAAAATATCCCCTTCAAATTAGGTAATCCTTATCCACCTTGTTCTACTGGAAGGATCAAGTTATCCCCTTGACTCTTGCTCTTTTTCCCTCCAAAATAAAATCCATCAACTCTTTACTACTATCCACAACTTTTCCTCTGTTTAATGAAAATATGCCTGACCTCTGTATAAAACTAAAGGGACTAAAAACATTTTACTGTTTGTATCTTGTTATCCAGCTCCATAAACAAGAGCTTCTAGTTTCTAATTTTTTGTATTATTGTTTGTTTAGTCTCTTCCCACATATACTTAACTGCCATAACAATCATTTTAACCCATACTCCTAAATACTTCATTTTATCATGACCCCATAAATATGGGTATTGCTGAACCAATGCATGTGTAGGTACATAGTTCACATCTGTAGCCATTGTTTTATCTTCATTAATTTTATATCCTTAGAAAACTTAAACTGCCTAAGAATGTTCCACAACACTGAAATGTCCTTTTCTGGTTTTATCAGGTACAAAATAAAATGGTCTGCAAATACAACCAACTTTTCTTGATTACCATACCAATTATATCCTTTAATTTCAGTCTCCCTTATTTTATTTGCCAATGGTTTAAAACATAACAGAAATAAAGAGGGAATAGGACACCCTTGCAAATCTACTACTGTTATCTTTTTATTGCTAAAGGAAAACCTTTCACTACATTCAGTGTTCTCTTATTTAACTTGTTTCCACTTCAAATTTGTTATACGATTACACAGTGTCTTCACCCAAACATTCACCCATCCAAAAGTAAGAGAAAAAATATCAGCTTTATCTATATATTGCTGCACCCCATTCCCCTCCTCAACAACACAAGATTACAGCCTATTAATTAAACATGCTTTTGTCCAGCCTTTTTTCTCTTTTTGCATTCTAATGCCAATGCCTACATTTCCTAATACTAAAAAAAAGAAAGAAAGGAAAAGGCATCTGTTTAGTTTAGTATCTTTATTACATACAATAATGGGAAATGCCTTACTATAAAACATGAAATTTATATCATGAAAAGTTTTATAAAATTACTGTTAAGAACAGAAACTGTTTTACTTACATTTACCATTTCCTTCCTCTTCCCTTCCCCTTTGTCTTCCCCATGCCTTTTCAAACCATAATGACATGAAGTGAGATAAACATCTTTCTGTTCTCCACAAGTTTAAAAGAGTCAACAAAAGTCTATCGTCCCTGTTTTCTTGTGCAGCCATATTTTACAAACACAGCTGATGCTTTTGTAATCTTACATTTATTCATTAATTTCTGTGTTACTGGTCTTCCTCCTGTACATCTCCATCTCCCAACTCCAGACTCCAGTTCAATTCCAAGGTACTCTCTATTCTTCTAGTGAATGCCTGTGCTTTTCTCGGTCTCTCAAGCATTTTTCTTTGGAACACTGAAAAAGGTTTCACTGGCAAAGTCTCTCCATGTGCTTTATTATCAGAAGAATGAGAAGGAGAGACCCTTCTGCTTGATGGCTCACCTTTTGTTGGACAAACTTTTGTATTTCCTCCTTAGCCTGTTCTGCATCAAAAAATGACTTTGATCCTCCAGGAAAAATTATTCTGAAGACAGCTGGATACAGCAGATTGAATCTCTCACCTGCCTCTCGACATTTCCTGACTGCTGGAATAAATGCATTTCCCTTCTGCCTGGTATACAGTGAATAATCATTTTTCACAAACACATTACTGTCTCTAACTTTTAATACTTAGCCCTTTTGCCACAGTTTTGTCAGGATCAACTCTCTCTGCTGGTAGAATTGCATCTTTACAAATACAGGTTTTGGCTACTTTCACATGGCCAGGTTTGGAGCATACAATGTGCCCTTTCAATTAATAGATAATGGTGTGGAATACAAGTCCATTTGTGCTTTCATAAAATTAATATAGTCTGTTCCTTCTAGTTTCTGCAGTACAGCAAAAAATCTCTGCTACCTCCCTTCGCAGGACCTCTAATTCTACTATTTTTTTGAAACATCTTTTCTTGGGCAGTCTCATACTCAAGCCAGTCTTTTCTTCATTTTAACCTATGATTTTTGCAGTTTTATCAGCTCCTCTGAATATTGGTTTAAAGCGTCTTTTGTTTTTACAAACCTTTTGTTGTTTCAGTTAATATACTCCTTCAGTATTTCATTTATTTTAATCAGGTCTGAGCAAAATTATCCTTATTTTTTTCCCACTAGCTTGCTTGAAGCTATGTCTTGCATCAAAGCTGGAACTTGAAATGTTTTTGCTGAACAGCTGCAGGATTCTTCACAGTCAGTATTTTCTCTTCTCCTCTTTATTTGATTTTCTTTCAGAGTCTCTTCTTTGAATGCATTCAGGCAGTATATTTAGCCGCCAGTAACAGAATTTACTCAAAATGACAGAGATCTTGATTCTTTTAGTTTCTTTTTTTTTTCACACTGGGAGAGCTGAAGTTAAGCTGTAGATAGTGTGCAACCTTCTTAGAAAGCCATTTCATCACACTTTTTAATAACCTCTGCAACAGAGGGACCAAATACTAAATCTAGATCCAAGGGAGAACTTAAAATCTCATTTTTATCATCATCTAGGTTTTGAGAATGCAGCCATGCAAACCTCCTCAAAAGAGTACCGGTGGTTATAACTCTGGAAGAAGAATCGACAGAGTCATTACACACACTGTGAACAATGAATACTGACCTGTAAACAATGAGAAAAAAATGCATATAAAACATCTTCATACTTTCGTAATTTGTTAGAACAAACCTTAACATACGGTCCTGACAATTAAGTGCTTAGCAGCAGTGGGATCAATTAAAGCTAAAGATGCTGGGTCAGGTTTAGGAATAGTGTATAAAAATGTAAAAGATTGACAAACTTTGTACATCCTATCTGCCTTTTTAGAGGAAGACAGCTGAGTATCATGAAGATTGCAGGCAGTAAAACACACACATCCTCTAAAGCAGACATAACAGGAGGAATGGGTGTAGGTTCTAGAAAACCTTTCTGTGATAACTCAACAGCATTTTCTGTAGGACTGAGAAACCTCAGTGATCTCACAGTACTAAAAACAATGGCACATTCCAGCAACAGTCTCAGAGAAAGAGAAACTCCCACAGGGAGAATCAGAAGCAGAGGTGTCCTCTGAGTTTGAATCACAAATCCGAGGAAAAAAAACCTGTACCCGACACTGCATATTCCTGTTCAGATTCAGAATCTTGAATCCCTTTTTTTAAACAAGAAATATCTTTATTAAATTATCGTTTATGACACAGGCAATCTTACATTTATATAAATGAAAATAAACTGTACAGACACAATCTCAGTTGAAACATTATACATTACAAACCATGCTGACACAACTGCAGCTGCAGACATTATATATCACTTATAATATTGACCATCACTGTCAACCATTACATGGCTCATTCCAATCCTGTCTTCCTTTAAACCTCATTTCTCCACTGCATGTATTAATCCCACAATTCCTATTTTTCCTATGTAATTTGCTCCTACCCTTTTTTAAAGATCCCAATTTCAGTTGTTTTATCTATGTTACTATCTTCTCTACTTCTAGTAAAGTTGATTTAGACTTTGATTTCCATTTTCTATTAATTGTTTTTTTTTTACAGCCATCATAATTAGACTCAGCAAGACCTTACCACATCTAGACATTTCTGATTCTGTATCACAGCTCAAAAAATCATTTCCTTAGTTACACCAGTTTGCTCACCCAGTGTCTCTGACAGAGCAGTCTGCAAGGAATCTTTAAAGTCTGCCAACTCACTACACTCCCAGAAAATCTGTTCCCAGTTAATTCTTTCTTCCACATCACACCTCCAACATTTGCTGTCTACCTTAGGAATACATTCTTTGGCGTCAACTAGGGGTATAAAAATACCCATGTAAACACTTCCAAGCAAAGATCCTAAATCTTCTAGACTTTGTTGCATATTTGGGAGACGAACATATATCCCCCATTATTTATTTGTGAATTACTTATCCTAGCTCTCTTCTCAATCATGTCTAACCTCCTCTGATTGATTTTTATAGTTATTATGCAATTTTTATATGCTCTACTAATTATTCCTTTCTTAACAGCAACTTCTGTTCTAGATTCCAGTACAAACTCTACAAGTGCTGGTCTTTTAAGGACTCCCCTATTTCTTTCTCTTTACCTATACTCTAAAATCAATCATTGATAGAGAAGAAAATATCCAACCTGCAGTCCAAATAAGTTCTTGGCGTCTTCCCATTTTATTACATTTCCCTCTCTAGTTATTTGCTATGAATACCTTGGTTCGGTTGCCAGGTTTCTCCAGTAAATTCCAGCCCCCTCTTGCCTATTGTCTATATCTCTAACTGAGATATCATCATAATCTCCTTTCTCCATTCCTGTGTTGGCTTAGTTCTTAGAAAACTTTCTCGTACTTTATGAATATAGTATTCTGTATGACTACTGTTATTCTCCTTATAGGTGTGCATCCAAAATCCCAGTCTCTTCTTGTTTCTTGAGCTTTCCCGTTCATCATCATCTCTTTCCACTTTGAATTATAGCTTTCTGTTGTGCAATGTATAGCAGCCTTAACTGTGTTGCTCTGAAATAATCCTTCAAATCCGGTAATACTAAACTGCCCTATTTTACTGGAAAAATATGCTTATCCCACTTGACTCTTGCCATCTTCCCTTCCCAGATAAAATCCTTCAGCTCTTTATTATCTACCCACAACTCCTCTGGGTGATAAAAATACGCCTGTCGCAGGGCTACCAAGATGGCTGCACATTGAGTAACAGCTTAATTCTGGCTTTCCCAGTCTGAATACAAAAGCCTAACAGAGAAAGCCAGTAGACCTAGATTTCTGGGTAAATTTCAGTAACTGACTAAAAAGTGCACTACCTAGATGCCAGGAAAAAAAATATATAAAGGACCTGAAGGAAAATCAGCTACAAAAGTTGAGGGGAAAAAAAACAGACTGGGGAAAGTACTGCAGTTGTTCAGAAATAAGTAGTGCAAGTTCCAGACATGACTTCTAGTAACTTAGTGGAAAGTATAAAGCAGCCGCACGTAGACCTGGTAAAAAATAAACAAAACAAATATTAATGACGAACTACTTCATATGCTTTAGAGTCCCCTACAATTTTTACAAAGTCCAAAGAAGTCCACTATTTCCAGATTTTCTTGTTCCGCCATGTTTCACAAATATAATTAGCTTTGTAATCCCACATTTGGCAATTTCCAAGTTACTGATTTTATTCTCCAAACGTGAATGACATGAAGTAGGGCATATGCTTTAGTGTCTCCTACAACTTTAAGTCCAACATTTCCAGATCTTCTTGTTTTATTCCCGTTTATGTCCATCTCCTAAACCCTGCCTCTGCTTCATTTTCAGTGTATTCCCGAGTCTTCTAGTTAATTCTTGTGCTTTTTCTTCTCTTTCAAGCATTTTTTTGAAACATTGGAAAGGGTTTCACTGAGACAGTCTTTCTGGGGACTTTATTACCAATAGAACAGAAGTAGAATAGAATAGTTGTGTAAAATCTTACCATAACCATAGATGTCCTTCTCTTCCATGTTGCAGTATTCTTGGTGTGGGTTTTCCTGCCTTTAGGCGACCCGTACGTCGGCTCCTATACAAACGCTTCAGCTTGCTGTTGCGGCTGCATGGGACGTCACACGTAGGGCCATACACCAGGGACCCTATGTGCGACGTCTGCACGCACAATCCTCAGAACTTGAAGCTAAGCAGGCAAAGTAGATGGCACAACAGGATAGGCTACCAAAGGTGACATGTATAATACCCTGGGTCTCTTCTGTAATGGAGAGAGGCATCAGGGAGCAGTTATACTGGAAGAGTCTGAGGGGGAATGGTGGGTGGGAAGGAATACTGCAACATGGAAGAGAAGGGCATCTATGGTTATGGTAAGATTTTACACAACTATTCTATGTCCTTCTATACCTATGTTGCAGCATTCTTGGTGTGGGAGAGTACCATAGCTTAGTTTGATGAAAGGGTGGCGGATGCAGAAGATGATTCCACAAAGCCTTGTAGGATTGCCTTGGCAAATCCTGCGCATGCTTTGGAAATTCGGTCCTATTTGTAATGTTTGGTGAAAGGGTGTATAGTGGACCAAGTAGCTGCTTCCATAATGGAAGCTGTGTCCATGCCTTTATGGAAGGCCTTGGAAGTGGCCACTGCTCTTGTGGAGTGTGCCTTAACCCCAACTGGAGTTTTTTTTCCCGTGGTGTGAGTAGCAGAAACCAATAGTCTTTCTGATCCAGGATGCAATGGTCTGTTTGGTGACTGCCTTGCCCAATGCTCTGGGGTGGAAAGATACAAAGAGTTGTTTGGATTTCCTAATGTCTTTAGTCTTGTCCAGGTAAAATCTCAGTTGTCTCTGGACATCTAGGGAGTGGAGTAGTATCCTCTCTCCTTGGTTAGTGGGAGAGGGGAAAAGACTGGGTAGGTGAATGGATCGATTTAGAGATAAGTCACTGACTACCTTGGGCATGAAGGAAGGTTTAGTTCTCAGAGTGACCCTGTCCCTATGAAAAATAATGTAAGGTGAGCATGCCATTAAGGCTTGTAGCTTGGAAACCCTTCTGGCAGAGGTAATAGCCACTAACAGTACTGTTTTCCAAGTACAAAACTGTAGAGAGTCTATACTAGCTGGCTCGAAGGGGGGCTGGGTGAGTTTTTCCAGGATGAAGTTCAGGTCCCATGGGGGAGGGATAGGTTTCTTAGGCAGTCTGATGTGCAAGACCTCTTTAAGGAAGAGTTTTACATGTAGCCTGGCTAACAAGGGAGGATCTAGAGGTAAGCAGGCTGATAATGCAGAGAGGTACACTTTCACTGATGAATAGGAGAGTCCACCCTTTAGAAGTTGACACATATATGAGAGGACTAGGGAATGTCTGCCTCGTAAGGGTACCTTTCCTGTCCCAGACACCACTGAGTAAACCTTTCCCATTTAGCAAGGTATGATTTCCTAGTAGTGGGTTTCCTGGCCTCCCTCAGGACTGATAGCACATCCTCTGAATATTGGTGTCTGAATGAGGTTAGTAATTTATCACCCACCGAGTCAGGATAGCATTTGCAAGTGTGGGTGTAGTAGAGTTCCTTTGTCTTGTGTCAGAAGATCCACCTTGTGGGGTAACTTGCAGTGATTGCCCTTGGCTAAACTGTATAGAAGGGGGAACCAGTGCTGCCTTGGCCAGTAGGGAGTAATTAGCAAGATTTTTGGTTTGTCCTTCCTGATTTTCAGAAGGACTTTCTGAATCAGGGGGGGGGGGGGGTACAGGAACTTCCCCTCCCAGGTGAAACTGAAAGCGTCTACTTTCCAAGCCTGGGGGGGGGGTAAGTCTTTGTGCAGAAGGTCTGCAGCTGCCTGTTCTGGGGGGAGGCAAACAGGTCTATTTGTGAAGTGCCCCACTGGTGGACTACATCTAGGGAGACTGTCCTGTCCAGCATCCATTCGTGTTGTGGAGAGGATGTTCTGCTCAGGAGGTCTGCTTGTTTGTTGTCCTGCGAAGGGAGGCAGCTGGCTTGCAGGGATAGGTTGTGCTGGGATGTTATGTCCCAAATTAGTAGGGCTAGCCTGCACAATTGGTATGCCTTGGTACCTCCCTGTTTGTTGATGTACCACATTACAGTGGTATTGTCCGTCACTATCAGAAGAGGACCTGGTAGCAGTAGGGGTAGGAAGGTCTGTAGAGCTAAAAGAACTGCTGTCATCTCCTTTACATTGATGTGTTTGGTTTTCATGGGAGAATGCCACTGGGCTTGGACTCTGTAAGAGTGCAAGGTGGCCCCCAACCTGAGTCTGAGCCATCTGTATGCAACATTTGTGTAGGTTGAGGGGGCTGCATTGGAAGCCCCAGGTTTAGTTGTACTTGCTGGATCACTAAATGATTTCCTTCTTTAAAGAGGGAAGAAGGGGAATAACTTGTTCCAAGTGATTTTGGTGTTGTGACCAGATATTTTTGAGGTACCACTGCAGTTTCCTCATATGCATTCTGGCCAATGGTATCATGGTAATGGTTGCTGCCATCAATCCCAGCAGTCGAAGGAATTGCCTTGCAGTGACTGTCTGAGAGAACAAGAGTTCCTGGAAGTGGGAAGTTAGAGATAGAACCTTGTACTGTGGGAGAAAGGCTTTCATTCATTCTGCATTGAGCCTGCAACCTATGAATATCTTGTCCTTGTCTGGGTTCAGGGAGGACTTCTTGAGGTTTGGGGTGAACCCTAGCCTTTGTAGTAGGGACATAGTCAAGTGTAAATGTCTTAAGAGGGAATCTTCTGACTGTTCTAGGATAAGGATGTCATCCAGATATGGGTAAATCTTGATTCCTTGGGTCCTATAGAAGGCAATGGCTGGAGCTAGGCACTTTGTAAACACTCTTGGGACATTGGATAAGCCAAAGGGCAAGACCATAAATTGGAAGTGCGAGGATAGCCCAGAGAAACGAAGGAAATGTCTGTGTGAGGCCCTGATGGGAATGTGCAGGTAAGCATCTTTTAGGTCCAAGGTGACCATGAAAGCATTTGAGGGTATGAGGGGTAACAGAATGGGGAGAGAGAGCATTTTGAAGGATAGTACCTGCAGGTAAAGGTTTAGGAAGGAGAGATCCAAAATGGGTCTCCAGGGACCGTCCTTTCGAGGGACCAGGAACAGACGGGAGTAGAATCCCTTTCCTTCTTGTCCTATGGGAACAGGCTCTATTGTGCCTGACAGGATTTGTGGAATGAGATGGCATTGGTTTTTTGGGGGAAATGGAATGCCTTTCCAAGGGGGAATTTGTTTCCAGGATAGTCCTTTCTGAACAATGGTTAATACCCATTGGTCTGTGGTGATTTTCTGCCAGAAGGGGAAACAGTGGGTAAGGCGAGCTGAGAGGGGCAGATGAGCAAGGCAGTCATGCATTATTGGGACCTCCCCTGTTCCTGAAAGGGCTGTCTAGGCTGAGGAGGTGGGCCAGTGGGCCTGGATAAGGAATGTCTTCTAGTTCCTCTTTTGGGTCTGGAAGAGGAGGCAGCAGGATGCGGGTTACACCTAACAAAGGTAGTCTTAGCCGGGTGGCTCCTATAAAATTTGGGTATAGGGGATACCAGGAGATGTTTAATATCCTGTAACACTTTGTTTTTTTCTTGCAGACTCTTAAATAGGTCTGCAGATTACTTCCCAAAGAGGAAGTTGTGATCCAGTGGAGCATCACAGATTTTGGACTTGACATCCTCTGGCAGATTCTGTAGTCTAAGCCAGGAATATCTCCTAAGGACAGATGTAGATGCTGCAGAGCGAGCAAAAGCTTCTGCAGCATTGTAGCTGCATCTTATAGAGTGTCTAGCCACTTGTAGTGCTAAGGACAATTTGGAGGAGATATCCACTTTACTGGGACTGTCAGGAATTGAAGCCAGCATAGAGGTGGCTTGGGATACTAAGTCCAGGGCATACTTGGTCATGTGTGTTTGATAGTTAATGGCTCTGAAGGCCAAAGTGGAGGAAGTTTACACCTTCTTACCTATCCTATCCATGGATTTGCTATCTTTATCTGTGGGCAATAGGGAGGCAGAGGGTAGCAACCGAGACTGTTTATCAGGGCCAGTGGCAATCACTGCGGGGTCTGCTAAGGGTGGCTTTATGAGGAATTTTAGTTCCTTTGGCACCTTGTAGAAGCGGTCTGGGTGCTTAGGTGCAGGAGGCTGCGAGTCAGGAGTTCTAGAGGCTGCAGTAAAGGCATCCAAGCATGCAGGAAGAACAGGGGGTACGGCTGAAAAGGAGGGGGACTCCACTTGCAGCAGTTCAAAGTATATTTTGGGGTTTCTGTCATTTGGGAAGTATCCCATTTGAAACAGTCTTTCATTTTGGTGATGGTTTCACCAAATGTAATGTCTTCAGGAGGAGAATCCCCTTCCGCAGAATCCTCATCAGGAGTAATATTCCTTGGGAGAAGCAATCTTGGATGCATAAGAGATGGATTAATCTGAGGAAGAGTAGGTAGATTCATGTTCTTCTTCTTCCTCAAGGAGGGGAGCCATGGGAATAGAAGAAACAGAGGTAGGCCTAGGGCTTAGCAGAGGCAATGTGGTTGTGGGTGAGGCAGAAGGCCTAAGAGCCATAAATGCCTGCATAAGAGAGGAAGTGAAGGCCTCCCAGTCTGGAGGGGCTACAGAAGCAGGCCTAATATGTTTTGTTTTCTGCTTCTTTTTGGTTGGAGTCTGTCTAGAGCTGGGTTTGGCAGTGGCTGTATCAGAGGTCTGGATTCCAGCCGAAGGAACCTCCAAATCTGGTTCCCCCTCAACATCGACAGGCATTGGTGTCTGAGAAAGCTCCGTGGATGAGTCCGATATCGGCTGTGCAGTGGCCTCCACTAGGGAGGTTGATGGAGCCGACAGATCCGCCAATCGCTGCTCAACTCCTACATCGGTAGTTGGCGGGGTGTGCGGGTGCGAAGTAACAGGCGATGAAGCCCTAGGCATCTTGGCCTTCTTATGTGGAGGTTCTTGGGTGGCCTACGAAGCAGGATCTATCCTGAGAGCCAGCCGTTTGAGGCAATGATTTTCTAAGAAAAGGTTTAAAGCTGCAAGACGACTACGTAAAGTCTTACGCACAAAAGATTTACAAATAGGGCAGGTGTTATGGTCATGTTCCTGGCCTAAGCAGAAAATGCATTTGTCATGGGCGTCCTTATGGGGAATTTGGTGCCCGCATTGGTACTTTCCCTTTTTACCTGATATAAGCTGAAAGCTACAACAACCAAGCCTAAGCAATGTGAAAGATCGGTAAAATATTAGAAATGCAAAAAACCCAATGGGCTACTTACCTATAATTGATCCGAAGTCTGGAGTGCGATCGTACGATGCGAAGTCATCTGCGGCTGAAAAGTTCTGAGGATTGTAGCAGCTGACGTATGGGTCGCCCGAAGGCAGGAAATCCCACACCAAGAATACTACAACATAGGAATAGAACGACATTTCCTTCTGTTTCACAGCTCACGTTTTGTTGGACAAACTTTCGTATTTTTCCTTAGCATGTGCTTCATCAAAAAATTATTTGATCCCCAGGGAAACATATTCTGAAGATAGCTGGGTACAGCAGTTTGAATCTCATGCCTGCTTCTCGACATTAACTGAACAATGGAATAGATTTGCTCCTCTTCTGCCTGGTGTACAATGAGTAGTTGTTCTCTACAAACACTCTGTCTCCCACATTTAGTACTTCGTCTTTCTGCCACAGTTTTGTCAAAATCAACTCCTTCTTCTGGCAAGATAGCATCTTTACTATTAAAGGTCTAGGTTGTTTTCTCATAGCCAGGTTTGGAGCATACACACAATACACACTTTCAATTAACAATTCCTGTTGTGGAATACCAGTCCAGTTGCTTATTTGTGTTTTCATAAAATTAATACACTCTGCTCCTTCTGGCTTCTTGGGTACAGCAAAAATCTCAAAGTTTTCCCTGCATGCTCTGTCCGCTAATTGTATTATTTTTTTTAAACATCTCTTTTTGTGCAGTCTCATATTCAGTCAGTCTTGTCTTCATTTTGACCTCTGAGTTTTGCAGTTTTATCATCTTATCTGAATAAGTGTTTAAAGCTTCTTCCATTTTTCCAGCCTTTTATTGTTTGAGTTGATATACTACATCAGTGCTTCATTTATTTTTGTCAGGTCTGTGTGCAGTTGCCTTACACCTTCATCTAGGTTACGTCTGGAACTTGCACTGCTTTTTGCTGAACAGCTACAGTACTTTTCCTAGTCAGTGTTTTTTGTCACCTGTTGTAGCTGATTTTCCTTCAGGTCCTCTGTATTTCTTTTTACTGGAATCCAGGCAGTGCACTTCCTAGCCAGTTACTGAAATTTACACAGAAATCTAGGTCCACTGGCTTTCTCTGCTAAGCCTCCTGTTTTCACACTGGGATAGCTAGAATTAAGCTGCTAGTCAATGTGCAGCCATCTTGGAAGCAACAGAATCTTGAATCTGTTCAGGAAAAAAAGAATCCCTCTTTCCTTATCCAGAAACTAATTTGCAAGAAGGGTCAACAGCCTCAATTAAACCCTGAGCCAGACCCAGTAAACTACTCTTATCCAAAGAAAATTGAGGAGGAGTAGACACATGCTTGGTTTTCTGTTTCTTTTTGTCAGGAAAAATGGGGCCAATCATCATGATACTTATGGCAGCAAGAACTCACCCAGGGATGGACACAGCATTTTCACACAACACGGAAACCTTCCTTGCCCTCTCCCTCAAGACCAACAAAAGTGACTGTCACTTGCCCACTGAGGGGACCTCAACACCTGCAAAGGAAGTGTCTAAACCCTAGTCCATAGGGGTTGTAGGTTCTACACCAGAGGGATCTCTGCTAAAAGATAAGTGGTCTAACGTACAACAAATGTCCACAACAGAGTCACCCACCTGCAGCTGAGGCAAACTGCAAGGCTGTGGAGGTAAAGGCTGTTTGCTTATTTTTCTTTCTTTTTGTGGCTGGAAGAAAAACTGACCATGAGACTGGTAGTTTGTTCCATAGTAAAGCTAAAAATTGAGCCTCTTTCCTGGGAAAGAGGAGCAGCAATTGCCACTAAACATTACTAGTCATCAAAGGTTACTTTTTTGACAGCAAAAACACAGTAAAAAGCACTTTATGCCCCCCCTCGCAAAAGTAAAACAAACAGTTTCTCTGGAGAAAATTTTTTTTAGTTACTTTGTACCACTTTTAAACTGACAAAAAAAGAGTGATCTGTTTAAAAGTAATAAAACATCGAACAAAATTAACAAAATGGAAGTTTTTTTCCCCCAAAGGGAACTTATTTGCACAGCAGTAGAAAGCACAAGCTAACCACCAGTCCTCAAAAGCCTCAGAGAAGTGTACTCTTTGATGGCAGTAAAGCTCTGAAGGGCTTCACAGCAAAACTTCTTTTAGTCAGCTCAGCTCAAGTTGTCTAACAGTTCGGATGCTTGGAATTCGCCCTGAAGCTTTGGAAGCTGGACAGTTGTTATAGCCTTGGCAGAATATAATTCATAGTTAAGGCTACAGCAACATTGATCAATATGATCAAAATCTAGGTTTACAGTTAACATCAAGTGAAACTGACATGCTGCTTCCATTGAGATGGCTCACTGATACTGCGTTTGTACATATTGCGGGTTAGTTTCCCCAAGAATAATTCAGTGTCTAAGATGACATGGTCTGACATTATAAATGAGGAACAAAGGCCAGTCCTTGCTTAGTTTATTGTAGTGTAATCACTGTGCTCCATGCACTACAATATAGTTGTGCCATCACTTACAGTTCCTTTACAGAAACTGAATCAATGAATGAGTGTAATCTAGAAAAAAAAAAAAAAAAGTTGAAGTCAGTGTCCAACAAAGCCGAAGCTCAAACAACGTAAAAAGATGTAATTAGACACGAGGAGCACCATGAACTTGCAGACCAAAAAGTTTATTACACACTAAAATGAATTTTTTTTTCATTTTAGTGTGTAATAAACTTTTCGGTCTGCAAGTTCGCGGTGCTCCTGGTGTCTAATTACATATATTTAACTCTAGAAAACAAACTCTGATTTAAAAAATGCTGCAACTACCAGTGCTATTTTCCTCAGAGTTCCCAACTGGGTAGTAGGAAATGTCCTCTGGGGATTTTAGGAAGGTATTTGTACACTGTTTTTCTTAAGAAATGTCAGAAAGGAAGCCTACCAAAAATGCATTCTATTCTGAGGAAGGGAAATTATACAGGATAGTGTTCAAACTGGTTCCAAGTTGTTTGTCTTTTGGCTTTTCCCGGTAAGGGGTTGCCACAGCAGAACTCCGTTCCGCTAATGATTGGCAGTAGATTTTTTACGAAACGCCGAGGTGCCAGCACGATGCCCAACCTAAAACGAAGGCACGCCCATTTACACACGCATGTCTTTCGAATGCTACCCAACCGTGGGGAGGACATGCAGACTCCACACAGAAGGCACTCCCAAGCCAAGCCAAGAATCAAATGACAGAACCTCTTGCTGTGAGGTAACAACGCTACCGCCGTACCACCGCGGCTCAATCAAACTGGTTCCAAAGAATCTCTTTAAATGAGAAGGTGTTAAGTTTGATTTCCAATAATTCAGATAATTCCTGAGCTGTGAAAAAACTAGACAGATTGCTGTATGGCCAACTGTGGACCATCCAGAGACTGGGCTTGTATCTAGTCATCAAGGTAAAGGCAAATCTGCACCACTAAAACAACTGAACAGCAACTACCGGAGGTAGGCTTCTGGCAGATACCCAGAGCACAACAGAGAGACCAAATGGCAAAAAGGGAACTAATAATGGAAACTTCCATACTTAAAAACTTAGACATTGTTTCTAGACCATGATGAAAATAAAGAAAGCAACCTTTGTACTAAAGGTTAAGAACCAAAAGTTCTGCCTAAGAAGAGGCAAAAGAGTGTGTAAAAAGTAAATTTTTTTGTTCATGCAAAGCTGATAATGTCAGCAAGAGCGTTGTTACTCTGGAGATTCTTAAATACATTCCCTGTCTATATCAAATGGAACACTTAATGAATATCTCAACACAGTAAAAGTTGTTAAATTAGTAGAATATCTGACAGCAGTTGGTCTTTTGGGGCATCTGAAAATAAGTGTTGATCATTTTGTGAATCTGGAAATGATTACTGGAATGGAGAAAAAGAAAATGCTAAGTATAACCTGTGGAGAGATTATATCCATTACCTATTTATCTGTAGTTACAACTTACCAGTTTTATTAAGCTGTCAGCATGTTCCTCAGGGAAGAGAATGCTGATAGCTCCCACATGGAACTAGAACAGATGTTGTTTCTTGACAAGAGATTTAATCAGCTGCTGTTGCCTCCCCCCTTTTGACTGCTGTTGTTGATTTTAACAATGGAACTGTCCTTTGGCTTGTAGTACTGCCTCCTGTTTGCCTTCTTCTGAAGGGTCAAAATATGGAAGAGTAACTAATGGTGCATTTGGGAAGTAGAAAATAAAATATCTGCATTATATTCTCCACAGTCTTGCCTTTTTTCTCCAGTTGCTTCCAAAACATATTATATTCCCCACAGTCTTGTCTTGTTTTGTCCAGTTGCTTCCATAATATATTCAGGGGAGAATAAAGGTCTTTAACTAGATTAGCACTCAGTAACTGAGCCCTCATACCCAGTGGGAAGGGTTAAGTCTTTAATGAGGCAAATCTAAGTAACTGAGGCAATTGCAATAAAGTTAGCATTCACAGTCAAACCCAGACTTTATGACACATGAACTCCACCTTGTTTGCAGTTGTGAGATGATTTTATCAACTCCTTAACAGAATTATCTTACATACCTTAGATCCTTCATCTGATTAATATTTTCACTCTGGCATTGCTTCAGGTAGAATCTAATAGCCCATGATCCTGACTTTTTTAACCAGTTGATGAATACCATGTTCTGAAACCTGTTCAGGGAACTACTTTTGTTACCAAAGGGAAAAGTACTCAGAGCAAATTCTTCTTTCACATTTTAACACCAGAGCAGGTCTTTGTACTTTTGAGCAAACATTTTCCTTGTTCCTAAACCCTAAAAAATATATAAGGCTTTTTTAAGGTAGCTGATGCTCACATTACCAAGACAATTATGAGAAAATATTTTCAAAGAGGTCAATAACAGGTGTGAATGCCAGGATGCTGGACTCTGGTAGCTAAGATTTTGAAGGTCACTTCAAAGTCTTGTTCAAGAAGTTTAAAACATCACTAAAAAGTTCTCTGGGAAGGACACTGAGGAAAGAGTACATTTATCAGAAAAATCTGTATCAAAGTTAGGGGAGGGGCGGGCATAGTCTAATCCGAATAATCTAAGGCATCACTATTTTCTTCTTCTGAGCAAGATGAAGGTGAACGAAGAGTGAGATATCCCTTTTCTCCTTTCCTTTCATTTCTCCTTTACAATAGATGAGGTGAAGGTTTTGGGGAGGGGATTGATAAAGCCTCTAAAGCCTCCTGTACCAGCTTGCAATATTCCTATGCAACAGGGCCAGCCTTAGCAATTGTGGGGCCATATTTCAGCCATTTTGATGGGGGGCCCTCAACTGACATCTATCCATCTACAACCCCAATCTTACCTCCGCTTACTGGCTTCCTATATTAGAGAGGATTTCAGATTAGGTATCAGGAATATATGCTTATTAGTGTGTATTAAAAATAAAACAATATGCTCATTTATTAGCATATATTTTGCCATAAGATATGTTAAGACAGAAGTAAATTACTGGATTCCCCAATTACTATTAGATCCAACCTCCCCCTGTAGTTCCTCTCTCGGGATCTTAACTTGCTCAGGTATACTAAAAGTGGCCTGTTTGATGGGCCACTGGGGCCCTATATCTTTGCTATACTTCATCAGGTGGGTTCACCCTGGCTTAACAGTAAACATTTCCCCAAACACCTGTAGTATCGCCCTGATCGCATGAAACTGGAGAGGAGATAAAGTACAGTTGTGTACACTTACCATAAATGCAGATGTTACAGTATATTCACTGTTGCAGTCATCACATTTGGGTTATCCCTGCCAGGGTAGCCCTCAGTCGGCCCGAATACCAGAGGCTTAGTACTTCTGCATCGATTGCCGTTGCTCCAGGACTGATGTCAGGTCATCAGTAGTATAAAATAAGGCAGGTGACGCCATTACATCAGTTTTTCTTGACCTGTCAGGAGCCCCAAAGAGGGAGCTAGGTTATGGTGGAAGAACACCGCCAGTAGAAAGTAAATACCAAAAGTTCCTTGTAAGGAGAGAGAGAGAGACACACACACACAAGGGGGACGGAGGGAGGGAAACCAGGACTGCAACAGTGAATACACTTGAACATCTACATTTATGATAAGTGTACACAACTGTACTATGTTCTTCATGTTTCAATGTTGCAGTCATCACATTTGAGTTAATTCCCAAAGCTGAAGAAAAGGGTGGAGGCAGTCAAGAAGACTGAAGGTTGGCTAAGATGTCCTGCAAGACTGTGGTGGCAACGCCTGCCCTGGATTTGGAGAAGATAGGCAGGTGGTAATGCTTGGTGAATATATGAACTGATGTCCATGTTGCAGCCTCCAGGATATCCCTGGTGGGGACCCCTCTGAGGAAAGCTGCAAAGGTGGAGGTTGCACTGGTAGAATGTGTCCTGACCCCTTGGGGGGAGGTTTCCCATATTGCTTGTAGCATAAATGTATGCAGTGTGCTATCCATTTGGAAATGGTTTGTTTGGACAGGGCTTTCCCCTTTGTTTTGTGGGTTAGGGAAAAAGGTGGGCAAATGAATGGATTGGTTGAGAGCCACACTGGACACCACTTTTGGCATGAAGGATGGGTTAGTCCTGAGGGAGACCCTGTCAGCATGGAAAAAGATTAAGGGCTCTACAGCTATTAATGCTTGTAGCTCGGATACTCTTCCTGCTGAAGTAATGGCCAGAAACAAGGCTGTCTTCCATGAGAGAAACTTTAACTCTGCTGAAGCTGCTGGTTCAAAGGGGGGCAGGGTTAGCTTTTCCAACACAAAGTTTAGGTCCCAAGCTGGGTAGGTGCTCTTCTGGGTGGCCTCAAGTTGTTAGCCCCTCTTAGGGACTGTCTGATGAGAGGGTGTGAGAAAAGAGGTGGCTCTGTGCTGAAATGAGCAGAGATATGAATTTTAATAGAAGAAAGGGATAGAGCTCTGCGTAGTAGGTCAGCAAGGTAATCCAGGAAGAGAGGTAGGGAGGGCTGTGCCATCCCAGCTCCCTTAGCCTGCATCCAGGTGCAAAACCTTTTCCATTTGTCAGCATATGACTTTCTAGTGCTAGGGCGTCTGGCCTCACTTAAAAAATCTACAACTTGTTTGCTGAGACTGGCAGCTTGTGCAGTGGTCAGAGAATAAGTCAGGCTGCCAGACTGAGGGTCTGCAATTGGGGATGCATGAATTATCCTTCCCTCTGGGTCAAGAGTGTTGGGATCTGAAGGAGATGCCATGGTGACAGAGGTGACAGGCTGCGCAGCAGTGGGTACAAGTGCTGGTATGGCCAGTCTGGGGCAATCAGGATTGTCCTCTGTTTTTCCTCTCTTATTTTGAGCAGTACCCTTGTAATGAGTGGTAGTGGGGGAAATGCATAGACCGAGAGATTGACCCACTGGAAGGATAGAGCATCCACTTTCCAGGCCTTGCAGTGAGGCTCCCTGGTGCAGAACTTGCTGAGCTGATGGTTGGAGTGGTAAGCAAAGAGGTTGACCTTCGGGGTGCCCCATTTCTGAGTTACAAGGGTGAAGGTTCCTTGGTCTAGCTGCCCCTCTTGTAGGTCCAGAAGATTTCTGCTTAAGTTGTCTACCAGAGAGTTTAGAGAGCCTGGCAGGAATTGTGCTAATAGGTGCAGTTGCATGGCTGTGTGCCAAAGGTTCATGGTGAGCCTCCACAGAGGGTACAAGTGAGTCCCTCCCTGCTTGTTGATATACCACCACATTACAGTGGTGTCTGTTTTGATTAGTAGTCCCCCTGGGGAGAGTAGGGGGTCTGAAAGCTGTCAGTGCGTGCTGGACAGCTAACATCTCTTTTTGATTGATGTGCAGATGTATTTGATGTGGGCTCCATTGGCCCTGTATGCACCTGCCGTCCAGGTGTGCACCTCAGGCATAGTCTGAAACGTCAGTGGTGAGGGTCTGGGTGACGTGGGGTTGTGAGAAGGGTAGTCCCTTGTTGTGGTAGCATGCTGCTGCCCACCAAAGAAAATCTTTCCTTAAACAAGGTATCATTGGTATGAGAGTTTCCAGGTCTTGAGAGTGTTGACACCAAAGACTTTTTAGGTACCACTGTAGCTTCCTCATATGCAGTCTGGCATATGGAATCAGTAGAATGCGAGAAGCCATGAACCCCAGAGCTTGCAGGATTTTCCTTGCGGATAACTGGGGTCTGGTGGCTAGTTGTGAGAAACAGGCAGTCAGGTAGGTTTGCTTTTCTTGTGTAAGGAATGTCATCTGGGATGCTGTGTCCAGGCTTGCTGCCAGGAATATAATTTTTTGGGTAGGTACTAGTTTGGATTTCTTTTTGTTGACAGTATACCCTAGGGAGGTCAGTAGGTCTTTTACAAAGGCCAGGTGCTTGAGCAGCTTTTCCTGTCTGCCTGGATTAAGCAGCCATCTAAGTATGGGTAAATTTGAATATTTCTTTGCCTGCAAAAAGCAATGGCATGAGCCAAACATTTTTTGAAAACTCTGGGAGCAGTGGATAAGCCAAAGGGAAGCACAGAGAACTGAAAGTGCATTGAACCTGTCCTGAAACGTAGATATTTTCTGCATGATTCCCTGATTGGGATGTGTAGATAGGCCTCTTTTAGGTCTAGGGTGGCTAACCAAGCATCCTTGGACAGCATAGGTAGTAGTTGTTGGAGGATGAGCATTTTGAATTTTGGTATCACCAGAAAGGTGATTAGAATGGATAGATCGAGGATGGGGTGCCAGGTGCCCTCTTTTCTGGGTACCAGGAAGAGTCTGGAGTAGAAACCTTGGCCTATCTGTTCTGCAGGAACGTGCTCCATTGCCCTCATAGAGAGAAGGGGAAAGGACTTGCTTTTTGGCCTCTGCCCACTGGTTTGGGGGAAGATCTGGGAACCCTTCTGGGGTTGATAGAGTGTGGAAATAAAAAATTGCATCCCTGAACACTATGTTGGAGGACCCAGCGGTCGTTGGTAATGGTGGTCCAGGTGCTTGCGTGGAAGGAGAGTTTTCCTCCTAGGGGCAAGTGCAGGTGGCAGAGGGAGGGGGGTGGAAGTGGAAAGTCATTGTGAGTTCTTACCATGAGGGGGTGGCTTATCACTCCCTGGTTTGAAGAGAAGGAACTCCATTGCTCAGATCTCTACATTCCCTGAGGCTGCTGTCTGGTGGGCTTGCTTCCCCGGGGTCTGGGCTGAGCTGACCTGGACGGGACAGGAAAGGACCAGTGCTTGGAGGGGCAATGCCTACTGAACATGGGTGGCGGGACCTGCAGAAAGTCCATAACTGTCTGCATATATTTATCTTTTTCTTCCATCTTTTTTAAGACTTCCTCTGTCTAGGTGCCAAATAAGTTGTCTTTGTGTACGGGTGCGTCCAATAACTTGGATTTGACATGGTTTGGCAAGGGCTGTTTCTTAAGCCAAGCATGCCTTCTAAGGACAGAACCAGTGACTGACTGCTGACTTGCAAGATGCTTCTAGGGCGTAAAAACCACATTGTAAGGTGTGCTTAGTTACTTGACTTGCAGAATGCATTAACTCTTGTAACTCTATTTTATGCACAAGCAGGAAAAGATAATATTTTTTGTTTGAGGAGTTCCATGGTATGTTGCTGAAATTTTAGCATATGGAACTGACAATTTAGTGCTCTTATAGCAAGAATAGCAGAGGTGTATACTTTTTTACCCAATCTGTCTAATGCTCGAGAATCCCTATCTGAGGGGGTGGGATTCTTAGCAGAAGTTGCTTTTTAATTCCTTTAGGCCCCTGAGAAATAACCTCAGGGTCAGCAGTAGGATTTTTGAAAAGAAATTTGTGAGAGTCAGGGACTCTATAGTACCTGCATGGTTTCCTGGGAGCAGGAGGGAGGGTGTCAGGAGTCGAGCTAGCTTCCATACAAACATCATCCACAACATCCAGGACAGGAGGAATGTCCAGGGGTCTGTGCTGTGAAAGATCTAAGAATTGTCTGAGTCTCTTTTTAGACTGAGGGTAGTCCTGACATTCCCATTGGAAATGTTCCCTTAAAGTATGTAGGGTTTCCCCAAAGGAAAAGTCCTCGGGTGGAGAGGCTGAAGGAATGGCCTTCTCTGCATCAAAATCCTCATAAGCAGAGAGGGGTTTGCATGTCTTCATATTCAGATGCATCAGAGTCATCGGACTCCTGTTCAGATAAAACTACTGGGGACAAATCTCTTTTTCTTTTGGAAGGGGTAGCTTGGCTTCCCCTGATCAGCATTATAAGGTCTTCCGCCATTTTAAGCATTTAAGAATGAGGCAAGGAAGTAGGTGCCTGAGATTGGGTCGTCGGTTTCTTGGGTGTGGTTCATACCCTTAGCCTTAGAAACTCAGTCATTTTCAAAAGAATGGTAGACGCGAATGTCTGTCTGTGTCGAGAATCGGTAGTGCAAAGTATTTCCTCGGAAGCCGGTGCCTGCTCAGCGGCTCCGGACCCATCCAAGGTAGAGACATCCACAGGATCCTTAGTCGATGAAGAGTCTCGTGGCATACCGGACTCAGAAAGGGTCTAGGTAGAGGCCTGCGAATCCACAGAAGCGGGAATCAGGGGCTACGAAAGCACCTCAATGAAGACCGGAGAACTGACCACTAGCTTAACGGAAGCGTCGCCGTTAGGTTTGGACCCGTGCGGTCTGTCTCTGTCTTTATCCTTACGTTTTTTTCAGAAGATCTGCTGTCGGATGGCTTGCAGAAGCCATATCGGAATTCGAGTACTGAGAGCGAAAATATCTAGCTACAATAAGGGCCCGATGACGTATAGTTCTGGCATTGAACAAAGCACAAAGATGACAGTGGGGGACGTTGTGGTAAGGGCCTAAGCAAGTGACACAGTAAGAATGAAAGTCTCTGTGTGGTATTTGCTTTCAATGGGCGAGACAATTGTTAACTTTTTCTGACATTGGTTAGAGCAAGAAAAAAGGATCCCCAACAGGGTACTTAACTTTATAAGAGTTCAACTTTAATTCGGAAAACGAAAACTCAGGTAGCGGCCGACCAGCACTTGTGCAAACTGCTTCTGCTTCGGGCTCCTTGGCAATAAAGACTGATGTAATGGCATTGGCTGCCTTATTTTATACTACTGACGACCTGACATCAGTCCTGGAGTGACGGCATCCGACACAGAAATACTAAGCCTCTGGTATTCGGGCCGACTGAGAGCTACCCTGGCAGAGATAACCCAAATGTGATGACTGCAACAGTGCAACATGAATAACATCTGCACACTTTCTCCTAGTCTCCCTCCCCCCAAACTCTTTTTCCCCTCATTCTATCTATGCCTTACTTTCATCCACATAACATGCCCAACAATAGTACATACTGTAAATTACTTTGTTCTTTGTACATTATTTTCCATATCTACATGGAATATATTAAACTACACAATGTTATAACAATATACAAGGATTATTCTTATCTACTGTACTAATTTGAATTCATCACATCTACTTAGAATTGTGTTTACTTATGCTATATACTATCCTGATTTACACCTCTCTGACTGCTTACTCTTACATTACCATGGTTGCACTGATATTGATTAAAAAGTCGTGCTTATTTGATTGTATTTCTGCTATGCTGAGCCTGAAAATGGCCTATACGATTCAGTGCTCTACTTGGTTAAAATCTTTAAATAAGTAAAATAAATACAAAATAGATTTGTAAGTTAAGTACTCTACACAATGCAGTGTCTTAGGAAGGTGCTGCAGACAATACCAAGGAGACCACGACACTAAGAAGGCTCATTCTAAAACAGGAAACCTGGTAAAATCTCCTGGCTGATCACAGTTCCCAGCTCTTGAGGCCCATGCCCAAAGTCCTTGGATGCCAGGAAGTACTGGACAAATGAGTTAGTGTGGTTGTACTTAATGGTTGTAGGAAGACTAGAAGAGGCAAAAAAGTATGAACTTGTTATGACCTCCATTATACATTCTCATCTCATATTATCCCTTTCTTCATGGGCTTCCAATCATGTGCACTTGCTCTGAATAGCTAGAGTTCCTTACTCAGTTCATTCTCATACCTTGTTAAAGTCAATGTGTTGCCATAAAACTACATAAAACAGTTAAGCTTCCAAAGAATGCTCAACAATTACAAGATGACATCGTTCACATACTACCTCACTTATAATCATTTCTGAAAGTTTATATTTTATTTATTTATTTATCTAATTGGGTAAATGGACTAATAAAGGAGATATTTTCCAGACATATCCAATGTCACAAGGACAACAGTAATGTATTATATTCTGGGATAATTTAGTGTGTTCACTATGTATCATGTCTTGTCAGGTGATAGGAAATTAGTATGCCTTAAAGAAACCCAAATGGATGTAGGAAGGACATACAAAACACCAGTTTGCTCAGTTTTCTATAATGTTCCCACCAAAATACCTCCCCATTCCAGTCCAACCATTTTCTAAGTTTTTACTTCTCTATTTTGTATGCAATCAGAAACTGTGATATCCCTGCAGTACATACGAGTCAAAATGATTCTATTACTGTTTTCCCCTTTCAGCCATGTGAAGTATTTTTAGGCCCATTTCTGCCTCCCACCACTCAGCATATACTCCTCATGTTTTACTTTTATTGGATTACTTTGCTCCTGTCTGTGAACTGTAGCATTTCTCTATCATACTGTTGAAGAGTCACAATCGTCAGAAGTTACCTCAGATTACTGTATCCCTTATCTAGTTTTTTATGCTTACTAGTGTTTGTTTTATGCTCTCTGAGACCAACTACTTCACAGCTATACTCAATAAAAGCAAGAGAAACAAAATAAAACACAGTAGCTTTCTTAGTCTTCAAATTTTGCCTGGTCTTATTATCCTCCAAGATAGTAACTGGAGCAAAAGACAGAAAACAGAGTTAATCTGATTACTTTGGGGTTGAAAACCCTAATGAGCACTCAGCAACAGAAACAGACTACAGTGAGGGCATGAATAGCTAATAACTTGAGTTAAACAAGGGGTGTGGTGTGATGTTGTAGCTAGTAATAATACTGGGCCAGCCACTAGTGCAATGAATGACAGGGAATGTTGCCCACTCAACTAAGGAGACGTGTAACTAGTACGGGAGTAAGACTACCAGTAAAAAAAGGCCTTAAACTTTGCTGTAGTGCCTCACAGGCAAATCTTTGGGATATGGAAGGCACAATATCCCTATCACAGCCTAGGGAAGGGCCCCCTGAGGGACGAGGGCCCTACTGGGACAAATAGATCCAAATGGCCTAAGACCAGTCTGGTTGTGCAAGACTTACATTATCAAGCACAGGAATCTTCTTGGACCTCCAAGTGACCAACATCCAATCACCAGATGCCCATACCACAGGCACCTTGGTATCAGAAATCTGCTTCCCATAACAATAAGCTGACTTCACTGGGCACCTGCACCCAACACTTTTTTCCCAGAATATCTGCATTATGTATGGGGAAATTAATGCATCAATTGGATAACATCCTGTGGAGTAGGAGAACTAGTCTTTATATCAGCTGATGGGCTACCTCACTTGACATTTCAAATTTAGGACTATCACCACCACATATTCCTACATGGAACATTAAGGTATTTTTTATGTTACCCTCCCACTGGCTTCCACACTTATTTTTCTATTACAGGATTTAGAAAGAAACGGACATTAAAATAACCAGAATGAAGGAATACAAACAAGCTTTCTATGCTCAAAAAAAGTCTGGGCAAGTAATACTGATCATTCAAATTGCTAACTGACTGTGCATCAGATCTTTTCTACTACATGGGAGAAAATGAGTGCAGTCTACCTAGACCTCACACTCCATCCCAGATCCCTTCTCCCTTACAGTCTTCAAAATCCCAAAAAATGTCAACATCTTAAAAAGTCATTTAGCAACGAAAATGGTCAAACAAATACTGCAAAACCAATAAATCAAAGAAACACTAAACTTCAGAAATGCATCCCATCTCAAATACATTAAGTCTGCATAAATAGTACTAATAAAACTGTAATAATATTTTGCACAGGAATGACAGGCATGACCAGAAAATGTATTTTATACATTTTATACGTCTTCTCTGGTGTTCATGCCTTAATTGATTATTTTAAATATGTATTGTAGTTGTATATATATTATATTTTATTTTGCATAGGGCTAGGAAGGTTGTATAGTTGATCTGATTTTATCTTTGTTTTTAAGCAGTTTTCATTACGTATTAAAACTATGAATTTGTATGTTGTTAGCCTATCAGCACGTCCAAAAGGTTTACTCGTGATTACGAGTACAGGATATAACGTAGTCTTTTACCATTGTTTTTAATCTGAAGAAGTCCCACAAATTTGTGGGACGAAAAACGCATTATATAATTTTATTAAATTTTTTTGTTTATTTTAAACTGTAACCAATGTGCTTTTTGAACATTTGTGGATAAGACGGAGCCTTCAGCTTTATGTGTTTCCTGGTTTGACTTGTGTTAGCGGTTTTGAATAAAACTGTAATAAAACAAAATAGAAATCATGACTGCAACACAAATCAAACATATTTTACAGTAATAAAAGCACAAAAAAACCCATATTACCTGAAATGTAAAAGCCATAGGTAAAACAAATAACCATTTGATAACAGTGAATGCTTAAACCCGACAGACAGGAAAATGAGTGTGAAGTAACAAAAAGAAAAATCAGCAACCCCCACTACAACAGAAAACAGTCAGATACTCTAACCTAGCAGACAAATCTCTCCTCTCTCTCATACATACACTTGCATGCTCACATACAAATGCAGTAGAAAAACTATGCTAAAACACTGTTTGACCTAAAAGGCAAAAGTGAAGGTGCAACAAAAAGGTAAAACAATGACTTGAATACAAATGCATATTAAAACAAAAATACAACACACGACAAACATGATCATAAAAAGAAATGGGCAACAAGTATACCATCAGCTACACCAGCTTAAGAAAAACTATGAGGTTAGTAGCATTATTGCTTACCTGTATGTGTTTTTCAGTTTTCAAGAGCTGCCACCAAATGGCTGTGTATATTTTAGTACAAGCATACTATAAGATAAATCATCTAAAGAAAAATGATGGGGGTTTGGGGAACATTACTGCTTACACATTTAGGTTTTACAGTTCTTGGGAACTGCAACCAAAATGATTACTCTTGTGAAAATTTTTAGGATGCAACAAGCATAAAAAGAAGTTATGTACTCACCATAACGTTCCATCTGAGTAGTTGTACTTCATTTTTCTGCAACCTGTGGGTATTCGGATCCATATCGGATCTGAGCCAGCAACTTATTTTCTAGCATCTGCTCCGAGCTCCTCCCCTACCCATAACACACCACCATCGCCTATCTTCCCTCAGATTGAGTTTGCTGCAACTATACACTTTAGCAACTCAACTAAATACACCTAACATGTTTAATCACATGAAAAGGTCAGGAGGACAGAGGGTGGGAAGGTTGCAAAAAAATGAAGCATAACTACTCAGATGGAACATTATGGTGAGTACATAACTTTTTTATCTGAAGTAGTTAACTTCATTTTATCTGCAACCTGTGGAACAGAGTCCCCAGCTACTCAACAAATCTTGGGAGGCCCTCATGGAAGGATATTCCTGAGCACCGCAGAGCCAAAGGATGCTCTCCCTCTGGAAATCAGATCTAATTTGTAATGGGAGATGAAAGTATGTGAATTTGCACAAGTTGCTGCTGCACAAATGTCATCCAAAGGAACCTTAGACCAAAAAGCAGTGGAAGTCACCATGGACCTGGCAGAGTGAGCTTTAATCAGACCAGGAGGAGATAAACCCTTGGCTTTGTAAATATGTAGAATGCAATGAGTGAGCCATCTGGCTAAAGAAACCTTGAAAATGGCCTTTCCCAAACGAGGTTTATAAAATGAGACAAATAATTGATCAGACTTACGGAAGGATTGTGTTCTATGAAGGTAGAAACAAAGTTGTCTATGAACATCTAACAAATGAAGTTTATATTCACCTTTGCTCTGAAAATTTGGAAAGAAAACAGGTAGATTAATTGTTTGGTTTATGTTTGATTGAGATGCCACTTTGGGTAAAAACGAACGATTTGTACAGAGAGAGACCCTGTCCTTATGGAAGACTAAATAAGGAGGCATGGCAGACAAAGCCTGCAGCTCAGAGACACACCTAGCTGATGTAATAGCCACTAGGAAGGCTGTCTTCCAAGATAAAAACTTTAAATCCACTGATGCCGCAGGTTCAAAAGGGGGGAGTTACTAATGACTGGAGAACCAAAGTGAGGTCCCAATGAGGAACTGAATCTTTGATGGAAGGACGCAGAAAAAAAGTGCCTTTTAGAAAGCTTTACATAGCCTAGAAGAGGCCAGGGCAAACTTATTTCCACCTGCATGAAAAATTAGAAATGGCTGCCAGCTGTACTTACACTGTGGAGGAACACACTTGATAGGTTTGAAATACTTCATAAACTTGAAGTTTATTTGTTGCTTATTTAGAAAATACAGGTTGTCTTGCTTTGTTTTGTTTTGTACTGTTTAATGAGTGGAAAAGTAAATAACTGCTTGTGGTAATAGGTATTAGCCCTTTAAAATCTAAGCTTTTAGCCAGCCAAGTGGTTAATGAATTTGAATTTTAATTAGCACATATTTTATATATAAGGTCTTGCTATGATTATTACACTGTTTTAGTCTGAAGAAAGCTGAGGAATACCTTAGCCGAAAGCGCTTACGTTTAATAAACAGCCTGTGCTTTGCTGAACCAGTCCGTTTCTCACTTTTTTGAGTTTTTGTGGTTTATCTTTATCAGTGTTCTTTGCAAGTTTGTCATGTCAAGTGGAAACTGAGTCGGAGGGCAGCATAATGAGCACCATGGGGCTGTTTCACAGCCACTATTTTCGCAAGACGAAAAGCGTGTATCCTCTGCTAGTCGGAACTCCGAGGATAGTAAAGCTCTGGGTGACTTAACGGCTCTGGTTAACATGCTGCTAACCAGAGTGGATCATTTAACGCAAAAAGTACAGAATTGCGTTGAGAGGAACCTTTCTTCACAACAAATGGGTTCCGCTGGGCTTCCTATTGCTGTGACAACTCCAGGAATTCAAATGGGGAATACACAACAGTCGCAGGATGTTAACGAAGCACAGGGGACGCCAAGGCAGCCCGAAGATAGCCGAAACACAGTAGGAGATTTAAATTGCGTTAACGGACATCTTAATGGGAAAGAGAATCAGCATCTATACCTACCATGGCCAATTTTCTTTAAAAAAAAGACTTTTTTGCCACTGCTAGTAACTTAATTGATGCTCCAAGTGATCAGGATAACTTGGTGAGTACTTTTCCTGACAAACTTAATACCTTTGATTTTAAACTATTTTGATGCAGAAAATTGCAGTCGGTGGTTTCTTACCTTCAAGAATGCATTGGTAAGAAAATAATTCCCAAAGGTTTGCACCAATGGCGATATCCTGCTGGTTTAAGTAATAATTCAGTTTTTCACCAAGAGCTGTTGGCCCTATTCGATAAACAGGGCTTTGAATTTTTAGCATCTTTAATAAATTACTACAGTTCTGAGATAAACAGTTTACAGGAAGACCTGATACAACTTGAGTCTTTCTTGCAACAACACCCTGATTTCAGTAGATACAAGTATGACTATTTAAGAATCCTGTCCAGTATTGAAGCATCTATCTCTTAAGTTACTGTTGAATAAGAAACGCAAAACTGATAGGGATATCAAGGACTATGGCAATAAAAAGGCCTACCCCCCTCCTCCCCCAGGACAAACTGGATCTTGGGGGAATAATGATGCTCCTATCAATAACTCTCCACTGGTGGTTCAAGACGATGCTTTGAACCAAGAGAGGGTGCCTGTGCGGAGGAGTGAACGTATTAGGAGCCATGTTAACAACACAAGTGGTAGTAATGTACATTTTAACAATCAAAATCAAATGGATCAGTCCCTAAATGAGGTTGAAAACAACCAGGGTTTTTCCAGGGCCAGAAACAGGTCGAATGTAACGTCGAACAACAACAATACTACAATGAACAACAGGGGGAGAACACAGAGGAGGAAAAGAGGGAATCAATGCAGGAGATGAGTCCCATCCTAACAGGGGGTCCTAAAGTCCTTACAAGTAAACAAGGGGACTTTAAAATCTACAATTACACGGTGTTAAAGGTGGAACAAGCATTGATAGAATTTTTTTCTAAAGGACTTTCATTTGTCCCTGACAAAAAATGTAATCTTGTTAATACCATCATAGACGAAGTTATTTGTGCATAAATTAAATCTTGCCTTCAGTCTAGGCAACACACCTACACTACTTAACACCTACAAAGTTTCAAGTATTTTTAATCCCCCACTATATGGAGCTTTAAGTATTTTTGAAAAGTTGTGTGAGATAGATTTAAGGTCAATGGTTAACTCAAATGTATGTTCTAAAATAATGAAAAATAATGTTTCTAAGAATGAGTTAGATTTCATCTCCTTCCTTAATGAATGTAAAATAAGAGTTATGATGCCCGATAAGGGAGGGGGTCTTGTTTTCATGGACGAATATTTTTAAGTTAGCAAGATGTTTGAACACCTAGAATCAAGAACTTATTTGAAGTCAAGTCTTAACGAAGTACATGTAGCCTATAGGAAAATTAGGGGTGTACTAGATGATTTGTTCCTAGAAGGTAGCATTGATTGTGATATCTTACACTATTTGACCATGCCAGACCCCAGAATTCCAACCTTGTTTGGCACTCCAAAAATCCATAAGGATTTGATCGACCCCCCCTTTCAGACCAATTGTGGATGGAAGGGGATCCATCACTTATGCGTGTGCCAAATTCGTGGATGGTATTCTTAAACCCCTATTAAAGGATGAAGTACAAATTTGTAAGGATTCCTGGGGCTTTTTGGAACATATCAATAAGATTGAGTATGAACCAGGCCTTATTTTTCTAGTTGTGGATATCAAGGATTTGTACACGGTAATTCCTCACCAGTTGGGAATTGAGTGGACAAAAAAATTTTTATGTTGCTTAAAAAGGCAACCAATGAGCAAATGTATCTGGTAGAAATTCTTCTGGACCTGGTGTTATCAAACAACTTTTTGGTATTTAAGGACCAGTTTTTTCTTCAAAAAACAGGAATAGCTATGGGGTCTCCCTGCGGGTGTAGCTTTGCAAACAGTGTTTTGGCATACTGGGAACGAGAATGGCTGTTTCAAAATGAGATGTATCAACAAAATGTTACTTGGTACATTTGATATCAAGATGACATGTGTTTCTTTTGGAAAGGGCAACTAGAAGTGATACCCGAATTTATTAAAAGCATTTCGAAAATGTCTAATTTTCTTCAATTCACTTACAGTGTAGGGGTAGATGAGATTAATTTCTTGCATGTTAAATTAAGTAAGGATAAAAATAATAACAAATTTAAATCCATGACCAACAGAAAGCCCACTTATTCAAATTCTTATCTCCATTTTTCTAGTAGCCACCCCTTTCACCAAAAAAGAAGTGTGGTGAAAGGGCAATTTGTCAGAGCGGCAAGAATGGTTTCTGAAAGACATGACTTTATTAGTGAATGTGAAAACTTATGTAAAATGTTCTCCATGAGAGGGTATCCAGACTCTTTAGTAAAAGACATTATGTTTGAAGTACAGATTAAAAGAGAAACAGGGCACTTTAGACCCCATTTTGGGAGGGGGAACATTACAAGTAAAACAAAAGGCCAATACAGGGAATATGTTCCCTATTAATTTTCTTTTCACATATTGTATAGAGTTTTACATAATTATGGACATCATTTATAAGAATTGGAGCATTCTAGTGGAGGACCAGGCATTGGTTAACGTGGTGGGACATCGTCCAACATTTACATATAGACGAGGGCTAAATTTAAAGAACCTTGTTGAAAAGAGCACAATTATAACTAAAGTGAATGGTATGGGTATGGCTAAATGTGGTAGGTGCCCCCAGTGCAAATATATTTTACCTGGTAACAAAACTAACATTAATGGTAGAACTTATTTTATCAATAAGTACAATTGTGAAACTAAAGGAGTAGTGTATGTAGCCTTGTGTAAGAAATGTCCCTCCTTTTATATTGGCAAAACAGAGAGGTCATTAAAGAAAAGAATCTATGAACACCTGTATGCCATAGGGAGAAAGGACTTGACCAATGCACTGGCAAAGCACACTTGTGAACATCCGGAGCATTCCTTTTTGTTTTCCGTTGTTCACCAGGTTAAATCCCACATTAGGGGTGGTCCATGGCAACTAATGTTGGAAGCACAGGATGTTTTTTGGCAAATTAGAACATTTGCACAGGTACCCCCAGGTTTAAACGAGTATGTTTCTATAAAAAGCATTCTCAAACTAAAAGCATTGAAGAGATGAGTTTGTAATTGTACTTATCATTATCTTTATGTATATTATGTACAAAGGGAATATACACATACATACATATATATATATATATATATATATATATCTATTCTTTTCATGTACATAGATACAACAATGGTTATAATAATTTGGTTCCTTTTTTATTGGATATAAATGTCACCATTACCAAGTGACTTATGTATTGGTTAAACTGGGTATATCACATGTACATTTATTTATATTTACATATACTTTTAACTTGCTTTTATTTTCATACTTTCTTAGGAGTTCCGTATTTTAGTCTAGCGTATTTTAGTCCAGTGTGTTTGACTAAATAATTGATTAAATATTTGACACACTTGATAGGTTTGAAATACTTCATAAACTTGAAGTTTATTTGTTGCTTATTTAGAAAATACAGGTTGTCTTGCTTTGTTTTGTTTTGTACTGTTTAATGAGTGGAAAAGTAAATAACTGCTTGTGGTAATAGGTATTAGCCCTTTAAAATCTAGGCTTTTAGCCAGCCAAGTGGTTAATGAATTTGAATTTTAATTGTTTTAATTAGCACATATTTTATATATAAGGTCTTGCTGTGATTAATACACTGTTTTAGTCTGAAGGCGGCTGAGGAATACCTTAGCTGAAAGCGCTTGCGTTTAATAAACAGCCCGTGCTTTGCTGAACCAGTCCGTTTCTCACTTTTTTGAGTTTTTGTGGCATTAGAATAGCCCAACTCAATCTGTCTGCTAAAATGTTGGAGCATCCCGGGATGTGCGTTGCGATCAGAAACTGACCAGTGGAAATCGCCCACCCCCACACTCTCATGGCCTTGTGACACAGAGGATAAGATCTGGTTTCCCTCTGCTTGTTGATATACCAGACAACCGACATGTTGTCTGACTGAATTGCAATCGTACCCAGAGGAAGGACAGTGTGGAATACTTTCAACACTAAAAGCACTGCCCTCATCTCCAGAACATTTATGTGCAAGTTGGTCTCTATCTGGGACCACATGCCTTAGACCATCCTTCCTGAACAGTGTCCCCCAGCTCGAGTTTGGAGGCATCTGTGGTCACTTTGGCTTGGGCTGGAGATGACAGGAAAAGGCATCCCGCTGCAACATCCAGTGAATGGAGCCACCAAAGGAGAGACATCCTGCAGGTGTGACTGATCCTTATCGGAAATTCCATGGGCAGGTCTAGCCAAGACCATTGGACAGCTAGAGTCCACTGAAGGACCTGCATGTGAAGGTGTGCAGAAGGGAGAATAGAGATTGCGGCAGCCATGGAGCCCACAGCCCGGAGAACATCGCTCGCCTTTGGAAATTTGAGGTCCACGATTAGAACGATGTGGTGCCTGAGGTGTAAGATCCTGTCTGACGTTAAGAAGACTTTTGACTGATCCTTATCGGAAATTCCATGGGCAGGTCTAGCCAAGACCATTGGACAGCTAGAGTCCACTGAAGGACCTGCATGTGAAGGTGTGCAGAAGGGAGAATAGAGATTGCGGCAGCCATGGTGCCCAGAGCCCGGAGAACATAGCTCGCATTTGGAAATTTGAGGTCCACGATTAGAAGAATGTGGTGCCTGAGGTGTAAGATCCTGTCTGACGTTAAGAAGACTTTTAGTTGCAAAGTGTCTAGCCATGCCCCGATAAAATCTAGAACTTGTACTGGTTGCAAAAGGGATTTGTGAACATTGACTGTAATCCCCAGCCGATCTGCCAAGAGAAGGAAGCAGTCTCAGGCCAGACAAAGAAGACGCTTGGTAGATGCAGTGAAGAGCCAGTTGTCCAGGTAAGGAAATACCTGACTTCCCTGAAGCCTCAGGTCAGCTGCTACTACTGCCATTACCTTGGTAAACACCCTGGGGGCTGTGGTGAGACCAAAGGGTAGAGCTCTGAACTGGAAGTGACTGGCTCTCAGCCGGAAGTGAAGAAACCCCTGGAGCTTCTGTGGATTTTGATATGGTAGTAAGCATCCTGGAGGTCTAACGAGCACATCCAGTCACACACTCGGAGATAAGGTAGAATGGACTGTAGGGTGACCATCTGGAACTTTTGTTTGGTGACAGACAGGTTCAAGGTTGAAAGGTCTAAAATGGGCCTAAGGTCTCCAGTCTTTTTTTGGCACAAAAAAGAACCTGGAGTAAACGCCTAATCCGGACTAGTCGAGGGGGACTGGTTCGATGGCTCGTTTGTGAAGCAGCTTTGAAACCTCTAGAGCCGCGGTCTCCCTGTGAGCGGGTGGGACAACCAGGAGTTGTCTTGTAGCACTTGGTGGGGCAACAAATGGGATAGTGTAGCCTCTGGATATTACTTGTAGCACCCAACGATCTGCAGTTATTGATTCCCATGCCGCTGGGTGCAAGGACAATCTCCCCCTGACTGCCTCCAGAGTAGGACAGTCAGGCAACCCCTCAGGGCTGCTGCGTGGGCCTGTCAGGGAAAGGTTCCCTAGACCCAAAATTCCTGGGACCCCCTCTACCTCCGGATCGGCGTCAATCCTGTCCCCCTCTGCCTCTGGAGAAGAGTTGTCTTGAAACTCCCAGGAAAACTGAGATTTCCGGAACCACATCTTCTTTTGCCCTCTGTGGTTCCTAGAAAAGGACCGCTGAGGGTTAGAGAAACGGATCCCGATGGCAAAGTCTTCCTGTCTTTTTCGCTCTGAACAAGAGTGTCATGTACTGTCTTCCCGAAAGGGGAGGAACCATCGTAGGGGTCATTAGTAAATGACGCCTTGAAAGGGTCCGCAAACTGATACAACCTAAGCCAGGCATGTCGCCTCATGGCTACGCCTGTCCCAGCTGCCCTAGCTACTCCTTCTGTGGCATGGGAAAGGAGGCACATGGACATGTTTGATACTGACTTCAGAGTCGACATTTTTGCAGAGAACAGTTGTTTGTCCTGCTGCGATAAAGACTCTGGGGAAGACTCAGCGAATTCAGAGACAAGGTCTTGCTGCAGCCTTATAACATGTGCCAAATAGTTCAGCGCACGGAACGAAAAGGATGCTGATGAATAAATGTACTTCCCAAACCTATCCACCGACCTGGACTCCTTGTCCGGAGGGTGGACTGAGGAACTCTCTTGTGCTAGTTCCTTCTTGGTGGCTGCTGAGACCACCATAGCATCAATGGGGGCTCCTTTAGACCAAGGTTGCCTGTCGGTGGGTTGAGAAAGAATCTTGTCAGGGTGTTTGGGGATGAGCTCTACGGTGTCAGGCTCCTTCCATGCCCTGCCCGTGTGGTGATAAGGTCCACCAAGGGGTCCGCTGGCGGGGACACCCAGGAAGTAAATGGGCCCGTGCCAAAAGCCTCCAGGAATATGGACTCATCCGTAGAGGGTTTTGGGGCTGACCAACCGCCCCTCTGGCAGAGGATCTCCATGATGTCTCCGAAGGAGACATGTTCGGGAGGTGACCTGGGGGAACCCTCTCCTTCATCTAAATCCATGTCCGTAGTGAGGGACTCAGGGGACTCCAAGTGCCTCCTTTTGCACTTGCACTTACGGGGGCCGTCTTCAGTGGGACTCTCTGAAGAGGACTCGTTTGCTGCGGGGGGGGGGTTCCTCAAGGGGAATAACCTGGGGCTCCTCTGGTATGGGCTGTCCCTGACACAGGATGGAGTCATCGCCAAATCCAGTGGAGTCTGGGTGAAACTCCAGAAACGATAAAACCAGTAAAACTGAAGTAGACACAGCGGCACTCAGAAAGCAAATTAATTTAATGTTAAGCGGTTTTCGTTTGATGTAATACACAAACTTCTTCAGACAAGCAAAACTTCCCACACCGGAAGTATAAATACAACCTAATTCAACAACTTAATTAGATGATAAAATGATCAGTTATAGTCATTTAAACTAAAAGGCATACCACCATCTTCGTACAACTTACCAGGTTAAAACAATACATAAAAACAGTAAAACTGAAAAGTATATAATACTTAATACACATACGTATGAAGGAAAAGTACTACTCAATATTAAAAATATATGTAGTTTAAAAATAACTTCAGGAACCCTGACTAATAACTTGAAAGTTCAAAATAGACAGATTGACAACCCTTCATCTTATTAGTCTTTTAAGTTTTAGAATGCTGCTAATAGAGTAGCATTCATTCAACCCCGGGAAACTATAGGCATTTAGTCTTATCTGCAAAAATAATTCCAATTCTTCTAATTTTAGGGGTGCGGGACTACCCCTAACATCCTGGAGAATTTGATCTATCACTAAAAATGTAAAACTGTGTTCAGGGCAAGATAGAAAATGCTTGGCCAAAGCATTTTCAGGTTTTTTTTCCTATTAATAGCACAAATGTGCTCATTCAACTGGTCATGGAGTCGCCTCTCAGTTTTTCCAATATAGAAAGCAGGGCACACCTGGCACTGGGCCAAATAAACAATCATCTTAGAATTACAGTTCACCCTACACTTTAAACTATATTGAAAATCTTGCACCTTAAATCTATTGGATTCTATTATGTATTAGCAATAATTGCATGCTTGGCATTTGTACATTCCAACTATTCTAGGATATGGACGTTGTTGCTGCTCAAAAAATGCCTTTAAATTTTTAGCTTTCTTGTAAATCACAACAGGTTGATTTCCCATCCTGCTGTATACACTAGGGTCACTTCTAAATAAGGCCCAATTTTTACGAATGATGCCAAAACAAACATTGCTATCAATGTTAAAAGTGGTAATAAACATTGGACCTTGAATGTTAGGTTTAGTAATCATGTTGCTAACATTAACCAACATAGACTCCCATATTCCCATCTTGTTGTATCTGTGTATGTCCAGTACCCAAAGTCGGTTTATAAACACTTCTTAATCTCTTATTCTTGACTTCTTCAACAAGGTCATTAACCAACGTTTCAGGATATCCACGATATAAGAACATACTTTTTAATAGTTTACATTCTTCATCAAAATCATCATCGAGACTAACAATATGAGCTGCCCTTACCAACTGGCCTTTAATAACTGCCCTTTTCTGATGGTAAGGATGACAGCTCGTAAAGTGCAAGAAGGAATTTGAATACGTGCTTTTCCTATGAATTTTTTCCACATAACTTTTAGTAGAGTGGTCTTTGGATAACCATATATCTAAATAAGAAATGGCTTCCATACTAAATGAAAATGTAAATTTCAAAAACTGGGTGGTACCATTAAAATGGTTTACTACCAAGTTGCTAGTCGCTACGTTTCCATCCAACAGGATGAAAATATCATCTAGGTAACGTGTGTAAAAGACTATTCTATCCTTAAATTCAAAGTTGTTAAATGCAAATTCATGCTTCCAACGGGCCATAACCAAATTGGCAATACTGGCCCCACAAGGAGAACCCATTGCGACCCCCACTTTTTGTAGGTAAAAATTGTCGCCAAAAATGAAAAAGTTATTATCAAGGATTAAGTCCATTAGTTCACTAACTAGATCCAACTCCTTCTTAGTAGCACCATTTTTCTTTAATACTTGGCCCACTCAGTCGGTAGCAATAGCATGAGGAACGCACGTATACAAATCCTTAATATCTACAGTGAGAAAACTATGTCTTATGTTAAATTCTAGTCGATTAATTTTTTCCAGAAATGACCACGAATCTTTACAGATTTGATGCTCACTAACCAGGAATTTTTGTAAGATGGAGTCTACAACTTTCGCACATGAATATGTGGGTGATCCCCGTCCATCAACCAATGGACGCATAGGGGGATTAACCACATCTTTGTGAATTTTAGGTATCCCAAACAAATAAGGGATACCTAGGATACACGGTAGACATGTAATTAAATATATTCTGATTAATCCTTCCTTCTATGTACATTTCCTCAATAGTGTTTTTAATGCTGTTGTAAGCCTTATTTATTTCCGAACGTGAACTAGATGTGTAAGAAGGGCTCTTAAGTAAGCTCACTATACGTTCGAAATAATCAGAACCATCAAACACCACTAAACCCCCTCCTTTACCCGGTTTGCAAATGCGGATGTCATGTGATTTTATGAAATCTAGGCATTCTCTTTCCATCTTGCTTTTATAATCCATGGTACAAAGACTGTGCCCATGTTTAAAGTTCTGCCTAATATCTAATTCACACATTTGTTCAAAAACCTGCAATAAGGGATGCAAAGGAGGGTTAAAAATGCTAGGGATTCTAAATTTGTTACCAGTGTCAACTACGCCACCACCAATCATTAAACTGAAATTTAATTTCCTAGTAAAAAGTTTGACGTCTATAATGGTCTTCACCACATCAAGATTCTGGGCAGGGACATAAGTATAACCCTTAGAGAACAAATCAAACAAACAAACAAATTTTGTATGGAGTCTGGGTGAAATCCAAGGAGATGGGCTGAGGTCTCAATCCCTGGGAGAGAACCCTCTCCACCACTTCAAACACTGAAGGAGAGCGCACCTCCTTGGCATCCAGCAAGAAGCTCTCCCCGGGTCCGAAGCGAGGGTAGCCTAAGCTCCAAGGGAACAGTTAGGATCCAAAAAGGTGGAAGCTGAAGATGGATCTATTTCCTCGGGTCCGACTCCCTGTCCACGGCTCCGAGAGTCGCTCGGATCCGAACTAGCCAGATCCGAGGAACTCAAGGTAACAGCCGGAGTCGAGGTTGGAGGAACAGTCAGCGCCAAGCTACCAGCTCCAAAGAGTCTCAGATACAAAAACCCCGAAGCAGCCACATGGATCGGGGAAGGAGAAATGGGATGGAAAAATGGCATGGAGGTCCCCCCTCTGAAGGGAAAAGGGCCTGGCAAGACTCCCATCTGTATTTGGGTCTGAATTAATTTCCGCATCATCTCTTTCTCTGTCCTTTTCTTTTTCTCTCTCTTTTGCTTTTTCTTTTTCCTTTTCTTTTTCCTTCCCAACACCAGCACAAGCGGGAGTTTGAGTCCCTGTCTGACTGGGTGGTTGAGTGGGAGTACCAGAGACCAAGGCCGTGGCAGAATCCAGCATGGAGGCAGGAAGAAGATCCTTAGCAACCAATTTGGCCTTCCTATCCCTGAGGGCCCTCAGATTGAAGCCTGCACAAATTGTACACTTGTAAAAGGGGCACTCCCAAACAGATTACACACAGAGTGTGACCATCAGCTGGTGAGACCGTATGGCCACACTCTGTGCATTTTTTGAAAACTGACTTAGGCTGATCAGCCATAGCCTAAAACTAATCGCCACTCTCTGAAGAGGAAACACAACACACTAGCACACACTGAAGGGAAGTGGGCCTAGAAACTACTCTTAAGAAAACTTTTTTTTTTTTTTTTTTTAAAGCTAGAACCGACGAACAGCGTACATTAAAAGGGGGAAGGAGGGAAAACTAACAACCACTTTCACACAGAATATAGAAATAAACACACTTACAATCCCTGAAGCTCAGAGCAAAGCAGACCACGAAGCTCACTATGGCGTGTCAAACGAGATCTGAGGGAAGATGGGAGACGGTGGTGTACTATGGGTAAGGGGGAGGAGCTCGGAGCAGATGCTAGAAAATAAGTTGCAGGCTCGGATCTGATATGGATCCGAATACCCACAGGTTGCAGATAAAATGAAGTTAACTACTTCAGATCATCAGCTAAACTAATTGAAGAAAAATACTTGGAGAGAAGTATTACTGTTTGCATACCCACCATAATTACTACTCTTAGGATTATTTCTAAGGTTGTGTTACATGGAAAAAGAGTACACATTTGTGAAGCTTTGTGATACCCATTATTCATAGGTTCATAGATTAGTACTAGGCTAACTGCCTTTGTGGGCCATTTTAAGCCTAGCCAATTACCCCACGTGAGAATCAAACCCTGCACTTCGTGTTTGCAAAGTAAACACCTTAACCATTATGCTGACCTCCCACAGTTTGTTTACATTTTTGTATTGCTGCTATCCATCCTGATGTGTTTCTGTGTAATAAAGCATATAAACGAACTATCATGCCTGTTTGTCCTCAATTGTAATCCAAGATGAGAGATTGAACACAAGAGTGCCTTTCCCAGCAATGAAGCATTAGATGTATCTGAAGTAGAGACCAGTGCCTAAGTGTTGAGAGCCAAGGCAACCAATGACAAAAAATGACCAGAAATAAGTTGTGTTGACCACTTAGCTCCAGGAAACATCCAGCTCTAAACTCTTCAGTCAAGTGACTCAGATGAACTGCTGCAGCCGGCGCCACCAGAGCAGCTGAAGCTGACAGGGGAGAAATGGGGGAAATCTTGGCACCCAGACCACTGGTTCAGGAACTGGAAGCGGAAAAAGAATAAAATGGAAGAAGTGTGGGAGGGCCAGCTCTGTCAGCCCTCATTGTGGAGAGAGACAAAACTCCCCCATATCTATCTGAGAATTCACAAGATCTTTCACTATCCACTCCCATTCACACTCTACTACACTCCTGGAGGACTTAACAGACAATGGAGGATGCAGAAAGGAGCTTGGAGGTCACAAAGCTAGACAGTTCCTTCCTAGAAGATCACAAGCTGAAGTCAGTACCTTTTCTGGAGAATGGTCAGAGATGACAATAGGTTCAGATTCATAGATGATAGGCACCGAAGGTCTGGTGCAACTGGATCTCAAGTTGGTTGAACCAAAGAAAGAAACGTCTTTTTCCTTTTCATTTTCCTTCTCAAGAGATCGGGAAATCTCTTTCTCAAATGCTTTGGATTGCTGAGATGATGATGATGAAAGAGGAGATGTGGTCTTAACTCCTGCTCTGACAGGGAGAAGGCCCTTAAAAATGGAGTTTACTCTTATGGTCCAATAAAACACTGCCCAAAAGATGAGTATATGCCATAAATGGCATCTAAATGCTCATTTGTCAAATAAACCACATACTGAAGATGTGGGCCCTGAGGGGAATTTTGTGCCCTACTTCTGGCATTTCGTAAAGCTTGAAGCCTCTTCCATCACAGTTTAATACTGGAAAAATGTTCAGTAAAGTAAAATAATGGAAGAAGTCCTTACAAGGAATCAACGATGGACTTGGGTAGGCCCAAGGGAGAAAGGAGAGAAAAAAAGAACTAGATTGGTAAAGATAAAAAAGATGAGATGATACAATAATATGCTAGAAAAATCATGAAAAAGATAAGCCACAGGGAAAAAAAAGACAAAATATTTACTTATCTGACAAAGACAAAGCAGGAAAATCAGGTCAGTCTCAAACAGCAGTAATCAAGATCCAAGGAGCATCACTCACACAGCATTAATGGGGGTGGGGGGTGGAAGAGAGAGAGCACAAGAGAACCTTCGCCAAAGATGTTGCTAGCTCAGATCCTCCTAGAAGCAGACAATCCTAATGGACAACACAGGTTACACAAATAAAGTAACCATAACACAGTTCAGGTGTTTAGTGTTAGCACATGTTTTGAAGCTGGAATATGTAATAATACACAACAGTCTGAGGGTCCTTTAAATCACTACCCTGAAATTGTGATACCAAAATTCCACACAATTAAAAAGTTATATGGGCAGAGGAACTATTTTACATTAAAATATACTTCAAAACAATTATCACATATTTAAATTAAAAATTCATACTAAAAAAAGTACAGCTACCAATGTCGTAAACGCAATAAGGCAACTGGTGTCTGTTTGCATGGTAAGGACATTACTGCACAATCAGGATACATAAGGCACTTGACCTACTGACTTGTGCCTCTATACATCCATATCAAGTGATAATATCTGTGTGCATATTCTACAGGGGGATTTAGAGGGCAAGCAAATATTTTGCAAATGTTTATGCTAAATTCACATCTTCATTTTCACTGTTAACCGTAGTAAGTCACTTTACACATTCAGTGTCACTTCACAAAGCTGATTTGCAATATAACCTATGAACTTAATACTAGTGAGCCCTGAGGTATATTGTACTATTTTAGTGAAGGATGAAGGAACACTTTTCCAAACGTCGGACCTTAAAAGCATGTCACAAATGAGGTCATGTTCTTTTTTTTCTTAAAGTAATTAGTATAATCATTGTTGCTTTTTTATATAAAACTGAAAACAAAGCATGGGAGAACACATCCCTATAATGCAACATGCACCACATGTAAGATAACAGTCTCACGGTAGAGCTAATTCCACAAATTGACACTTGCTGAAGTAAGGCATTTTGCAGAACATAGCTTCTTGTTCCCTGGGAAAGGAAAGACAGTGCAATTCCTTGAATCAATACACACCTAAAAGGCAGCTAATGAAAAGTATAGATAGTCAACTAGGAAAGAAATACTTTTGATACCAAAAATGAAAATACTGCATTAAAACTGGAAGGAAACCACTAATAATGTCTAACAGAAACATTAACCAATCAACAAATCCTTACAGAAAGTAACATCTCAAAGAAAAATAACCAACAGTAAAAATGTTATTTTACAGAAACAAAATCCACACACACCTGCAAGTAATCACATTCCTCGACAAAAAAATGCAGTCTGTCTTCCAAATCATCTTGAAATCTGGGACAATTAAAGAGGCCTTCTCCTTGACCAAAAGCTGCAAACTGACTGGATTGCCTAAAAAGATGAAATATAAAATATTGAGCTCCAATTATCCACATCTTTCACATGCTGGCATTTTGACAAACTACTATAACAATGAATCAAAAAATAACAAAATCAGCACCAATGAATCCAAATGCTGCTGAACAGATCTGCCTTAAATATGAACTGGAATTCATAAACATTATTTTATTACAGAAAATGCCCCAAGTCCCTTACTTGCACTATAAAATATTGAATGTTTCCTGGTTCCATGGCACAACAAGATGGAGTCTTGACTACAGCCAGCCACAGTTGTTCAGCAATCTAGATGCTGAAGGATCTATTGGGATAAGGATGAAGGAAAACAAGTGTTGGTTTTCTCATTATTCCATGTGATGGAGAGGACACATGTGTCCCACTTCAATATTCTACTGTTTAAACTAGGTGGAGTATGGTTATGGCATGGTGCTGGGTTTACAATTATACAGGTAAGGGAAAGGAGTATGTAGGTATGCCTCAGAAGCATGTATCCCACTCTGAGATTCTTCTGTGCAAACCAAATGGACCTATGTGGAGAATCAGATTCACAGAAGTGGAGATGAGTTGTGAGAGGGGTCAGCCTCTTAACGGAGCAAGTGAATATTGTACTCCCCTGCATAATGATACCTGCTGTAACACTGCCCAGTGCTGGCCCTTAACAGTATCTATGCCTAGTAAGGGTGGAGATTGCATGGAAAAATGGAGTGCAGGAGACTGACTAGGTGGTCAGGTATGGTGGACACAAAGTAAATAAATACATAAAAAAACAGCACTAGTGGTGACACACTAGAGCTTCATATATGTTCTGTCATCAATAATTTTAATACAGCAAAACAGCACAAGGAATTTGGTCTGATTTCTACTAGGAAAAAAAATACATCTCAGTAGAATGGAAATTAGCATTCTGCGAGCTGCTGTAGCCCACATCTCCTGATTATTAATTTGGAAGTAGGGAGGAGCATGGAGCACTGGATCATGTTGTAAATCATATTATGGTGATCAGTCTGGAGAAGCAAACCTAGCACAGCAGTGGGTCCTCTCCTTATATCCATAACTTTTTAAAACACCTGGTCTACAGTGATGTAAGAAGGTGAAACTGTCAAACTGTGTATGTCAATCTCCTCTTCCTGCATGTCACCAAGTTACTACACGTGTATGTGTTCATGGTAATCTGGTAGCATGTGCAACATATTTGTAAACTGCTGTGCCACACAATGCATAAGCATGGAGTGCACAGTGAAACAGTACTTGGTGCAGTGTTAGGAGTGGGAGTGAGGGAAACAAACTATCGTGCATGCCAAACAGGTTGAAGGGGGAAGGACTATTCCCTTGGAAAAACAGCATTCACAGCAGTGATACTAGAAGTTGGATGGAGTGTCCTTAGACAACCAACCTTAAAAACAATGGCATAAGAGGTGGTGCCACTAGACAAAAATCATTCATAAAAGATGTAAATGAGAGGAAGTGGATATGCCCCTCAACAGTAAGGATTAATGTAGACAGAGGAAGTGGTAGGGAGTACACCTGGACAAGAAGTAACAGTACATGGAAAAATGGGGAGAAGGGACCTCTAGCAGTAGTATTGCCAGTACACCACTATGAAATGACATCTTTACTACATGCTTCAATTGTCAGGGCCAAAAGGAATGTACTTGAGGCCAAAACAAATTACTCTAATTTATGAATTGCATACGTAGGCAAAACTATGAGATGAAGGTCATGATATATCTAAGATCACACTGTCTATGCTGCACTACTAAACAGTTTTTTTTTTATCTGCAAGAATTTCACTCATGACCCTGAAAGCAACACAGAACCAGAAGTGGCCTCAATGAGAACAACATCATCTAGAGTTGTTTCAGGACATAATTCTCAATGTTGATAAACACAATTTTCTAGGGCATCCATGGTTGTGCAGTGGTTTGTGTTGCCACCTCACAGCAATAGGCTTGCCAGTTCGATTCTCAGCTGGAGCGCCCTCTGTGTGGAGTCTGCATGGCCTCCCTGCAGTCACATGGGTTTCCTCTGGGTACTCCAGTTTCCTTCCACAGTCTGAAGACATGGTGCAGGTGGATTGGACACTCCAAATTGGCCCTATGTGTGAGTGTGCGCTTGTGTGTGTGCCTTCTCCGGAAAGTTGGGCGCCGGGCTGGCAACTTGACACTGCAAAATTCCACTGCCAATCGTTCTGCAGGCAGTTGTTCAGCTGTGGAGACCCCTAATGGGAAAAGCTGAAAGAAGAAGATGATAAACACAATTTCTTCCAAATTAATCACATTGGGGCTTCAAAAATGGCTGCACACTGAATAACAGCTAAATTTCATCTCTTCCAGTGTGAAGACAGAAACTCAGAAAAGAGCTAGTGCATTTGTCTTTTTGGGTAAATTTCAGTTATTGGCTAGTAAGTGTACCGCCTAGATGCCAGCAAAGAAGAAATTTAGAGAACCTAAAAGAAAAACAACCACAAAAGGTGAGGAGAAAATACTGACTGGGAAGAATCTTGCAGCTGTTCAGCAAGAAGCAGTTCAAGCTCCAGCTCTGGTGCAGGACACGACTTCCACTAATCTTGAAGGAAATACAAGTCAAATGTGCTCAAGACTGGTTAAAATAAACTAAGCATTGAAAGAGTGCATCAACTAAAAAAATAAAAGGCTGGAAAAATGGAAGAAGCATTAAACAGATATTCAGATAAGCTGATAATACTGCAAAAATCATAGTTTAAAATGAAGCAAAGGCTGGCTGAGTATGAGACTGCCTAAGAAGAGATGTTTCAAAAAACTAATTACAGGACAGAGCACATAGGGAAAACCTGACATTTCTTCTGCACCAAAGAAACTGGAAGGCACAGATTGTATTAATTTTATGAAAGCACAAATAAGCAACTGGACTGGTATTAAACAGTAGGATTTAATTAAAAGGGCACATCCCGTGTATGCTCCAAACCTGGCTATGAGAAAATAGACAACATTCTAATAGTAAAGATGCAATCCTACCAGCAGAAAGAGTTGATCCTAACAAAAGTGTGGCACAACAACAAAGTACTAACAGTTGGAGACAGTAGAGTGTTTGTGGAAAATGATTATTCACTGTACAACAGGCAGAAGAGAAACATTTATTACAGCAATCAGGGAATGTCAAGAGGCAGGTGTGAGATTCATGCTGCTGTATCCAGCTATCTTCAGAATATGTTTTTTTCCTGGAGGGTCAAAGTCAGTTTTGATACAGAGCATGCTAAGTAGGAAATATAAAAGTTTGTCCAACACAAAGTGAGCTTAAAGAAAGAGATTCTGCTTCTTATTTTTCTAATAACAAAGCTCATAGCAAGACTATGCTAGTGAAACCTTTTCCAATGTTCCAAAGGAAAATACTTGAGAGACAGAAAAAACACAACAGCTAAGAACAAGGAGTACGACGGAAATGAACCAGAGACTGGAGATGGGAGATGGAGGTCAAGAGGAAAAAAATCAACATGGAAATGAATGAATAAATGTCTGATTACAAACGATCAATTACATTTGTGAAATATGACACAGCAAGAAAACCTGGAAATACTGGATGTTTTTGACTTAACCTGCAGGAACTCCAAAGCATATGCCCTACTTCAATGTCAATAATGTTTGGAAGAACATTAGGAATAGGGGAAGATGATGGAAAGAGATAACTTAAGTACATTAGGTTTTACTGTTAATATGACATTCTGCATATTATTCATTTATTTTTCTGTGTAATAGGGATACTAAAACAGGTGCTTTTTCCCTTCTTTCTTCTTGTTCACTTCTAAGCAATGTAGGTACTGCAATGTAAAAATAGAAAAAAACATGGACAAAAGATCATGATACAAAAAAATTCAGATGATTTTTCTTATTTTTGCATAGGGGAATGACTGGATTATGGCCCTTGGCTTGCTCTAATAACAAGTACTAAGGAGAAGCAAGTAAATAAAAGAACATTAAATGTAATGAAAAGTTCTCCTTCAACAAATAAATGCTCATAGTGTACCACGAGAAGCTTGCAGATAACGGCAACCTTGTATCTAATTCTCATGTTTCTATGGACAGAAGCTAATAAGGGCAATAAAAACACAACGCATCTTTCTTTCACTGGCTAGAAGATAATATTTTCTGAAAGCATTCAAGTTAGTATCTACATCTGGGAGAGGAATTAATATAAAAACAGGTAGCATTTGGTTTAAATAGAATAACAGGCTGTATCATGCTTCTTAGCATGGATAACCTTCATTAGAGGTCAATTTAAGCCTGTAAGTGCAGCTGTCAGTCTGGGACAACTGTTTCTATTAGAAAGGTTAAACTTCATTACTTGGAGTTGTACATAGATTTGTGCTTTTGTATTAAGCCAATAGGTTTTGGTGGTGTTCTGGGTGTGTGTATGTGTGCTATAGAACTTTCTACAGAATGCCCGCAGGAAATGGAAAACAAAAAATGTGCCCTCACTTGAGAAAAAAATGAACTAGAAGAGTTGCTTGATTTAATAGACATAGATAGACATATAAAGATCAATAAAAGATATAGACTGCAGAAGGTCAATAAAACCCAAAAAGTCAGAAGTCTGATAAAACAAATAAGCACAGTAATTATGACTGTCCATAGACATCCATGCAATATAACAGAAGTAACAGGATATATTGCTGTGCAATTTAATAACTGATAAAGTTCTATCACAAGAACGGGGTAGTCAAGGAAAGGAAGGGGTGAAATCGAACACCATCATGGAAGTATCAAACAGAGAAAACTATAAAGCAATTAAGACAAGTGTCACTGTTAAAGAATACAGAAGAGGGAACAGAGCAACAAAAATACTAAAAAAGACAGACATGATAAAAAGCAATGAGCAGTATTAGAACAGACCAGGGTCTATTATGCACTATAGGAAATAAAGTAAAAATCTCAGCACAGGTGGAAAAACATAGAAGATACAAAGATAAATATAAAGGAAAAGTAAAAAAATCAGCAATTTATTCATGACCCTAAAAAGTTTTATAGAGAATTGGGAAACAAGCTAAAAGTAATTGAAAGACCTTGAAAGACCGCCAAAAAGAAGAAATAGATACACTTTGGAGAAGTATCTAAGAAGATCCTGTGGAACATAACAAAGATACTAAATGGATAGAAAAAGTAAAAGAAAGAATAAGAAGTGTAAAGGTAAAGGATATGAAATGGGATGAAGTAACAGCCAAAGAGACTGAAACAAAGTTAAGAAAAGCCTCTAATTGGAAAACCCAGGCCCAGATGCAGTACCTAATTTTTGCTTAAAAGTATAAACATCTTTGCATAAAGATTTAGCCATTAGTAAGAACGATTTATAAGCACACCCTGAACAGACACCAACCTGGTTAACAACAGGAAAAACAATGCTCCTACTTAAGAGTGAACCTGCAAACCATCCTAAAAATTATAGGCCAAAAACGTTCCTTCTGACAACGTATAAACTATACATGGGAATTGATGTCGACAGAGTTTATAGTCATTTACAAGAAAACTCAATTATGGCAGTAGAACAAAAGGACAATAAAAGAAAGTCATATGGAACAATGGATCATTTGTTGACAAAGTCATAGTGGAGAACTGTAAGAAGGGAAGAAGAATCTAAGTATGGCATGGATTGACTACAAAAGCATTTCAAAGTATTCCACATTCATGGATAAGAGTGCTTAAAAATGAAGAAGATACAACCTACACTGATCGACTACATTACAGTGACCATGAAACAGTGGCAGACCGCTCTGCAATTAAGTCATGAAAAAGGACAAATTATTATACCAGGGATAAAAATTCAAAGGGGGATATTCTCGGGTGACTCTGTCACCGCTGCTATTCTGGCCTTGCCCTTAACCCATTAAGCTGTCTACTTAACAGCTTAAGCCACGGCTATAATTTGGCTCCTAGAAAATAAAGTGTAAAGACTTCTCATTTTCTCTGTCGATGACTTAAAATGGTATAGGCCATCAGATGAGGAACTGAAAACACAACTGCAAGTTGTCAAAACTTTTTTAGATGACATAAGAATGTCATTTGGTCTTAACAAATGTGTAAATGAAACCTTTAAAGCAGGAAAACTACAACACCAGGAAAAGGATCCAGCAGTGAAAGAAGCGGAAAATACAATAATGGTAGAGTTGTTATAGTAAATGGGCTGTTCACATGGGAGGAGGATTAAGCTGGCATGTACTTTTCATTCCACCAAAAAAAAGAAGTTATGTACTCAACGTTCCATCTGAGTAGTTATACTTCATTTTTTTGCAACCTGTGGGTATTCGGATCCATATCTGATCCGAGCCAGCAACTTATTTTCTATCATCTGCTCCGAGCTCCTCCCCTACCCATAATACACCACCATCTCGTATCTTCCCTCAGATCAAATTTGCTGCAACTATACACTTTAGCAACTCAACTAAATAAACCTAACATGTTTATTTACATGAAAAGGCCAGGGGGATGGAGGGTGGGAAGGTTGCAGAAAAATGAAGTATAACTACTCAGATGGAACATTATGGTGAGTACATAACTTCTTTATCTGAAGTACTTCACTTCATTTTATCTGCAACCTGTGGGATAGAGTCCCCAGCTACTCAAAAAATCCTGGGAGGAACTCATGGAAGGATATTCCTGAGCACTGCAGAGCCAAAGGATGCTCTCCCTCTGGAAATCAGATCTAATTTGTAATGGGAGATGAAAGCATGTGAATTTGCCCAAGTTGTTGCTGCACAAATGTCATCCAAAGGAACCTTAGACCAAAAAGCAGCGGAAGTCACCATGGACCTGGTAGAGTGAGCTTTAATCAGACCAGGAGGAGATAAACCCTTGGCTTTGTAAATATGTAGAATGCAAAGAGTGATCCATCTGGCTAAAGAAACCTTGGAAATGACCTTTCCCAAACGAGGTTTAGAAAATAAGACAAATAATTGATCAGACTTATGGAAGGATTGTGTTCTATGAAGGTAGAAACAAAGTTGTCTATGAACATCTAACAAATGAAGTTTATATTCACCTTTGTTCTGAAAATTTGGCAAGAAAACAGGTAAATTAATTGTTTGGTTTATGTTTGATTGAGATGCCACTTTGGGTAAAAATGAAGGATTTGTAAGGAGAGAGACCCTGTCCTTATGGAAGACCAAATAAGGAGGCACGGCAGACAAAGCCTGCAGCTCAGAGACCCTCATAGCCGACGTAATAGCCACTAGGAAGGCTGTCTTCCAAGATAAAAACTTTAAATCCACTGATGCTGCAGGCTCAAAAGGAGGAGTTACTAATGACTGGAGAACCAAAGTGAGGTCTCAAGGAGGAACCGAATCTTTGATGGGAGGACGCAGAAGAAAAGTGCCTTTTAGAAAGGCTTTACATAGCCTAGAAGATGCCAGGGCAATCTTATTTTCACCTGCATGAAAATTAGAAATGGCTGCCAGCTGTACTTTCATCATGGAGGAACTAGCTCCTTGGTGAAAAATACTAGTCAAGAAATCCAACACCGCTGGAACAGGGGATATAAAAAGATCCAGGTTTCTCTGAGAGGCCCAGATAGAGAAACATCTCCATTTACTGCAATAGACTTTCCTAGTGGAATCTTTAAGAGAAGCCACTAGTATAGATTTTAAAGGGGATGAAAGACCGGGAGTCCTTGCAATCAAGGGAACTGAAGCAGCCAAGCTGTCAGCTTGAGACTGTCCAGATTGGGAGGGTAGGCACCCGAAGGATGAGATATTAGGTCCAAGCAGGGATCCAGAATACACAGAGGCAATGGAAGAAGAGACCAAAGGAAGGGGATCCAAACTTGACGAGGCCAGAATGGGGCAATGAGAATCACTTTGCACCCCAGTCAGCAAGCTTTCTGAAGAAACTTCGGAATGAGTGGTAATGATGGGTAAACATACAGTAGCCCAGGGAGCCAAACCTGGACTAGAGCATCCCTGGGGGCATCCCCTGGTGAGGGAATCAGAGCGAAGAACTCACTGCACTTTGCGTTGGAAGGAGATGCGAAGAGATTGCAGCAAGTCTGTCCCCATGCAAGGAATATCTCCTCCGCTACTGACTGTTTCAGAGACCACTCGTACGGCATCAGAACAGCCTGACTCAATCTGTCCGCTAAAATGTTGGAGCATCCTGGGATGTGCAGTGCGATCAGAAACCAACAGGTGGAAATTGCCCACACTCTCACGGCCACGCAACACAGAGGATAAGATCTAGTCCCCCCCCCATGCTTTTTGATATACCAGACAACAGACATGTTGTCTGACTGAACTGCAATCGTACCCAGAGGAAGGACAGTGTGGAATGCTTTCAACGTTAAAAGCACTGCCCTCATCTCCAGAACATTTATGTGCAACTTGGTCTCTATCTGGGACCATGTGCCTTGGACCGTCCTTTCCGAACAGTGTCCCCCCCATCTGAGATGGGAGGCGACCGTGGTCACTGTGGCTTGGGCTGGAGATTACATGAAAAGGCGTCCCGCAGCTACATCCGGTGAATGGAGCCACCAAAGGAGAGACGTCCTGCAGGTGTGACTGATCCTTATCGGAAATTCCATGGGCAGGTCTAGCCAAGACCATTGGACAGCTAGAGTCTACTGAAGGACCCGCATGTGAAGGCGTGCACAAGGGAGAATAGAGATCGCGGCAGCCATGGAGACCAAGGCCTGGAGAACATCGCTCGCCTTTGGAAATTTGAGGTCCACGATTAGAGCGATGTGATGCCTGAGGTGTAAGATCCTGTCTGGCATTAAGAAGAATTTTAGCTGCAAAGTATCTAGCCGTGCCGTGATAAAATCTAGAACCTGTACTGGTTGCAAATGCGATTTGTGAACATTGACTGTAATCCCCAGCCTATCTGACAAGAGAAGGAAGCAGTCTCGGGCCAGACAAAGAAGACACTTGGTGGACGCAGCGAACAGCCAGTTGTCCAGGTAAGGAAATACCTGAATTCCCTGAAGCCTCAGGTCAGCTGCTACTACAGCCATTACCTTGGTAAATACCCTGGGGGCTATGGTGAGACCAAAGGGTAAAGCTCGCAACTGGAAGTGAATGGCTCCCAGCCGGAACCGAAGAAACCCCCTGGAGCTTCTGTGGATCTTGATATGGTAGTAAGCAACCTGGAGGTCTAATGAGCACATCCAGTCACACTCTTGGAGATAAGGTAGAATGGACTGTAGGGTGATCATCCGGAACTTTTGTTTGGTGACAGACAGGTTCAAGGTTGACGGGCCTGTGGTCCCCCGTCTTTTTTGGCACTAAAAAGAACCTGGAGTAAACACGTAATCCAGACTGGTCGAGGGTGATCGATTTGATGGCTCATTTGTGAAGCAGCTTTGAAACCTCTACAGCCGCAGCCTCCCTGTGAGCGGGTGGGACACCCGGGAGGTGTCTTGTAGCACTTGGCAGGGCAACATATGGGATAGTGTAGCCTCTGGATATTATTTGTAGCACCCAACAATCTGCAGTTATGGACTCCCATGCCGCTGGATGCAAGGACAGACTCCCCCTGACTGCCTCCAGAGTAGGACAGTTGGGCAACCCCTCAGGGCTGCTGCGTGGGCCTGTCAGAAAAAGGTTCCCTAGACCTGAAATTCCTGGGATCCCCTCTACCTTTGGGTCGGCGTCGATCTTGTCCCCCTCTGCCTCTGGGAGAAGAGTTGTCCTGAAACTCCCGGGGAAACTGAGATTTCTGGAACCACATCTTATTTTGCCCTCTTTGGTTCCTAGAAAAGGACCGCTGAGGCTTAGAGAAACAGATCCCGATGGCAGACAAAGTCTTCCCGTCTTTTTCGCTCTGGACAAGAGTGTCACGTACTGTCTTCCTGAAAAGGGAGGAACCATCATAGGGAGCATTAGTAAATGACGCCTTGAAAGGGTCCACAAACGGACACAACCTGAGTCAGGCGTGTCGCCTCATGACTACGCCTATCCCAGCTGCCCTAGCTGCTCCTTCCGTGGCGTGGGAAAGGAGGCACATGGACGTGTTTGATACTGACTTCAGAGTCGACATTTTCACAGTGAACAGTTGTTTGTCCTGCTGCGATAAAGACTCTGGGGGAGTCTTAGCGAATTCCGAGACAAGGTCTCGCTTCAGCCTTATAACATGTGCCAAACAGTTCAGCGCACAGATGGAAAAGGAATAAATGTGCTTCCCAAACCTATCCACCGACCTCGACTCCTTCTCCGGAGGGTGGACTGAGGAACTCTCTTGCGCTAGTTCCTTCTTGGTGGCTGCTGCGACCACCATAGAGTCAATGGGGCTCCTTTAGACCAAGGTTTTCTGTCAGTGGGAGGAGAAAGAATCTTGTCAGGGCATTTGGGGATGGGCTCTACAGTGTTAGGCTCCTTCCATGCCCATGTGGTGATAAGGTCCACCAAGGGGTCTGCTGGTGGGGACACTCAGGAAGTAGATGGGCCCGTGCCAAAAGCCTCCAGGAACACAAACTCATCCGTAGAAGGTTTTGGGGCTGACCAGCCTGGGGGAACCTTCTCCATCTAAATCCATGTCCGTAGTGAGGGACTCAGGGGAGTCCAAGTGCCTCCTCTTGCACTTGCGCTTACGGGGGCCCTCTTCAGTGGGACTCTCCGAAGAGGACTCGTGAGCCGTGGGGGGTTCCTCAAGGGGAATAACTTGGGGCTCCTCTGGCATGAGCTGTCCCTAAGACAGGATGAAGGGATTCACCACCAAATCCAGTGGAGTCTGGGTGGAATCCGAGGAGATGGGCTGAGGTCTCAATCCCTGGGAGAGAACCCTCTCCACCACTTCAAACGCCGAAGGAGAGAGCACCTCCTTGGCACCCAGCAAGGAAGAAGTTCTCCCTGGGTTTGAAGCGGGGATTGGAGCCAAAGCGAGGGTAGCCTGAGCTACATGGGAACGGTTCGGATCCCAAAAGGTTGGAGCCGAAGATGGATCCATTCCCTCGGGTCAGACTCCCTTGTCCACGGCTCTGAGAGTCGCTCGAATCTGAACTAGCCAGATCCAAGGAACTCAAGGTATCAGCCAGAGTCTAGGTTGGAGGAACCATCGGTGCCAAGCTACCAGCTCCAAAGAGTCTCGGATCCAAAAACCCCGAAGCAGCTGCACGGATCGGGGAAGGAGAAATGGGATGGAAAAAAGGCATGGAGGTCTCCCCTCCGGAGGGAGAGGGGCCTGGCAAGACTCCCATCTGTATTTGGGTCTGAATGAATCTCCGCATCATCCTGTCCATGTCCAAGTCCGATAGGCTCTGAGTCGATCACGTAGAGGCAACAGTCTCGGATCTGGCTGGTCTGTGAAGCAAGGGTGAGGAAAACCTCGGATCGGAAGATTCTATCTGCTCCGGTGAGAAACGGAGTGAGTGGAGCCTAGGAGAAGCTGGCCTTAAAGTCTTGGATGGTGGACAAGGGAAGGGTTCCCTATCCGGAGACCTCTTGTGAAGCCTATCCATCTTCCTCTCTGTCTTCTTTGGGTCTTTCTCTGTCCTTTTCTTTTTCTCTCTCTTTTTCCTTTTCTTTTTCCTCCCCAACACCAGCACAAGTGGGAGTTTGAGTCCCTGTCTGAGTGGGTGGTTGGGAGGGAGTACCAGAGACCGAGGCCATGGCAGAATCCAGTATGGAGGCAGGGAGAAGACCCTTGGCAACCAGTTTGGCATTCCTATCCCTGAGGGCCCTCGGGTTGAAGCCTGCACAAACTGTACACTGGATGGATAAATGGGGCACTCCCAAACAGATTACACATAGTGTGTGACCATCAGCCAGTGAGAGCTGCGGTCATGTGCATTTTTTGAAAACTGACTTAGGCTGATCAGCCATAGTCTAAAACTAATCGCCACTCCTTAAAGAGGAAACACAACACACTGGCACACACTGAAGGGAAGTGGGCCAACAAACTACTCTTAATAAGAAAACTTTTTTTTTTTTTAAGCTAGAACCGACGACAGCGTACACTAAAAGGGGGAGGAAGGGAAAACTAACGACCACTTTCACATAGAATATAGAATAAACACACTTACAATCCCTGAAGCTCAGAGCAAAGGAGACCACGATGCTCACTATGGCATGGCAAACGAGATCTGAGGGAAGATAGGAGATGGTGGTGTATTATGGGTAGGGGAGGAGCTCGGAGCAGATGCTAGAAAATAAGTTGCCGGCTCGGATCCAATATGGATCCAAATACCCACAAGTTGCAGATAAAATGAAGTTAACTACTTCAGATCTGCTATTATGAATCTTAAGAAAATACTAAGAATCAGCTTTTAAGAGGGAGTATTACTTAGAAATGGGGACTGGAACTTTATTTGCAAGTGTCATACCTCACAAGTGTCCAGATTTTTGCCTCTTATTTTTGGTCTTTTCCTTATAAATGTATTTTCTGTCAAATCATTGAGGATTATAGTCGAAAAATAAAGGCAGACATTTGAGTTTCAAACTTCAGACCCTTCAGAAGATTAATGCTAATGCAGGACCTGTTGTTCTGTCAACTTTCGAAGTTTAGAGGAGCGATATTTGAAAATTGTCCATATTTTTGAAACTTTGTCCCACAAATATTTATGGTTTTGCCCAGATTTCTTGTGCTAAGAGGTTGAGAGGTATGAATAGTGAGGATGTATCAGGGGGCACAGAAGGGAAAATATAACAAAACAGTGTACACTTCTAAAGACATTCATGAAAATATTTGGTATGGAATATGTAAATTCAGTAGTAAGAACTTGGACAGAATTTACATATTATTCCCCAAGGTATAATAACTGAGCTATACTAGACAGAAATTATATTTCACAGGTGTATGTGCATATATACGTATATATATATATATATATATATATATATATATATATATATATATATATATATATATATATACACATATACACACATATATATATCTATATATATACACACACATATATATATATATATATATATATATATATATATCAGATTATACATTGATAAAAATGCATGGTAATGAAGTAAAACTGAAGTACTGGTGCTTTCCTGCCTACCTGTTAAAAACGAAATTTAATGAATGGGTAGTGGAAATTAATGGACCATTATTAGGGAAGATAGAAATACCTTCAGAAGTTATAGCTACTAAGCGGGATAAAATGAAAATGGAGTTTAAAAATAGGGTAGAAATAAAAGATAAAGAGATATAGTTAAGAAGCAATAGGAATTATTTTAAAGGGCTGACAAAGTATTGTAGAAAAAGAGGTATCTCACAGAAACTTGGAAAAGATTGCCCAGTGAGAAACCAGTACCACATGCGAGAATTTAATTAACCAGAAATCCTTTTAGTCAGAACCACTTCATAAACATTAAAAACACACCAGTGTTTTCATCCTACCATTAGAACTTCATCAGATGCTACACAACCTTCTGCACTTGTTTTATAATCAAGTAATTATGACATCATATCTTTCAATTAGTTAATTAACAAAATAAAAAAAAAATATTTTAAAAATGAATTCACTATAAAATTCACTCAGAGATCATATATCTACCATTATCAATAGGGACAAAGTCAATACTATAAGAAATAATAAACAAATACATCAGTGGAGGATTTAATGCATTCCTTTTTTACCCCCTTCTAATTAATAAAAACAAATATGCTTCCTACTGTTATGTAACAGCCAAAGTCAAATATAATATAACTGGTTAAGACAAAAGTCCTAATATATGTGGGCAGATGTAAAAACAAGACGCATTAAAAAATGAATACTGCATGTATACACATTGGGCAGCATGATGCCAGAGCACTTCTATTGGCTAGGCTTGTAAAGGCTCCAGGGCCAGTAGCCTAGTACATACATACCTATTAACCTATAAACCTATGTGACATAAAAAACTTGAGCAAGAGGGAGTGTATAAGTATTTGGGAATTGATGAAGGATCAATAATAAAACACGAATAAAACTTAGTAAGGAATACTTTAGGAGACTTAAATCAATCCTGGAAACAGCATTGACATCTATGAACAAACTCCAAGCTGTAAACCAGTTTGCTCTTCCTATCCTAAATTACAGTTTTGGAGTGACTGACTGGCTGCAAAATGTATTGGATAGATTAGAAAGGAAAACAAGAAGGATGCTTCATGCTCACTAAATGATTTATAAAAATCAGTGCATACCAAGTTCATATACACCCAGTTCTGAAGGAGGGATGGGACTCTGAAATTGATTACATGCATAGATCTGCAATCCTGGGACTCCACATATCTGCTGACCTCACAAGACCCAAACGTAGTGAAAGTTTTGAAACATGAGGAGAATAAATCTAAGATGACTTCTCTGCTTAATTTAGCAGAACCATATCAATGTCGAGCAGGAATGGAAATCAAACCAGACGTAGATAAAAAATCAGGAAGCAAATGAACTAATGTGTCAAAAAAAAAAACAAAAGAAAGAATATAAGGTGAAGGACCAGATGAAAAGGCAAGAAATGTGGAAAATGCATAAATATAGTTGCAAGTACAGAAAACTACTGGAAGAACCTCATGTTGATCAGGAAAGAATGCAGAAATGGTTAAGGAGAGGCAAATTCAAACCAAGAGATGAAAGGTTAATATTGGAGGCCCAAGATAGTGGGCTGTGTACACGTTGGTTTACAAAGTCCATTGAACATGTGTGGAAAAAAGAATAGTTGTGCAAGAACTTACCATAACCTTAGATGTCCTTCTCTTCCATGTTGCAGTATTCATAACAGTAGGGAGTTGCGGCCAGCAGTGCCACCTTCTGGCCAGTATACCAAAGTCTATGTTTCTGGAGGGTACGTGTGACGTCCCTTGTCAGGGCCATAAACTGACGTAGGGTATAAATGTGACATCTGCACGCACCCGCCTCAGAATGTACTGCTGCATACAGTAGTACTCCTGTGGGTAGAAGAATCCCAAGGGGACCCTTGGAATTACATGCAGGCTAGAGTCAGAGAAGTAGGTGATTTGTGTGTAGTGGAGACACTGGGGGTTATCAAGGTAATGTCCCCCACAAGTCAGAATGGCAAGCAAGATGTTAAAGGTAGAGGGGCAGGTGGGGGGACTGAATACTGCAACATGGAAAAGAAGGACATCTAAGGTTATGGTAAGTTCTTACACAACTATTACATGTCCTTCTATTCACATGTAGCAGTATTCATAACAGAAGAGAGAGTACCAGAGCTTTTAGCCATGGTTTTGTGTGGAGGATTTTGTTCCCTGGTGGTCAGTGAGCCCTTGGATGACAGACTTGACAAACCCTGCCCTAGCGACTAGGTCCAGTTTGTAATGTCTGGTAAAGGTATGGACAGAAGTCCAAGTGGCAGCTTCCAGGATGGAAGCATAGTCAATTCCTTTGAAAGGAACAGTTGCGGAAGCAGCTGCCCTGGTAGAGTGAGGTTTGACTTGTCCATGTAGGGATTTTCCATGGAAAGAGTAGCATAGGGTAATGGATTTTGAAATCCATGAGGAAATGTTTTTTTTTTTTTGGAGACTGCCTTCCCTAGAGCTCTGGGATGGAAGGAGATGAAAAGTTGATCTGATTTTCTGATAGGTTTGGTTTTGTCTAAGTAGTACCTCAGTTGTCTGTGGACATCCAAAGAATAGTCTCCTTTCTGAGGAACTGTGTGGTTGAGGGTAAAAAAACGGTAGGTTGATGGTCTGGTTTAGTGAAAGCTCATTAACCACCTTCGGCATGAAGGAAAGGTTGGTCCTTAGGGTGACTCTGTCCTTGTGGAAAATAAGGTAAGGAGAGGTAACCATGAGGGCTTGGATCTCAGATACCCTCCTGGCAGATGTAAGGGCCACTAGTAGAACTGTTTTCAGTGTGCATAGCTTTAGGGATACTGAATGAGCTGGTTCAAAGGGTGGCAATGTAAGTTTTTCTAGTACAAAGTTCAGATCCCAAGGGGGAGGGATAGGTTTCCTGGGAGGCCTGATGTGAAGCACTCCCTAGAGGAAAAGTTTGACCTCTAATCTGGAAGCCAGAGGAAGGGAGATTGGCAGACAGGCAGAGATAGCAGATAAATGCATTTTGACAGATGAATATGTTAGTTCTGAGTGCAGTAGCTCACACAAATAGGAAAGGACTATAGGTACAGAGGTAGTTAGAGGGTCCTGTTTTTTCTGTTGACACTAGTAGGAAAATCTGTTCAATTTGGAAACATAGTTTCTCCTGGTACTAGGTTTTCTGGCTTCCTGCAGAACATGGAGTACATCCTCTGAGTATAGGTGTCTTTAGGGGATCAAAACCCTATCACCCATAAGGTTAATTTCAGATTGTCCACCTGAGGGTGTAGTATGGATCCCCTGTCCTGTGTGAGTAGGTCTATTCCGTGGGGTAACCTGTGGTGATTGCCTTTGGCTAGTAGATGTAAGAGGGGAAACCAATGCTGTCTTGGCCAAAACTTGGTCACCAGTAGGATTTTTGGGATGTCCCTCTGTATTTTCAGAAGGACTTTCTGAATTAGGGTGAATGGGGGAAGGCATAGAGGTATGTTCCCCCGTACAAGAAGGAGAAGGTGTCCACTTTCCACACTTGTGGATGTGGGGTGGATTCCTTGTGCAGAATTTGGGCATCTGTCTGTCCTGGACAGAGGCAAAGAGGCCTGCTTGTGGAATACTCCACCTGTGGATTATGTCTAGAGAAACTTCCCTGTGAAGCATCCATTCATGACTTGTAACTAATGTTCTGCTTAGGTAGTCTGCCATAACATTCTCTGTGGAAGGGATATAGACAGCTAGCAGATGAATGTGGACAGATACTCCTAGGTTCCACATCTGGATTGCACAGAGGGTAGGACTTTCTTCCCCCCTGCTTGTTGATGTACCTGTGTCTGTGATTACTTTCAGGGTTCCTGGGTGAAGGACTAATTTGAAGTTTAGTAGGGGCAAATGTAAAGCCCTCATTTCTTTGATGTTGATATGGTCCTTTAGTCTCGAGTTGGACCATGTGCCTTGGACCGAGAATTGTTTTTGGCTTGTAAGTGGTACTGCCCCCCCAACCCAAGTCAGAGGCATCTGTGAAGATCTGTTGTAAGGGGGCTGGGATCTGAAGGTGGATCCCTTGGTTGAGTTAAAGAGCTGAAATCCACCACTGGAGTTCCTTCTTCAGACACTGAAGTAAGGGGAGGGGGGTGTCCAGGGGCTGGGAGTGTTGACTCCATAGGTTTTTCAGGACACATTAGATTTATCTTGTATGAAGTTTTGCTAGAGGCAGCATAGGTATGTGTGATGCCATGTGTGCTTAGAATTCTTAAAATTTCCCGAGCTGGCAAGGCAGTGTGGGAAAGGATTCTTTGGAAATATAGACAAAGGTCTAGGATTCTTTGATCTGGAATGAAGGCTTTCATAATGTCTGTTCTTATCCTGCAATCCAGGAAAACCAGGTCTTGAGGGGGTATCAGATGAGATTTTTCGTGGTTTATGGTGAACCCTAACAGCGATAGGGTGGAGATTACCTGTTGTAGATGTAACAGGAGGGTTTGGTGGTTTTCATGAAGAATGAGCAGGTCGTCCAAGTATAAGTATACTTGAAAACCCTGAGTCCTGCAGTGGGCAATAACGGGGGCTAAGCATTTTGTGAATACTCGGGGGGGTAGTAGAGAGTCCAAAGGGCAAGGCTGAGAATTGCAAATGGCAGGAGCCTATTGCAAATCTGAGGTATTTTCTGTAATGTGAGTGTATGGGGATGTGTAGGTAGGCATCCTTTAAGTCCATGACTACCATATAAGTCTGAGTTGGAATTAGTGGTAAGAGGAGGGGTAAGGTAATCATTTTGAAACTGGGAACTTTGAGAAATAGGTTAGGTAGGATACGTCTAGGACTGGCCTCCATCCTTTCTTGGTACCAGAAACATTCTGGAGTAAAAATCCCTGTTTCTTTGCTGGTGTGGTCCCTGTTCTATGGTACCTTGAAGGAGAAGCTGCTGAGTGATAGGCCAGGCTAGATTCCAAGAAGGTATCATCTACAATGTCTAGTATAGGAGGGATAGCTAAAGGCCTGTGTTGAGGTAGGAGTAAGAATTCCCTAAGCCTCTTTTTGGAGTCAGAGTAATCCTGGCTTTCCCAGCGGAAATGCTCCCTAAGAGTATGCAAAGTTTCACCAGAAGAGAAATCCTCTGAAGAGGAAGCAGAGGGAATGGAGTCCTCTGCATCCAAATCCTCATAGGTAGATAAGGGCAAATCCTGGTCATCAGAGAAAACAGAAATTTCAAAATCCTGATCAGAAGGAAAATCAGTTCTAGGTCTCTTAGAGGGAGAAGGGTGGCTTCCCCTGATTAGAGTAATAATATCTTCAGTCATTCTTATCATTTGTTTTTTAGGCATAGGGACCTGACCATGCAGTCTGGGTCGAGTTTTAGGCCTTGAAGAAGATGGCGTCGGTTGAATATGCAAGTCAGTAGGCCTGAATACATCCTCAGAAGCCGGTGCCTGCACAGCAGCTCCGGACCCATCCAAGGTAGAGACATCTCCAGGTTCCACAGTCGAAGAAGCATCTTACGGCATATTGGACTCCAAATGGGTCTCAGTAGAGGCCTGCGAATCTGAAGTAGCAGGTATCAGGGGCTGGGAAAGCGCCTCACTGAGTACCGGCGAACTGGCGACTAGCTTTGGAGAAGCGTCGCAGGCAGCTTTGGACCTATGCGGTCTGTCTCTGTCTTTATCTTTGCGTTTTTTCGGAATGTCGGTAGTCAGGTGGCTTACCAAAGCCATTTCTGGATAATTGAACAGAGTACCAAAATATTTAGATGCAAAAATGAACCGATGACGAATAGTTTGAGGTTTGAATAAGGCACAAAACCGACAGCGAGGTACGTCATGATCTGGGCCTAAGCAAGGAATGCAGTATGAATAAAAATCTTTATGAGGTATTTGCTTTCCACAAGAAATACAATTGTTAACTTTTACTGACATTAGTTTAGAGCAAGACAAAGGATCCTTAATGGGGTACTTAGCTTAGTTGAAGACTTTGAATCTGAAACTCAAAAACGAAAATTTCAGGAGTCGGCCAACCGGCACTTGTGAACTGCTTCTGCTTCGGGCACCACACAGCAAGAAAGACGGATGTAATGGCATCGGCTGCATGCTTTATACCCCTGACTACCTGACATCATGGAAGATGAGACAGCAACTGACGCAGGACCCAAGACTTTGATAATCAGGCCGACTGAGGGCTACCTGCAAGCAGATAACCATATGTAATGACTGCAACAGTGAAACACAAAGAACATTCCATTGTTCTGATGTAATAATCCACCAGGAGGGAACGGAGAGGGTGAGATGGAGGGAAAGTGGGGTGTTTGGGTGCAAGGGATGGTAGTCAGAGAGGAGGCGATCTGGACTGGTCAGACTGGCCTCGAAAGGGCATAGTGGAAGCACTGGTAGGAAACCTAGTAGTAGAGCTTTTCCTGGTCTATCTACATTCTTTAGACTGTGGAACAGTGTGTGTTGCCTGCCTTCTAACAAAGGAAGGTTTCTGTGGATAATTCCCATGATATCTGGGTATAGGAGACACTAGTAGGTGTTTACGATTCTTAAATTCCTTACCCTTTTCTTGACGGGACTTAAGTTCTGCTGAGGCTTGGCCAAAGAGGGCTTTATTATCCAGGGGTGCATCCAGCAATTTTGTTTGCACATCTGGGCAGGGGTTGTAGTCTCACCCAAGAATATCACCTCAAGACTGATCTAGGTGCAGCAGACTTAGATGAGGTTTCAACAGCATCATAACTGCAATTTACTGAGTGCCTAGTGGAAAGAAGGGTGTTAATTTGGGTTTTAATGGGAGAGTCTGGTGTCTCAGTTAGTAATGTGGAGGCCTTGGAAATGGTATCTAAGACATATTTAGCCATATGTGTTTGGTAGTTGAGAGCTCTAATAGCCAGAGTAGAGGAGGTACAGACTTTCTTCCCTAGTCTGTCCATTAATTTACTGTCTTTGTCTGTGGGATAAAGAGCAGGCGAAGGTAATTGCATGGATGATTTATCAGCAGAGACACCAATAACTGCTGGGTCTGCTGGAGGGTTCCTAAAGAGGTACTGGGTATCCTCAGGGACCTTGTAAAAACAGTCTGGAAGTTTAGCAGCTGGTGGTTAAGAGTCAGGGGACTGTGAAGCAGCCAGGAAAGCATCCTGAAAGGTAGGTAACAGGGAGCTACTGCTGAAGGAGAGGGTTGCTCCATTTGCAAAAGGTCAAAGTGTCTTTTCTTGGCATCACAAACTTCAGATGTTTGTCATTTGAAATGCTCCCTCATGAGGGAGACTGTGTCTCCAAAGGTAATTTCTTCCCCTGGAGATTCAGGAGTAATGGAGTCTTCCTCCTTTGGTGTGATGAAATCTTTTATGGACTCTATTTAGGATTCATATGAAAAGGATTCCTCTGAAGATGAGTACTCTTCCTCTGAAACCTGTAAGGTAGGTTGAGTAGTGGGGGCTGGTGGGACCTTCTGTGTCTGTAGGGCCTGAAAGGCTTTAAAAAGGCTCTGGGAAAAAACTTCCCTTCCAGGAACTGGTTGGGTTTCAGTGTGTTTAACTTTTTGTTTTTTCTTTGAAGTAGTCGGTGGAGAGAGAATCAAAGCGGACGTCTGTCTGGGTGGAAGAGAAGGAGCTAGGCCCTCCGATAGACTGAGACATGGTTCCCCTCTGCCATCCGGATCTGATGGCTGAGTAACCTCAGTAGATGTACTAAAGGTTTCCGCCACCTCAGCTTCCATAGTGGTTCCTGGGCCTGGCTTGGAAACCAATGTCTGGGAAGATGCCAGGCTTTCATCAGCCTCAAGAACCTTCTTGGATGCCTGAGGCACAGCAAGGGATTCTGGCCTAACTTTTCTGGCCTTCTTCCTGGGCGGCTCTTCGGATGGGCCTACTCCCTCTTCCATACTGAATGCAAGATGTCTGAGTCTTTGATTTTCTAAATAGAATTTTAGTGCAGAAAGACGACTGCGAAGGGTTTTCGGAATGAAAGATTTGCAAATGAGGCAGGGCATATGGTCATGGGCCTTACCTAAGCAAAAAATGCACTTCTTGTGTGCGTCCTTGTGAGGAATTTGTCTCCCACAAGCACACTTCCCCTTTCTAGCTGACATAACAATAATCAAAGGCAATGAAAAAACCCAACAGGGCACTTATCTATATTGGTAGGATGAAACAGTCATCCGATCTGGAAATTTAACGGTCGTCTGAAACGCAATTTGCTTTCAGAACTGATGAACAGGAGTCCGGTGTTCACTGCGGCAGGAAGATTCTAAGGAAGGTGCATGGAAATGTCACCTTTATACCCTACAGTTTATGGCCCTGACAAGGGATGTCACATGTACCCTCCAGAAACAAAGACTTTGGTATACTGGCTGGAAGGTGGCGCTGCTGGCAGCAACTCCCTACTGTTATGAATACTGCAACATGTGAATAGAAGGACATCAAACAAATGTAGATTTTGTAAAACCGAATTGGAAACAGTTGCACACCTTGTTACGCTTGTGACATACTAATGGCAGAAGGACTGTATACTGAAAGGCATAATAATGTGGCAAGATTGTTGCACTGGGGATTGTGCAAACACTATTGTATTGAAGTGGCAGAAAATGATGAAGTTTAAATCACATGGGATCACCCATTACAAACAGTTCACAAGATAGATGCTAGAAGACTGTAAATTAGTGGTCCATGAAAATAAGACAAAAGTAGCACTGATCACTGAAATTACCACACCCAGTGACTACAGTGTCTTGCATAGAGAGAGAGAGAGAGAGAGAGACAAAGTCATAAAACATCAGGATTTGCAGGCAGGAGTGAGAGCAATGTGGAAGAAAGATACCCAGACAGTATCAATAGTAGTAGGAGCAATGGGTCTTATAAAAAAGACTCTACAATCGTATTTAGATATGTTACCAATACATGTAACTCCATATGAATTGCAGGAGTCATCATTACTGGGCAAATTGCAGGTGCTGTGAAGAGCACTTCTGGCTGACATCAAAGAATGAAATACTAATTTCATGAACTTTAATCGTACTTTGAATTAGGAATGGGGTCCATTCCCATCATGGTATTAGAAACCCAAAAGATTTGGAGAAATTAAAAAGAGTACATATAAAAAAAAAGAAAGAGCAGTGAACTATATTAAAAATGCACAGTACAAATAGCTATGCTACAGAAGACACATTTGGAAAGAAACGAGCATGTGAATTTGATAAAGAAAATATTTCATGATGGTTATTCAGTGGAATATCTGGGACAAAGGAAAAGGGCAGTACTTATACTAATTGCTAGAGGAGCTCCATTAGTAATAGAACAAGAGAAAAAGATAATGGTTGATTTATAGTAGTAAGGAGCTAGTGGCAAGCGAGGAGGATTATACTGGCATCTAGTTATATTCCACCCAAAACTGCTACAATGGAGCTTAAGAAAATTCTGGGAGAAATAATCAGCTTTCAGCAGGGAATATTTCTTACAGGTGGAGATGATTTATAACAGTGAGGATGTATCTTGGGGGGGGTCTAGAAGGGAAATATAACAAAACAGGGTAGATTTTTGAAAAAAAATTATGAAAATATTTGGTATGGAAGATGTGAATTCAGTAGTAGGAGCGCAGAGAGAATTTACATATTCCTCAAGCTACAAAAACTAGGCTATGCTAGACCAAAATTACATTTCACAAGAACATGTGCATTTAATTGAAAGTTTTGATAAGCATCCAATAACTATTTCATTTCATGCACCAATAACTAAAATAAAAATGCAGGACAATGAAATAAACACTGGGCACTGCCCTACCTATCTGTTAGGGAGGAATGTAAGGAATGGGTAGTGGAAATTACTCAGAAGGTATTAGACAAGTTAGAAATTTCTTCAGAAAATATAGCTAGAGAGTGGAATAAGAGGACACTGAGGGGTTAAAAGTAGGGTAGAAATAAAAAAAAAATAGAGAGATGGTTAAGAAATAGCATTATTTAGAGGGATTGACAAAGGTTAATGTATTGCAGAATAGAGGGAAATTCCACAGAACAAGAAGAGGTGCAACAGCAGAGTGCTAAAGAGAAAATAAAGGACTCCCTTGATAATATGCATGAGTTTAGAAAGATTGCTTTTAAGCAACTGTGTGTTTATTTACTTATTTATTTAATTTTGATAACTCCAGAGCACAAAGGCTCAGGCAACAGAAAGTAGAAAGGATTACTGCCAAACTTAGGGATCGCAAGGACTTCGAAGAGGTGTTAGAGGTATTTCAGAATTTTTTTGAAAATCTGTATAAAGCACAGAAACATGGAAATCGAGAAAAAGCACAAATGGAAATATTTATGGAAGAGTTAAATATGCCATGGTTAGGAGCAGATGAGTCTCAATTATTAACAGTTAAGATAGGAGGAGATGATATAAAAATGATGATGTTTAGCCACTCTACAGAAAAGTTTCCAGGAATAGATGGTATTCCTGTGGAAGTCTGGCTGCTAGGAGGGAAGAAATTGATAAAGATCTGAAAGGTTTTGTTTAACAGTATTTTAAAAGGAAAAGAAGCACCAACATCCTGGAAGAAAGCTGTGGTGGCTGTAATATCTAAAGATGGTAAAGACCGACGTGATCCAGCTTTATATAGGTCCATTTCAATTTTAAATCAAGATTATAACGTTTTTATGTATGAAATGCCTAAAAGAATGGCAAATATGATGCCAAAGCTGATGGATAGGGATCAACTGGTTTTGTGGTGGGAACCAAACATCTGATAAAATTAATAGAACAATGATGATCTAGCGGGAAGCAGAATATAAGAAAATATCACTGCTGTTGGTGGGTTTTGATGCAGAGAAAGCATTCGACAGAGTAAGCTGGAATTTTATGAGTAGAGCAATGGATGCATCTGCATTCCCTGATAAAATAATAAGGCTGATTAGGAGGCTATACGAGGGATCAGAGGTGAAAATTAAAGTGTGGGGAGGTGTTCCTCTCTGTTCAGTTCTGTTTGAGTAGAGGAACTAGGCAGGGTGTCCTCTTTCCCCTTATTATTTGTGCTATACTTAACTGACAAAGAAAATAAGGGACTCAGAAATTCAAGGATATAATTGGTACAGTAATCAAGAACAGTTGGTTTTATTTGCAGATATTATGTGGTATCTAATAAAACCAGAAAACGACATCTCTGTGTTGTGGAAAATTCTGAAATAGTTTTGGGTCTTTTCAGGATACAAACTTAATGAAGAGAAAACAAAGGGAATAGCTGTAAATATCTACCCACACATGAATTGGTTCATGAATTCCCATACTTACGAAGATATGATAAAATTAAGTTCTTGGGAGTATGGATTAAAAAGGATTCTGTAACGGCAGCTAAGGATATGTGGGAAGAGACTAAACAAAAAATAATACAAAAACTGAGAACCTGGAAGCTCTGTTTATAGATAGCAAGATACAAGCAGTGAAAATGTTTTCATTCCCTTTAGTTTTATACACGGATCAGGAATAGTTTTTATCAACCAGAAGAGAAGTTTTGGATAGCAATTAATGCAAAGTTGAAGGATTTTAACTGGGAGGGGAACAGAGCAGGAGACAAGTGGGATAAGTTGACTGAAGGGGTATTTCAGAGCTACACAATTAAAGCTCCTATTTACAACACACACAAAAAGCTATAATTCAAAGTGGGAAGGGATGATGATGATGAAACGGGAAAGCTTAAGAAATAAGAAGAAACTGTGAATTTGGATGCAAATTCTTACAGAGAATAACACTAATCATACAGAATATTACATTCATAAAGAAGCAGAAAGTATTATAAGAATGACACCAACATGGGAATATAGAAAGGTGATTCTGCCAATAGGTATGACTGCAATTAGAGTTACACAGAACAGACAAGAAGGGGCTGGAATTTACTGGAGAAAACTGGCAAAAGAACCAAGGTATTGTGAGCAAATAATTAGACAAGGAATGGTAACATAAATGGAAGAAGCCAATAATTAATTTGAAATGCAGGCTAGAGACTGCCTTCCATAGCAAGGATTAATATCATAGTACGGACAAAGAGAAAGTAGTAAGGGGAAAGACCAGCAATGGTAGAGTTTTTAGGAGAATCTAGAAAAGAAGCTGCTATTAAAAAAGGGAGAATTACTACAGGAATCAATCAGAGGAGGTTAGAAAGGATTGAGAAGAGAGACTGGATAAGCAATTCACAAAGAAACAATGGGAGGATATATATATATATATATATATATATATATATATATATATATATATATATATATAACTCCCAAATGTGCAACAAAGTCTAGAAGACTTGGGATCTTTGCTTGGAACTGTTGCATAGGTATTTGTATACCCTAAATTTTTTTCCTCAGGTAGATTATAAATGTTGGAGGTATGATGCAGAAGAAAGAGTTAACTGGAAACAGTTTTGGGAAGTGTAATGAGTTGGCAGACTTTAAAAATTCCCTGCAGACTACTCTGATAGAAATATTGGGTGAGAAAATTGATGTAAGTAAAGAAAAAAAGAAGTTATGTACTCACAACATTCTATCCGTGTTGTCCATTTTCATTCTTCCTAAGCTGATGGATTTAGATCTTGTCCCTCGGATCTGACTCAGCCATTGCTAAAGCTTGTGGCAACCAAAAACTCTCTAGCATCTCCCTTATCCATAATGCACCAACCCCAATTACCTCAGATCTTGTTTGCTGCCTTAGTAGAAAGTACAAGATGGAAATTATTATGGAGAAGCCATACCGGGAGCTGATATAAAAAATAAGGCTATACACAGGTGCACTAAGCACTCATTCTTCCAGAAGTCTTAAGGATGGGGATTGGCAGGAGGGGAGTTGAGGAAGAATGAAAATGGGCACCACAGGTGGAACTTTATGGTGAGTACATAACTTCGTTATCTGATGTTGTCAATTTTCAGTCTGTCCTCAACTACCCAACTTCCATTGTGGACTCAAAGAAGTTTATTCCTGAGTTCCACAGAACCAAAAGATGCCCTTCCACTGGAGACCAGATCTAATTTGTAATGAGTAATAAAGGTATGAGGAGTAGCCCAAGTAGCTGCTGCACGAATGTCATCCATGGACACGCTGGACTGAAAAACTTAGGAAGTTGTCAAGGATCTGGTGGAGTGGGCTCGAACAGGTTTAGTCAGATCAATGCCCAATTTGTTATACACAAAAGAAATTCAATTTGTTATCCATCTAGAGTAATTTAAATGATCAGAATCTCTGATGTTTAAGTAAAAATACAACGGTCTATGAACATCCAATAAATGTAATACATATTCTCATTTGTTAGAAAAATTGGGAAAGAATACTGGCAAATTAATTGATTGATTTACATTGGATTCTGACACCACCTTTGGAAGAAATGATGACAGGTTGGTACACAGGGTAACTCTGTCTTTACGGAAAATATGGAGGTTTTGAGCACAATGCCTGGATCTCAGAAATACTTCTGGCTGAGGTAATGGCTACTAAGAAAAATGTCTTCCATGAAAGATATTGGAGTATGCATGTAGCTGAAGGTTTAAAGGAAGATTGTGTGAGACTGCAGCACAAAGTATAGGTTCCCAAGGGGGCAGAATCTTTATAGGGTGGCCTTAAGAGTAGAACGTCTTTCAAGAAAGCTTTGCTCAAGTTATGGGAAGCTACAGAAAAAACATTTATTCCAACATGAAAACTGAAAATAGGAAATCACTGCTAATTGTACTTGAACAGTAGACAAACTAGCTCCTTCTTCAAAAATATGTACTAAAAATTCCAAAATATCATGAATGGGGGCTGAGAAAGGTTCAATAGTACATTTATGAGCCCAAAAAAACAAATCTCTTCCATTTGCTGGAGTATAGTTTTCTGGTAGAAGGTTTATGGGGGGACAAAAGCATATGACAGACAGGAGAAGAGAGCATAGTTTGCCTGGCTATTAATGGAACTGGAGAAACCAGGCAGCCAGCCAGAGATTTACTATGTATGGAAGTATCATGCCTGTTGGGTGTGACAGGAGTTCTGGAGTTGGATCCAGAAACCAAAGTGGTTGAATTAGGTGAGGCCAAAGGAAGAGAAACCAAATTTGTCGAGGCCATTAAGGGGCAATGAGGTTGACCTTGCTCTTCAATGCTACAGCTTTCAGAAGAAATTTGGGAATTAATGGAGTGGGAGGATGCATGTAAAGGACACCGGGGGGGGGGCAATCGACAAGTAGAGAGTCCCTCAGGGATTTCTCCCCCATGGAGGGATTAGGGCAAAGTAGCTGCTGCATTTTTTGTTCGGGGGTGGCACAAATAGATCATGGCCAGGCTGGCCCCACTGTCAGAACATTGTGTTTGCAATCTTTTTGTTGAGGGACTATTCTTGAGATAGAAGAATGCACCTGCTCAATTTGCTATCACATTTGACTTCCCTGGAATGTGTGTTGCTAAAAGAAAGTGGTTGGAAGGGATTGCTCACTGCCACACTCTGACAGCTTCTTGACACAATGGGTAGGATTTGGTTCCTCCCTGTTTGCTGATGTACAAGACAACAGACATGTTGTCTGACTGTACTGCAATTGTCCCCAAAGGGAGAGCATTCGGAAATGCCTGCAACGCCAACAGCACGTCTTTCATCTCCAAGACATTTATATGCAAAATTGGCCTCCTCAGGGGACCAGTTGCCTTGGGCTGTCTTCCCTAGATAATGTCCCCCCCATCTGGGAAGCATTTGTGGTCACTATGGCCTTGGGCTGAGGGGGAATGAATGAACGACCTTGTAGAACCTGGTGTCAATGAATCCACCATTTCAGATCTCTTTTGCAGATGTGAGTGATTCTTATCTTGTAAGACATGGACTTTTTAAAGAATTGATAACTGAGCAGCTAATATCCACTGAAGAATTCTCATATAAAACCTGGCAAGTGGTACTAATGTTACTGCTGCTGCCATCAATCCCATTGCTTGAAGGACCAGTTGGGTTGAAAAGGAGGTGCTGCAGATTATCTTTTTGACTTGGAATCTTACAGTCTGAACTCTCAGTAATGGAAGGGAAACAATGGCTGTCTTTTTTATTAAGAACTGTTCCTATAAACTATAAACTCTGAGATGGCCGCAGATGAGATTTGTCGTAGTTTATGGTTATCCCCAAAAGAGAGCAAGTCTAGAGAACCTGGTCTCTTAGATATACAAGTTGATGCCTGGTCAGAGCAGTAATGAGCCAGTCTTCCTAATATGGAAACACTCAGAATCCCTTGCAGTCTCAGGTGAGCTGTTACTACTGCCATGCACTTGGTAAAAACCCTGGGGGCTGCGGTGAGTCCAAAGCGTAGTACTGTCAATTGATGAGGACTGGCTCCCCAGCCTGAAGGGTAAGTACCTTCTGGACCATCTGTTTACCTTTATGTGATAGTGCGCATCCTGAAGGTCTACAGAACACATCCAGTCATCTTTGTCCAGAAAGGGGAGAATGGACTGAACCATGACCATCCAAAACTTGGTTCTTCAAACTGTCTTATTTAGTTTGGAGAGATCCAGGATTTGTCTCCAGTCCCCTGAATTCTTTGGCACCAGAAAGAACCTTGAGTAAGTTCCAGATTCTATCTGGTCTGGCAGGACCTCTTGGATGACTCTTTTTCTACCAGCTTTTATATTTGATTTGCTGCTTGTTCTCTCTGACTGGGTGGAACATCAGGGATTTTCCTTGGGCTTGGGGGAGAAAGGAAAAAGGATATAATACAGCCTCTGGAAATAATCCACTGCACCCATGTATCTTTTGTTATACCTAGCCAGGCTCTCTGGTGCAGGGATAATCATCTCCAACTGTCTCCAAAGGTGGGCAATTGGGCATCCTTTCAGGAGCGCTGGTAGGATTTGTGAAAGAACAATTCTCTGGAACCCTGGTTCTGTGAGCCACCTCTGCCATGGGGGAGTCTTCGTCCATAGTTCCCTCCTCTGCCTCTGGGGGAGCTTCCTCCATGTGTATATTGAAAAGAACCCTGACACTCATTGAACATTTTTTGATTACCTTGTTGATTCATGGAAAAGGTTCTCTGAGGAGTCATAAAATGCACAACCACAGCAGACAGGGTTTTTCCTTCTTTTTCACACCTGGACAGAGAGTCTTTTACTTTGGGTCTGAATAAAGACATTCCATCAAAAGGAGCATTGATGAAAGAAGACTTCAAAGGATCTGCAAACTCACAGAGGTGCATCCAGGCATGTCTCCTTATAGAAATGCCTGAACTCATTGCCTTTGAGGTTCGTTCCATAACGTGTGAGATCAACCTCGTGGAGGAATTGCCTATGGACTGTAGTGTCATCAGCTGAGAAGTAACAGATGCCTGAACTTCATCAGAAACAGCACCAGAGAGGGTATTTGATAACCTTCTTGATCAAATTCCTCTGTAGCCTAGTAAAGTGTGCCAAATAGTTCCGAGAGCTCAAAGCGAAGGTTTCTCAAATCTGTCCATTGTCCACAACTCCATGTTGGGGGGGTGGACAGTGCAACTTTCCTCAGCTAGTTCCTTCTTGTTGGCTGACGCAATGACCATGTCATCAACAGGAATTCCCTTCCCCCCAAAACTGGCTATCCGCAGGTAGCACCATTATCTTATCTGGTCTGCGAGGAATGGGCTCTATGGTGTCAGGGTCCTTCCACGCCCGCTGTGAAATGAAGTCAATGAGCTCATCGCTGGGTGGAGTCACCCAGGATGTAGAGAGTCCAGTACCAAAAGCCTCTAGGAGAACAGATTTCTTAGATGTAGGGTTGCTGGACGTCCAACTACTTTTCTGCTTAAGGATTTCTAGGATGTCTCCAAAGAAGACATCTTCAGGACGTGATCATGGGGACCTTTTGCCTTCATCAAAATCTGTCTCTTCCCAGTGGACTCCTCTGGGGAGTCTAAGTGTTTCCTCTTACAATTCCTCTTCTTAGGGGGTGCTCTGGAGAGGTGTCAAAAGAGGATATTACAATCTCCTGGATGGGAGCCTGGCATTTTGCTACTGCCTGTCCTTGTGAAAAGAGATGGTGAAGCTCTGAACGCTGAGACATCATCGCAGAGGATTTAGGATCCAAGGAGGAAGGATCCGACAGAACTGTTGAGGCAGAAAATACTCTTCACAGCCTCAAAGGCAGAGTGGCTCGAAGAGAGAGGGGCCGCTGGATCAGACAAGACAAGTTTCTGAATCGTAGGCCTCCCCTGCCCAGAGGACAAAACCTCCAAGGTGAAAGCCAGAGCAGAGCTATCCAGTGCCAAGGCTCCAAGGTGTAGAGACCGCTCCAAAAGCTTCGGAGTCAAACGCAACACCTCAGACCAACAGGTACACTACGGCTCAAGGAGCTCTTCAGATATGATGGGACCGAAGCCCTTACAGAAGATCTCGGATCATAGGATAATGTTATCCTTGGATCCAATCCAGATGACTTTGATCCAAAAACTCTGAAGTACATGAGTCAGAGGAGGAATCTGTTAACAGGGGAATAGTAGTTCTGATATCCTGAGCCAGACGGGTAGGAACCGAAAGAACACCAATCTGGCTCTGCGCCAAGAGAATCTTCTTCACCAGTCTCTCCACATCTTCTTTTATAAGGCTTCTGGAAGAGCAAGTGGAGTATAAGTATGGAGACCTGAATCTTTCTAAGCTAAGAACGGAGAAGGTACCATTGTCAGGAAACGGATCCAGTGATGGAGAGTACCTTGTTCTGAAGAAAAAAACTGAAATATATATAGCTTTTACCTAATTAACACTTGAGAGATGGAAGACCACTTCTTTTGCTTGAAGCAGAAAAAACGAGACCTAAGGTAACTGGGGATGGTGCATTATGAGTAAGGGAGAAGCTTGAGAGTTTTTGGTTGCCACGAGCTTTAGCAACGTCCGAGTCAGATCCGAGGGATCGGATCCAAACCCATCAGTTGAGGACAGAATGAAAACTGACATCAGATCTGTGATACAGAATCAGACTTGCCTAAACATATTTAGGCCTTGCTGAGTTTAATTTGAGTGGCTGCCAAAAAAGCAATTATTAGGAAATAGAAATCAAAGAATAAAACCAACTGTACTAGAAGTAGCGACTATAGTAACAGAGATAAAGAACTGGAAGAGGGATCTTTAGAAAAGAATAGGAGCAAATTACACAGAAATACATGAGAATTGTGGGAACAATTCATGAAGAATAACATTTTGGAGGAGGAATGAGGTTTAAGGGAAGGCAGGAATTGAATGAGCTATGTAATGTTTGACTGAGAATGACTATACGAAAGATTATGAGTAATGTATAATGTCTGCAACTGAAAACATGTCAGTATTGCTAGTTTTCATTTATATACATGTATGATTGCCTGTGCCATAAGTGATAATTCAATAAAGATGATTTCTTGTCTTAAAAAATTAGTCACACTGATCAACATTTACTGACTGTGTCCAGCCTCAGTAATGCTACCCCATTATCCTTAGAAAATGACCGAACAGCCAAAATTTATCCCACTGTTAATTCTGGTGGAAACAGAACCACCCTGAATAGCCTTACTCAGTATAGATCTGTTGAGAAGACAGTTTAGATGAAGGACTTGCAGAAAAGTTTGCCATCATAAAGTCACTGGGCCAATTCTGTAAACATTGTTTTCTTCAGCAAAACATTAAATATCCACAGAAAATATGTATTTGTTAAACACTGAGTGTGGAGAGAGCAGCATGCCATCTGAAGATGACTTTCCACCTACAGGCTGCTTTAGCTACAATACCATTAGTGTTCCACCTACAGAAAAGGGGCAATACCTGAAAGGCCTTACATTTTCTCTTCTAATCTAATCAGCACATTAGAAAAATCCTGAACATGGGGTCCACCTTGATGAATGCAGTGAAATTCAAAAGAAACTGTTTAAGAAGTGTTTTTATTATTTACTTCAGTTATCCATAAACTCCAAGATCCACAGTTCCTGAATATAAAGTGTCTAACTTTCCACTGGAAAATGGCCTGCCTCACTATCAACCATTCTGCCTGTCTTGCAATGCTTATGCAGTTCACTTATAATACTATACACCTTGTGGCCTCCTTCAATCAAAGAAGGTTTTGTCTGATAGTGACCATAATATTCTAAGGCATGTGCCAGTGGATCGGTAAGTAGTACACAGTCACCACAACACTTGCATCTTCTTTCTTTTCTGGTAAAATATAGAAAGAAGTCCCTTAAATCCCCATGTCTACCAACACTCTTTTCCTACTGTTGTTACCATACAGGGTTAAAATCATTGCAGCCTTTGACATGCATTAGTACATTCAGATATTATATTCCTATTCCTACAAATAGTAAGCAATAGATAATCCTGATACATTTAATTCCCACCTTATGATAAATGCACGCAGTCAAAAAATAATTCCTACAAGTTGTTTGTTAATTTAACAATTTGTTCTGTTTGGAAAGCAAATAAAGGATTACTGTTAGAGTGTATTTAACAGTGAATAAAAGATTGAAATTAATTCTGCTACAAACATGCAAAGTAAATAAGGTATAAAATAAAGCTTGCTTAAATGTAGAAATAGAGTTTAGCAATATGTGATTAGCATCCATACTAAATGACTGTGGCTTGAAAAATAAGGCATTTGCTTAATTGACATGTTTTCCTACAAAACCAGCAAGAATGTATGCATTTTACACTGTCAGCAAGAAAGATGACCTCTTACAGACTTAGCAAAGATGTAAAAAACAGGATGTATGCATTTCACATTGTCAGGAAGAAAGCTGACCTGCTTCTTTAAAAAATGGACAAAAGGAAAACAATCTGTACGTGTTTCTATCATATGATACTGTTAAGCAAAGAAGTTTTAATGGACATGCCTTTATCAAGTCAGTTGTTGTATGTGTTTCCCACAAAGATGTTTTCTTAAAAAACAATATCAGTATTGTTTCTCCTACACGATGAAACCATATTTTTCTACAAACACCAGTAAACAGATGTTTTCATACAAAGACCAAAATAGAATACCAAGGAGAAAAACAGGATGTAAAAACACTATAAAGAGACTATGTTTTCATACAAAGACCAAAATAGAATACCAAGAAGAAAAACAGGATGTAAAAACACTATAAAGAGACTATAGCATATAAAATTGTTAGAGGTATTTGTGTTGGAACACTTTTGTTCTGAGGTATTTGTGTATGTTACACCTCTCACATCATTTATGCTGAACGTGAAGTAAAAAGTGGTACAGTGTAACTAAAGCTGCTACAGTAGTCCGTGTGGTTTGTTATAAAAGTTATTTATTGGTTACCGTTCTTAAAGTGACAGAGTTTGGTGTTGCATCAGTGTATATTCTGCAAGTTTCTGTGGGCAACAGACTATGAATGCAATTATAACTAGACTATGATTTCAGCAGAATCCAGCCAGCAAGACCTTAGTGTCTTAAGAAGACTTTGGTTCCAGTACAGTAAGCAGCACCTTGACAATTAATTTTTCAATGGCGAACCTAGCCTGCATGTGAACACAGGGGAGTGATGCCTGCAGAGAGTCACTTCAGTAAAGTTGCAGTAACTAACATTTGTACATATGTGTAAATCCTAAACAGAAATGATCCAGTTTATACAGCTTGTAGCAGTAAAGTTTTTCAGATGTCTGAATCCAGATTGAGCCTGCAGTGCAGGAAAGTCTCAGTGCCATAAATTCACCAAGAAAGGTGGACATCTACTTTTCACAGCAGCTCGCTGCCTGCTGTGTTTCACCAGCATCTCGAGTGACTCCGAAAAATTTCCAGCCAACTGCAACAACAGCCTGATCACCTGTTTTCTTGCTACCTGGGAAGACCTTTTTCTATGTCACATTTTAGTATGGATGCCATTAGACAGAATTCAAGCAGGTGTAAGCCAAGCTTTACTCAATGTAGCAGAACAACCAGATAAAATATGAAGTAAACTGCAATGTTGATATACACAGCACATTAGTAAATGTAAAACCTTATTAGGGAAAGTTAATAATAAGGCATTATGCAAATGTATTACACTATTTGACTGGTATCGCAAAGAAAACCATGTGGTGTATGACAAATGTTTATTGTGTAAATCATATGAACCTGCTTTCTGTGTACAATGTCATAAAATACAGTGCATGCCATTATTCAAAGTTTAGACTGTACAGACAAACATTTTAATGGTAAAGAACCAGAAAAAGTTAATATGCTTACATTATATTCAGATGTTGGACAGTTATGTTCTGTCACCACTTGTGAAAGGTTTTTTATTTCAGAGTTACAACAGTCAAATCAGTTATTGACAGAAACTCTAGTACATCTTAAATTTAATAAACTTCTAAAAGATAGACACAAAGAGTTCAGGAAGTTTAGACAAATCCTACAAACGTTTTTACAAAAGTTTTAGATTCAGCAGAACAAGTTACTGAAAAATGTCAAAAAGACTGTGCAACATTACAGAAAACTCTTGAACAGCAGTTACAGGATAAAGAAAATAAATTAGCTGAACTGACAGAGACTGACTTCCTGCATACAACAGCTGAGCTTAAGAAAACATTGCAAAAGAGCAGGAAGCTACAGCTGATCTGTACAAAAGAGATATATTTTATAATATGTTTGTGTTTTAAAAATGGTTAAGCATACATAGCAGGCTCTGATGTATGGACAAATCATTCCCAAATGTTTTAAAACTTTCATTCAGTTAAAGGAAAACAACGGGATATCAAATCAAATAGCTCTACCTGCTATTTCCTTAAGTCCATGTTATGTGATACAGCCTCAAAAAAAAAATAACCGCAGCTTTAAAAATAAATCCACTAAACTGTTTTACAGCTTAGGCTTCCTAACTTTCTGTACTATTTTACTTTCATTTTTAAAACCAAGTTGAAAACCATCTAGCTGGCTCTTAAATAATGATGTCACATCTGCCCTAGCTCTTGTTGTAGATCCCGGGACGTTTCCTCCCCCAAAGTGACAGAAACACTGCCTTACTTGCATGCTGTATAGAATCCCCTGTGATCCTCCCACATTGTGATGTCATTGCTGCCTTGCACAGCCCACTGTTAACCTAATAAAACGGGTTAGGTGCTGTGTGGAACTTTTTATCTGTGTAAGTGAATCCTGTCGACTCCGTTCATGTGAAGAACTTTAGAAAAGTTTGTATTGCCTGCATCTTCTCCAGCGTTTTGCTACTTCATAAGTAAGGTAAGTCTTACTAGTGTATCCAAAATGTAATTTTACATGGAGTCCCTGTTTCTATGCGTTCCTAGCCCTGACATTTTTCCTCCCGAGTTTTAAAGTGCACATTGGTAGAGTTAATGTTTGTAAGGGTGCCACGTGCTTCACTTAAGTGCTGCCGAGTTTTTAGCTTAGCCTACTTATTTATGTATTGCTGCTGGTTTATATTTGTGTGCTTACTAATTGTTACTGCTGCTTGGTTAGGTTTTGCGTGTAGTGCTGGCGTCTTCTCAATTCTCGAGTCGGCCTTGTGTTTGTGTGCATGCTGCTTTCCAGTTTCCTTCCTCCCATGCTGCATGACCTCTCATCCGTACCTAATTCCTCGGCATTTACCGGTTTTGAGGTCGAAATACTGGGTGCCACGAGTTTCCGAGTGGCCTCCTTAACTACCGACTTTCCCGGATTTTCTTCTTTAAAGTTTTTTCAGCCACTTTTTTCCTGCCGTCATCGCGTGCAGATTCCAAACTGAAAGAAATTAAGAGAGAGAGGAACAGGACAGCCTGGGCCAACATCAACCATTTCTAACAAAGTCAGACAGTGTTTTTTATTTTAAAATAATCCAAGCAGGCAGCAGCTTATTTATTTAGTTTAAAGGCTGCAGGTAGAATAGGACGATATTGCAGCTGTGTTTGTGGTGACCTTTGATGCAAGAATTGGTTTGATAACAGAAGCGGTCGGTGTTTCCCGGCTTTTGTTTTTTAAAGTTTTTTCAGCCCCTTTTTTCCTGACGTCCTCCTGTGCGGAATCCTAGAGAGAGGGGGATGGGACAGCCTGGGCCAACATCAACGAGTTATAACAAAGTCAGTGTTTTTTTATTTTAAAATAATCCAAGCAAGGAGCAGCTTATTTATTTAGTTAGTTTAAAGGCTGCAGGTGGAAGAGGACGATATTGTAGCTATATTGTTGGTGACATTTGATACAAGAAGCGGTCGCAGTTTCTCTTTTTATTTTACCATGGTTGGAAAATGAACCATGTAACGGTACCTACTTCCTCCCTGGTAGTGGTGCCAGGTGTATGGTGAGGTTGGGTTCAGCTGTACTTGTCTCAGCCTAACCCAAAAATCACCAATAAAAGGATGTGAGGGAAGCAAAATAAGTGTGGAATTGCTGTGATGGATGGCAGAGAGGGTCATTTATGGCTAATATTTTGCAGGACTTGAAACTCTCACATTTTATGTCTCCTTTTTCTTTCTCTTTTTGGTGGAAAATTTGTTTTTCTTGGTACTAACACAACACTAAGTGCCCCCGTGCTGTAATAAACAGCGAGTGAAAAAGGAATCTAGGCATTGCTGTAAGTTGAGGTATGCAAGACTATTTTTTTTGTTTGCTTGTAAGAATCACTCGTAACTTCATGGTGATGGTGGTGGTAGTAAAGATACTGTTGGCATTTGCTCAGCTGTGCACCGGATACTCACATGTTAGGTGGTATTTGTTCTGGATTTGTCCTTCAATCTTGTAAAAGGCATTTGTGATTGTCCCTGTGGGTATCATGATTAACTTGCCTGGAAGCCAAGATTTTGCCAAAAAAAAACCCCTCCGTTCTTGCAGTCCAGTGATACTTGTAGCTTACTGTTTATGTGTGTGTGTGTGTGTGTGTGTGTGTGTGTGTGTGTGTGTGTGTGTGTGTGTGACTACAAGCAAGGGGCAAGTGTGTGTGTGTGTGTGTGACTGCAAGCAAGGGCAAGTGTGTGTGTGTGACTGCAAGCAAGGGGCAAGTGTGTGTGTGTGTGACTGCAAGCAAGAGGCAAGTGTGTGTGTGTGTGTGTGACTGCAAGCAAGGGGCAAGTGTGTGTGTGTGTGTGTGTGTGTGTGTGTGTGTGTGTGTGTGAATGCAAGCAAGGGACAAGTGTGTGTGTGTGTGTGTGTGTGTGTGTGTGTGTGTGTGTGTGTGAGATTGCAAGCAAGGGGCAAGTGTGTGTGTGTGTGTGTGTGTGTGTGTGTGTGTGTGTGTGTGTGTGTGTCACTGCAAGCAAGGTGCAAGTGTGTGTGTGTGTGACTGCAAGCAAGGGGCAAGTGTGTGTGTGTGTGTGTGTGTGTGTGTGTGTGTGTGTGTGTGTGTGTGTGTGTGTGTGTGTGTGTGTGTGTGTGTGTGACTGCAAGCAAGGGACAAGTGTGTGTGTGTGTGTGTGTGTGTGTGTGTGTGTGTGTGTGCAAGCAAGTGTGTGTGTGTGTGTGTGTGTGTGTGTGTGTGTGTGACTGCAAGCAAGGGACAAGTGTGTGTGTGTGTGTGTGTGTGTGTGTGTGTGTGTGTGTGTGTGTGTGTGTGTGTGTGTGTGTGTGTGTGTGTGACTGCAAGCAAGGGGCAAGTGTGTGTGTGTGTGTGTGAGACTGCAAGCAAGGGGCAAGTGTGTGTGTGTGTGTGTGTGTGTGTGTGTGTGTGTGACTGCAAGCAAGGTGCAGGTGTGTGTGTGACTGCAAGCAAGAGGGAAGCAAGCAAGGGGGAAGTGTGTGTGTGTGTGTGTGTTTGTGTGACTGCAAACAAGGGGCAAGTGTGTGTGTGTGTGTGTGTGTGTGTGTGTGTGTGTGTATGTGCGCGTGTGTGACTGCAAGCAAGGGACAAGTGTGTGTGTGTGTGTGTGTGTGTGTGTGTGTGTGTGTGTGTGTGTGTGAGAGACTGCAAGCAAGGGGCAAGTGTGTGTGTGTGTGTGTGTTTGAATGCAAGGCAAGGGGCAAGTGCGTGTGTGTGTGTGTGTGAGACTAAAACCAAGGGGCAAGTGTGTGTGTGTGTGTGTATGTGTCTAGAAGCAAGGGGCAAGTGTGTGCGTTTGCAAGCAAGGGGCAATTGTGTGAGTCTACAAGCAAGTGGGCAAGTGTGTGTGTGTCTGCAAGCAAGGGGGCAAGAGTGTGTGTGTCTGCAAGCAAGGGGGCAAGAGTGTGTGTGTCTGCAAGCAAGGGGGCAAGAGTGTGTGTGTCTGCAAGCAAGGGGGCAAGAGTGTGTGTGTCTGCAAGCAAGGGGGCAAGTGTATGTCTGTCTGCAAGCAAGGGGGAAATGTTGCCTCTTTTCCAGATTTCTTGTGCTGCAAAGTTCATAGATACAGCTGATTGAGTAGATTTGACAAGGAGCAGAGAGATGCAGGGGAGCAAAAGTTTACTGTTGCTTATATCTGCTTGCATTGCTAATAGCACAACAGGTACTGTAATTGCTTTGGATGCAGAAGGCTTTGGGTTCTACTCACACTATACATAGATGCATTTTTGATACTGTACTGCGTAGCAAATGGGGAGGATGATGCACTCCATTTGCAACACAGTACAGTATGACAAATGCATCTATGTACAGTGCGAGTAGAACCCAAAGCCTGTACATAGATGTATTTGTGATAATGTACTGCGTTACAAAAGGGGTGGACGATGCACTCCTTTCTGGTGAAGATAACCAGTGACTATGAACCCGTTATCAGTTTGCCGTCCATTCCATATTGCAGTATTACTAGCTTATTGTTTTAGTGTAAGATAGGCAATTTATTCCACAAGAGCAACAGGCACTTTATTTGTAGATCACATAATGACTTAGAAAAGTGTTTGCTAGCAGCAACCTCTTCATTACTTACAGATGTCTGTATTGTGGAATTATATACATCACTTTTACTACTGTTTCACTGTTTTCAGGAAAAATGTTCGAAACAATAAATTTAAAACAAGCCACTTAAACTGTACTGCATTGAACAAAGAATATAATTTTATACAGTCAGGAAGGTGTATTCAAGAACATGTGTATGTTTCGTGTGCAAGGGGCCTGTAATTTGAAAATAGCCGAAACCTATCTTTAACTGCCACTGGCTAAATGTATTTTTTTTGAATGTCAGTTTCAATGTTGTTTCAATATCCAGATTTTGAATGCATGCAAGGGGCAAGTGTGTGTGTGTGTGTGTGTGTGTGTGTGTGTGTGTGTGTGTGTGTGTGTGTGTGTGTGTGTGTGTGTGTGTGTGTGCGCGTGTGTGTGCGTGTATGTGTGTCTGCAAGCAAGGGGCAAAGGTGTGTGTGTGCGTCTGCAAGCAAGGGGCAAGTGTGTGTGTGTGTGTGTGTGTGTGTGTGTGTGTGTGACTGCAAGCAAGGGGCAAGTGTGTGTGTGTGTGTGTGTGTGTGTGTGTGTGTGTGTGTGTGTGTGTGTGTGACTGCAAGCAAGGAGCAAGTGTGTGTGTGTGTGACTGCAAGCAAGGAGCAAGTGTGTGCATGTGTGTGACTGCAAGCAAGGAGCAAGTGTGTGTGTGTGTGTGACTGCAAGCAAGGAGCAAGTGTGTGTGTGTGTGTGTGTGACTGCAAGCAAGGAGCAAGTGTGTGTGTGTGTGTGTGTGTGTGTGTGTGTGTGACTGCAAGCAAGGAGCAAGTGTGTGTGTGTGTGTGTGTGTGTGTGTGTGTGTGTGTGTGCAAGGGGCAAGTGTGTGTGCGTGACTGCAAGCAAGGGGCAAGTTGTGTGTGTGTGTGTGTGTGTGTGTGTGTGTGTGTGTGTGTGTGTGTGACTGCAAGCAAGGGGCAAGTGTGTGTGTGTGTGACTGCAAGCAAGGGGCAAGTGTGTGTGTGTGTGTGTGACTGCAAACAAGGGGCAAATGTGTGTGTGTGTGTGACTGCAAGTAAGAGGAAAGTATGTGTGTGTGTGTCTGCAAGCAAGGGGGCAAGTGTGTGTGTGTGTGTGTGTGTCTGCAAGCAAGGGGGCAAGTGTGTGTCTGCAAGCAAGGGGACAAGTGTGTGTCTGCAAGCAAGGGGACAAGTGTGTGTGTGTGTCTGCAAGCAAGGGGCAAGTGTGTGTGTGTGTGTGTGTGTGTGTCTGCAAGCAAGGGGCAAGTGTGTGTGTGTGTCTGCAAGCAAGGGGCAAGTGTGTGTGTGTGTGTGTGTGTGTGTGTGTGTGTGTGTGTGTCTGCAAGCAAGGGAGCAAGTGTGTGTGTGTGTGTCTGCAAGCAAGGGGGCAAGTGTGTGTGCGTGTGTCTGCAAGCAAGGGGGCAAGTGTGTATGCGTGTGTCTGCAAGCAAGGGGGCAAGTGTGCGTATGTGTGTCTGCGAGGAAGGTGGTGTGTGTGTGTCTGCAAGGAAGGTGGCGTGTGTGTGTGTGTATACAAGCAAGTGGCAAGTGTGTGTGCGCGTCTGCAAGGAAGTGGGCAAGTGTGTGCGTGTGTGTGTGTGTGTGTGCCTGCAAGCAAGGGGGCATGTGTGTGTGTGTGTGTGTGTGTGTGTGTGTGTGTGTGTGTGTGTGTGTGTGTCTGCAAGCAAGGGGAACATTTTGCCTCTTTTCAGATTTCTTGTGCTGCAAAGTTCTTAGATGCATCTGATTGTGAAGATTTGACAAGGAGCCTAAACATGCAGGGGAGCAAAAGTTTAGTGCTGCTTATGTCTGCTTGCATTGCTAATAGCACAACAGGTAGTGTATTTGCTTTTGATGCAGAAGGCTTTGGGTTCTACTCACACTCTACATAGATGCATTTGTGACACTGTACTGCGTTGCAAATGGGGTGGATGATGCACTCCTTTCTGGTGAAGATAACCAGTAACTATGAACCCGTTATCAGTTTGCTGTCCATTCCATATTGCAGTATTACTAGCTTATTGTTTTAGTTTAAGATAGGCAATTTATTCCACAAGGGCAACAGGCACTTTATTTGTAGATCACATAATGACTTAGAAAATTGTTTGCTAGCAGCAACCTCTTCATTACTTACAGATGTCTATATTGTGGAATTATATACATGACTTTTACTACTTCAGAGATTGTGCTTATGTACGGATACTGGTGCTGTAGTAATCTGGCTAGACTTATGATGGAAAGGTTCAGAATTGGGCATTAGTGTCATTATTGGTGCATGCATGTTGTTTCACTGTTTCCCAGAAAAACGTTCAAAACAATACATTTAAAACAGCCACTTAAACTGTACTGCACTGTACACGGAATATACTTTTATACAATAAGGAAGGTGTATTCAAGAACATGTGTATGTTTCATGTGCAAGGGTACTGTGATTTGAAAATAGCCTAAACCTAACTTTAAACTTTAACTGCCACTGTCTAAATGTATTTTCTTTGAATGTCTGTTTCTATGCTGTTTGAATGTCCAGATTTTGACTGCAAGCAAGGGGCAAGTGTGTGTGTGTGTGTGTGTGTGTGTGTGTGTGTGTGTGTGTGTGTGTGTGTGTGTGTGTGTGTGTGTGTGTGACTGCAAGCAAGGAGCAAGTATGTGTGTGTGTGACTGCAAGCAAGGGGTAATTGTGTGTGTGTGACTGCAGGCAAGGGGCAAGTGTGTGTGACTGCAAGCAAGGGGAAATTGTGTGTGTGTGACTGCAGGCAAGGGGCAATTGTGTGTGTGTGTGTGACTGCAAGCAAGGGAAAAGTGTGTGTGTGTGTGCGTGCGTGTGACTGCAAGCACGAGGCAAGTGTGTGTGTGACTGCAAGCACGGGGCAAGTGTGTGTGTGTGACTACAAGCAGGGGGCAAGTGTGTGTGTGTGTGTGTGTGTGTGTGTGTGTGTGTGTGAGAGAGACTGCAAGCAAGGGGCAAGTGTGTGTGTGTGACTGCAAGCAAGGGGCAAGTGTGTGTGTGACTGCAAGCAGGGGGCAAGTGTGTGTGTGTGTCTGCAAGCAAGTGTGTGTGTGTGTGTGTGTGTGTGTGTGTGTGTGTGTGTGTGTGTGTGTGTGTGATTGGGAGCAAGAGGCAATTTTGTGTGTGTGTGTGTGTGTGTGTGTGTGTGTGTGTGTGTGTGTGTGTGTGACTGCAAGCAAGGGGGCAAGTGTGTGTGTGTCTGCAAGGAAGGGGGCAAGTGTGTGTGTGTGTGTGTGTGTGTGTGTGTGTGTGTGTGTGTGTCTGCAAGCAAGGGGGAAATTTTACCTCCTTTCCAGATTTCTTGTGCTGCGAAGTTCATAGATACAGCTGATTGAGTAGATTTGACAAGGAGCTGAGCTGCAGGGGAGCAAAAGTTTAGTGCTGCTTATGTCTGCTTGCATTGCTAATAGCACACCAGGTACTGTATTTGCTTTTGATGCAGAAGGCTTTGGGTTCTACTCACACAGTACATAGATGCATTTCTGATACTGTACTGTGTTAAAATGGGGTGGATGATGCACTCCTTTCTGGTGAAGATAACCAGTAACTACGAACCTGTTATCAGTTTGCCGTCATTCCATATTGCAGTATTACTCATTGTTTTAGTATGCCGCGGTGATACGGCGGTAGCGTTGTTACCTCACAGCAAGAGGTTCTCCCGTTCGATTCTCGGCTTGGCTTGGGAGTGCCTTCAGTGTGGAGTCTGCATGCCCTCCCCATGGTTGGGTAGCGTTCGAAAGACATGCGTGTGTAAATGGGTGTGCCTTCGTTGAAGGTTGGGCATCAAGCTGGCACCCCGGCATTTCGTAAAAATCTACTGCGAATCATTAGCGAACCGGAGTTCTGCTGTGGCGACCCCTTACCGGGAAAAAGCCGAAAGACAAACAACAACTAGCTTATTGTTTTAGTCTAAGATAGGCAATTTATTCCACAAGGGCAACAGGCACATTATTTGTAGATCACACAATGACTTAGAAAATTGTTTACTAGCAGCAACCTCTTCATTACTTACAGATGTCTGTATTGTGGAATTATATACATGACTTTTACTACTTCAGAGATTGTGCATATGTACTCATACTGGTGGACTGTAGAAGTCTGGCTAGACTTACGATGGAAATGTTCAGAATTGGGCATTATTGTCATTATTGGTGCATGCATTTTGTTTCTCTGTTTTCAGGAAAAATATTCGAAACAATAAAGTTAAAACAGCCACAAACTGTACTGCATTGTGCAAGGAATGTAATTTTATACAAACAGGAAGGTGTATTCAAGAAGAAGTGTAGGTTTCGTGTGTATGGGGCCTGTGATTTGAAAATAGCCCAAACCTAACTTTAAACTTTAACTGCCACTGGCTAAATGTATTTTCTTTGAATGTCGGTTTCAATGCTGTTTCAGTGTCCAGATTTTGACTGTATGCAAGGGCCAAGTGTGTGTGTGTGTGTGTGTGTGTGTGCGTGTGTGTGTGCATGCAAGCAAGGTGCAAGTGTGTGTCTGTGTGTGTGTGTGCAAGCAAGGGGCAAGTGTGTGTGTGTGCCTGCAAGCAAGGGGCAAGAGTGTGTGTGTGTGTGTGTGTGTGTGTGTGTGTGTGTGTGTGTGTGTGTGTGTGTGTGTGTGTGTGTGTGTGTGTGTGTGTGTGTGTGTGTGTGTCTGCAAGCAAGGGGCAAGTGTGTGTGCGTGTGTCTGCAAGCAAGGGGGCAAGTGTGTATGCGTGTGTCTGCAAGCAAGGGGGCAAGTGTGCGTGTGTGTGTCTGCAAGCAAGGGGCCGTGTGTGTGTGTGTGTGTGTGTGTGTGTGTGTGTGTGTAAGCAAGGGGGCAAGTGTGTGTGCGTGTGTGTGTGAGTCTGCGAGGAAGGTGGCGTGTGTGTGTGTGTGTGTGTGTGTGTGTGTGTGTGTGTGTGTGTGTGTGTCTGCGAGGAAGGTGGAGTGTGTGTGTGTATACAAGCAAGTGGCAAGTGTGTGTGCGCGTCTGCAAGCAAGTGGGCAAGTGTGTGCATGTCTGTGTGTCTGCAAGCAAGGGGGCGTGTATGTGTGTGTCTGCAAGCAAGGGGACAAGTGTGTGTGTGTGTGTGTGTGTGTGTGTGTGTGTGTGTGTGTGTGTGTGTGTCTGCAAGCAAGGGGGCAAGTGTGTGTGTGTGTGTGTGTGTGTGTGTGTGTGTGTGTGTGTGTGTAAGTGCGGGTGTGTGTGTGTGTCTGCGAGAGGGGCAAATGTGTGTGTGTGTGTGTGTGTGTGTGTGTGTGTGTGTGTGTGTGTGTGTGTGCAAGCAAGGGGGCAAGTGTGTATGTGTGTGTGTCTGCGAAGAAGGTGGTGTGTGTGTGTGTGTCCGCGAGGAAAGTGGCGTGTGTGTGTCTGTATACAAGCAAGTGGCAAGTGTGTGTGTGTGTCTGCAAGCAAGGGGGCGTGTGTGTGTGTGTGTGTGTGTGTGTGTGTGTGTGTGTGTGTGTGTGCCTGCAAGCAAGGGGGAAATTTTGCCTCTTTTCAGATTTCTTGTGCTGCAAAGTTCTTAGATGCATCTGATTGAGAAGATTTAACAAGGAGCCTAAAGATGCAGGGGAGCAAAAGTTTAGTGCTGCTTATGTCTGCTTGCATTGCTAATAGCACAACAGGTAGTGTATTTGCTTTTGATGCAGAAGGCTTTGGGTTCTACTCACACTCTACATAGATGCATTTGTGACACTGTATTGCGTTGCAAATGGGGTGGATGATGCACTCCTTTCTGGTGAAGATAACCAGTAACTATGAACCCGTTATCAGTTTGCTGTCCATTCCATATTGCAGTATTACTAGCTTATTGTTTTAGTTTAAGATAGGCAATTTATTCCACATGGGCAACAGGCACTTTATTTGTAGATCACATAATGACTTAGAAAATTGTTTGCTATATTGTGGAATTATATACATGACTTTTACTACTTCAGAGATTGTGCTTATGTACGGATACTGGTGGACTGTATTAGTCTGGCTAGACTTATGATGGAAATGTTCAGAATTGGGCAATAATGTCATTATTGGTGCATGCATGTTGTTTCACTGTTTCCCAGAAAAACGTTCAAAACAATACATTTAAAACAGCCACTTAAACTGTACTGCACTGTACACGGAATATACGTTTATACTATAAGGAAGGTGTATTCAAGAACATGTGTATGTTTCGTGTGCAAGGGTACTGTGATTTGAAAATAGCCTAAACCTAACTTTAACTGCCACTGTCTAAATGTAATTTCTTTGAATGTCTGTTTCTATGTTGTTTGAATGTCCAGATTTTGAATGCAAGCAAGGGCAAGAGTGTGTGTGTGTGTGTGTGTGTGTGTGTGTGTGTGTGTGTGTGTGTGTGTGTGTGTGTGTGACTGCAAGTAAGGGGCAAGTATGTGTGTGTGTGTGACTGCAAGCAAGGGGTAATTGTGTGTGTGTGACTGCAGGCAAGGGGCAAGTGTGTGTGACTGCAGGCAAGGGGCAATTGTGTGTGTGTGACTGCAGGCAAGGGGCAACTGTGTGTGTGAGACTGCAAGCAAGGGGGCAAGTGTGTGTGTCTGTGTGACTGCAAGCATGGGGCAAGTGTGTGTGTGACTGCAAGCAAGGGGGCAAGTGTGTGTGTGTGTGTGTGTGTGTGTGTGTGTGTGTGTGTGTGTGAGAGAGACTGCAAGCAAGGGGCAAGTGTGTGTGTGTGACTGCAAGCAAGGAGAAAGTGTGTGTGTGTGACTGCAAGCAGGGGGCAAGTGTGTGTGTGTGTGTGTGTGTGTGTGTGTGTGTGTGTGTGTGACTGCAAGCAAGGGGCAAGTATGTGTGTGTGTGTGTGTGTGTGTGTGTGTGTGTGTGTGTGTGTGTGGGAGCAAGAGGCAATTTTGTGTGTGTGCGTGTGTGTGTGTGTGTGTGTGTGTGTGACTGTAAGCAAGGGGCGTGTGCGTGTGTCTGCAAGGAAGGGGCAAGTGTGTGTGTGTGTGTGTGTGTGTGTGTGTGTGTGTGTGTGTGTGTGTGTGTGTGTGTGTGTGTGTCTGCAAGCAAGGGGGAAATTTTACCTCCTTTCCAGATTTCTTGTGCTGCGAAGTTCATAGATACAGCTGATTGAGTAGATTTAACAAGGAGATGAGTTGCAGGGAAGCAAAAGTTTAGTGCTGCTTATGTCTGCTTGCATTGCTATTAGCACACCAGGTACTGTATTTGCTTTTGATGCAGAAGGCTTTGGGTTCTACTCACACAGTACATAGATGCATTTCTGATACTGTACTGTGTTGCAAATGGGGTGGATGATGCAATTCTTTCTGGTGAAGATAACCAGTAACTATGAACCTGTTATCAGTTTGCCATCATTCCATATTGCAGTATTACTAGCTTATTGTTTTAGTATGCCGCGGTGATACGGCGGTGGTGTTGTTACCTCACAGCAAGAGGTTCTCCCGTTCGATTCTCGGCTTGGCTTGGGAGTGCCTTCTGTGTGGAGTCTGCATGTCCTCCCCATGGTTGGGTAGCGTTCGAAAGACATGCGTGTGTAAATGGGTGTGCCTTCATTGAAGGTTGAGCGTCGAGCTGGCACCTCGGCATTTCGTAAAAATCTACTGCCAATCATTAGCGAACCGGAGTTCCGCTGTGGAGACCCCTTACCGGGAAAAAGCTGAAAGACAAACAACAACAACTAGCTTATTGTTTTAGTCTAAGATAGGCAATTTATTCCACAAGGGCAACAGGCACTTTATTTGTAGATCACACAATGACTTAGAAAATTGTTTGCTAGCAGCAACCTCTTCATTACTTAAAGATGTCTGTATTGTGGAATTATATACATGACTTTTACTACTTCAGAGATTGTGCATATGTACTCATACTGCTGGACTGTAGAAGTCTGGCTAGACTTATGATGGAAATGTTCAGAATTGGGCATTATTGTCATTATTGGTGCATGCATTTTGTTTCACTGTTTTCAGGAAAAATGTTCGAAACAATAAAGTTAAAACAGCCACAAACTGTACTGCATTGTGCAAGGAATATAATTTTATACAAACAGGAAGGTGTATTCAAGAACATGTGTATGTTTCGTGTGCATGGGGCCTGTGATTTGAAAATAGCCCAAACCTAACTTTAAACTTTATCAATGCTGTTTCAGTGTCCAGATTATGACTGCATGCAAGGGCCAAGTGTGTGCGTGTGTGTGCGAGAGAGACTGCAAGCAAGGGGCAAGTGTGTGTGTGTGTGTGTGTGTGTGTGTGTGTGTGTGTGTGTGTGACTGCAAGCAAGGGGCAGTTTTTTGTGTGTGTGTGTGTGTGTGTGTGTGTGTGTGTGTGTGTGACTGCAAGCAAGGGGCAATTGTGTGTGTGTGTGTGTGTGTGTGTGTGTGCGTGTGTGTGTGTGTGTGACTGGGAGCAAGAGGCAAGTGTGTGTGTGTGTGTGTGTGTGTGTGTGTGTGTGTGTGTGTGTGTGTGTGTGTGTGTGTGCAAGCAAGGGGTGTGTGTGTTACTGCAAGCAGGGGCAATTTATTTTATTTATTTTACATTTGTTAACCGGGGGTGCCTGACTGAGCCGAAAAGGCCCTTTTTCAGCAGAGGCCCGGGGAGAAAAGCTCCACAAAGAAAAATTACAGACACATTTAGTTATTTAGACATGATTACAAGAGACATGTTTTTACAGTGGTATGCAGCACATAAACAGTTACAGTGGAGAGAACAAACAAACAAAAAATAATTTTAAAAATAAAGGTAATTAATAGATTTGTGGTGTACAGCTGAAATTTGGAACATAGGTAGAATACATACATAGTACACAGGTACAGTACATACATTGTAGATTAGCCAGTGTTTGTGAATAAGACTGAAAACTATTATCAAGTGCTCTAGATTTAGTATGTATATGTTATCCGCTTTCACTAGCCTGGGGAGCAATCATGGCACTGCCAACTTTGCTTGAGATGTAACCTGATGAGGTCTTTAAAGGAGGCTTTGGATGATGTGTTTTGAATGGTAGTAGGGACAGAGTTCCATTTATTTAGCCACTGAACTACTATATAGTGCATCTCCAAAGGTATTGTAGCTGTTGGTGACTTCTAGTGGTAGTTTGCTTGATGATCTAAGAGGTCTTTTGGCTGAGTGATGTTGTACTAGGTTTTTGAGGGCAGGACACTTATTGGAGAGGTAATAGACAGAATGACAGAGGCAGAGCTGACTGTAGGTTAGGAGGATGGGCAGTTCAAGCCAGTGAAGCTGTCTCAAAGCAGTACAGTGATGAGTTCTATATGAGAAATTTGCAGCAAAGCAGGCAATTCTGTTATAGCAGGCTTCCATTTTGCTTAGTTCAGTTTTGTTGAGATTAGTCAGAATGGGAGATGCACAGAGTAGGGTGGATAGAAGTTGGGAACGAGCAATGGCTGATCTTGTGTTGTTGGTAAGAAATGGTTTGATACGGTAGAGTGACCCCAGTTTGGCATGTACTTTTTTAATAGTTAAGTTGAGTTGACTATCAAATTTTAGGTGGGAGTCTATGGTTATTCCCAATAGCGTAGCCTGTGCCACTGGAGCAATTGGAGTAGCATTTGTTTTACATTAAGAAGGTTTGTGGTCTGCACTGTAGTGGCAGAACAGGTAGCTTACATAAGTTGGGAACTGCTGATTGAGGGCTCAGTGTCTGTTATTCTAAAAGTGTATTGATTCTGGTTTAAGCACTTGGGCTTCAGGCCAGTTATTTTACATTAAAAGGGTTCGTGGTCTGCACTCTTGTGGGAGGAGAGGCTGGACTCTGCCCTTCTGAGCTGGGAATTTCTGGTTAAAGGCCTATAGTGCCTGCATATTTAAACTGATTCTTACTGAAATTGGTACACCTTGTTTGCTGTAGCATAGACTAGATCCAGGCCTGCTGAATCTAGCTTTGTTTGTATAACTTGAGCACTAATCCAGGCATTCTTTAAAGTATTCAATTGTATTTATTAATGCTTGGTAGTAACTTGATTAAAGTGTACCTATCATTCTAAATCTTTTGGATTAAGCACTTGGGCTTCAGACCAGCTGTTTTACATTAGGAAGGTTTGTGGCCTGCACTGTGGTGGCAGGACAGGTAGCTTACATCCTTCTAAGTTGGGAACTGCTGATTGAGGGCTCAGTGTCTGTTATTCTAAAAGTATATTAATTCTGGTTTAAGCACTTGGGCTTCAGGCCAGTTGTTTACATTAAGAAGGTTTGTGGTCTGCACTGTAGTGGCAGAACAGGTATCTTACACCCTTCTAAGTTGGGAACTGCTGATTGAGGGCTCAGTGTCTGTTATTCTAAAAGTGTATTAATTCTGGTTTAAACACTTGGGCTTCAGGCCAGTTATTTTACATTAAAAGGGTTTATGGTCTGCACTCTTGTGGGAGGAGAGGCTGGACTCTGCCCTTCTGAGCTGGCAATTTCTGGTTAAAGGCTTATAGTGCCTTCATATTTGAACTGCTTCTTACTGAAATTGGTACACCTTGTTTGAGGCAGCATAGACTAGATCCAGGCCTGCTGATTCTAGCTTTGTTTGTATAACTTGAGCACTAATCCAGGCATTCTTTAAAGTATTCAATTGTATTTATTACTGCTTGGTAGTAACTTGATTAAAGTGTAGCTATCATTCTAAGTCTTTTGGATTAAGCACTTGGGCTTCAGTCCAGTTGTTTTACATTAGGAAGGTTTGTGGCCTGCACTGTGGTGGCAGGACAGGTAGCTTACATCCTTCTAAGTTGGGAACTGCTGATTGAGGGCTCAGTGTCTGTAAAAGTGTATTAGTTCTGGTTTAAGCACTTGGGCTTCAGGCCAGTTATTTTACATTAAGAAGGTTCGTAGTCTGCACTCTTGTGGGAGGAGAGGCTGGACTCTGCCCTTCTGAGCTGGGAATTTCTGGTTAAAGGCTTATAGGTGCCTGCATATCTGAACTGTTTCTTACTGAAATTGGTACACCTTGTTTGCTGTAGCATAGACTAGATCCAGGCCTGCTGAATCTAGCTTTATTTGTATGCTTGTTGTTTGTTTGCTTGTTATTTCCCTGAAACGCCAATTCCACCTAAAACGCGGCTTTTCAGCGCTTCTGTGGATCCCTAGTGATATCTGCATTGCTTACTGTACTTATTCCTTGTTTCACTTGAAAGAAAGTTACTGTTTGTCGTTTTTGCATTTAAGTTACCTGTAACACATTGCATTTAAGATACCTGGCACTTGCTCAGTAAAGCAATTATACAAGTCAGCACTAAAAAATTAAAAGCACTACACCCTCACAAACTCCCCTTGAGTACTTTCTTCCCCTTTGGCCCTTTTTTTTCAATTATAAAGGAATTCCCAATACTATTCTAGCAAGTCCAAAGGTCAGTTGTCAGTCTCCTCTCTGGTCCAGCTGGTGAATCTGGGAATCTTGAGGCAATGTTACAACTGCCTCATGTACACAGACAACCTTCTCCTCCTCCCAACAAATTCCAACACATGTGAGAGATGCAACCATATAGCCATACTGGAAGCTAAGCTCTCTCAACTCAGTACTGGCGAAACCAGTCAGGAGGAGAAGGAAACCACACACTCACTACAATTCCAGTCTCACATAGACCTACCATGACAGCAAACCAAACACAAACACACAAAAACATACTTGAAGGCTCTAAATAAAAATCTGCCTAAGCAGCAGAGACCTCCAAAGCAGACACCCAAGCAACCGCTACCCCAAAACAAAACACATGCAGCACATAGCTCACAAAGCCAGTGTGCCGAACAGTCACAGCCCTTAAGGCTAAACAACATACCTGATACACTTGTAATAGGTGACTCTATCGTCAGGCAAACTGACTTCCCGCTCACCAGGCTGAACAAGGAGAACATCACGGTATGCTGCCTGTCGGGAGCTAGGATCCGCCACATAACACAAGCACTCAGGTCACTCCAAGGCAAGTACAAATATGACTCGGTCATTGTCCATGCTGGTGTGAATGACCTGAGACTACATAAAAAAAGACATAGAGGAGTGCTCTGAGCATGCAGCCCAGGCCGGTATGACCCTGACCTTGAGTAGCATCTTACCCTCACCAAGAATGATGCCACAATATGAAGACAAGATGATCAATTTCAACAATTGGCTTAAGTATTGGTGTCATTCAAAGGGGATCCAATGCTTGTCAGCCTGGGATGACATGCTCGACAAGCCACGATGCTTTGCTAGGGACGGCTTGCACCTGTCACCCCTGGGCTTTCGGATATTGGCAAAGGCTCTTGCTACCCCCATAGTGCCTTTTTAGGCAAGGCTCAAAAGACAATCCCACCTCCATAGGTATCACAAGGGATAAGAAACTAAGAGTAATGCTACTCAAAGCCAGAAGTCTAAACCTCAAGATGCACGCACTCAAACTCTCCTTAGCATGGAGAACATAGATATCTGTGCAGTAACAGAAACCTGGTTCAAGGCTCCCGAGAGCACCCCAGCACTACCAGGTTATACCTCATACCATGCTTTTCAGCCCCAAAACTTGGACCGATCCACAAAAGGAGGGGGGGTATAAATATTCGTCAAAAATACCCAAATCTCCAGGTTGGTGGCACAGCACGAAGCATCAGAGATTATCCATGTGCAACTAACAGTGGGTAAAACTGCCTTCCAGTTTATAGCCTGCTACAGACCACCCTCCCAAACCCAGGAACCCCACTCGGCCTTCCTGAGAACACTGGAAAATATGAAGGTCTCTCCAAACACCATTATAATGGGCGACTTCAACTACCCAAACATAGACTGGGAGCATTACTCTAGCTCCAACACCCTAGCTCAAAGGTTCCTATAATTTATAAACTCAAATGCTATGGAACAACTTGTTACCACTCCCACAAGAGGGGAAAACATACTGGAACTGATCATCACCAACATGGGGACTCTATGCTCCAGACCAGAAGTGTATCCCTCACTGGTAAGATCAGACCATAAACTAATCTCACTGGATATTCACTTACCGACTCCACCCCCTGCCCTGAAAACCACAGTGAAAAACTTCTCTAAAGCAAATTTCACACTCCTCAAAATTGAGGTGGAATCCTTCAAAGCCTCCGGGCCTGTGGAAAATATGGCCCAGACCGCAGAATCCTTTATAAACGCATTTTATGAACACCTTCAGGAATGCATGGATCATGCAATCCCAAATAAAACCAAGACCCAAACCTTCAAAGGCAGACGTCCTGTCTGGTGGACCCCAGCCATAAACAAACTATACAATAGAAAGAGGAAGCTACTACATGATAGAGCAAAATCCCAAAAAGGGAAGGCATCTCTGATCGGTATTAGCAAAAAACTACGGGCACTCATAAAATCGTCTAAGGCCAGCTTCGAGAGAAAAATTGCACAGGACACTAAGGATAATCACAAGGCTTTCTTTAGTTATGTTAGGAACCTGGGTGGGAATTCCCAGATATGCTCAGAATTAGTCCAAAATGAAAAAAATACACCAAACCCACAGACATTGCCAACATCCTAGCCGACAGGTTCAGCGCAAACTCCCCACCAAAAGGGCAAATATCTATCCCAGCAGAGTGCTGCCCCCCCCCCGACTTCTCAGATGCTCAGGTAAGAGCTACCCTCTCCAAAGCAAAAAACACAGCATCAATGGGACCAGACGGTGTCCCAGGCTGCGTCCTACATGGACTCCAAGAAGAGCTAAACCCAAACATAAAACTACTGTTCAATCTCAGCCTTACTACAGGATATGTACCCAAAGAGTGGCATACAGCAACAGTGGTCCCTCTCCACAAAGGTGGTGCCTCAACGGATCCTGGAAACTATTGCCCCATAAGCCTGACTAGCTTGGTCTGCAAAGCTATGGAAAGGATCATCATGGATCTCATAAATAAAGATATTGGGGACCTACAGACACTGGATCCTACCCAGTTCGGCTTTGTTAAGGGCAGATTCTGCCTCTTAAACCTGGTTGATTTCTTTGAAACAGTCACCAAGGCCATTGACGAGGGGAAGGTGGTCCACACAGCCTACCTGGACCTCGCAAAAGCCTTCAATGCAATACCCCACTCGGGCATTATAGATAAGCTCACCAGCTTAAATATAAACCCCTATGTCACTAGATGGGTTGCAAACTGGCTCAAGGACAGAACCCACATGGTTAGAATTGCTGGAGCCATGTCAGACTCCAAACCAGGTACAAGTGGCGTACCACAAGGCTCAGTCCTGGGACCTCTCTTGTTCGGTATATATTTCTCAGAGGTACAGGCCAACACAGAAGGACTGTTGCTGACCAAGTTTGCAGATGACTGCAAACTGGGCACCATAATCAACTCTCCAGCTGACACAAGCATCCTCCAAAAGGGCCTCATAGAAACAGACAACTGGTGCCAGAGCCATGGCCTCAAGCTAAACGCCAAAAAGCGTATAGTCACTCCCTTTGGCAAAAACAAAGTGCCCACAAATTACCACATAGGTGGTAATCCATTAAGTACAGAAGAAGTAATTAGGGACCTGGGGACCCAAGCTGATAGCAATCTCTCATTTGACAACCACTTGGCCAAAGTGGTTAGAAAAACATTTTATATAGCCCACCTAATCATGAAGGGATTCACATCTAGATCAGGGGAGGTCATCGTGCCTCTTTACTCATCCCTCATCAGGCCCATAATTGAGTACAATACCCCTTTTGGGATGTACCTTACCAGACACCTGCAGCAACTGGAAAGACCCCAAAAGTACCTCACCAAGAGGATCAAAGGGCACAAACAGATGCCATATGCTGCCCAGTTAAAGAAACTCCAGCTCTACTCAGTGGCATACCGCCTGCTTAGAGGCGATCTTTGCCTGACGTATAAAGCCATGTCCAACCCGGAAATAATGGACATGCTGCACCTCAGAAAATTAAAATCCCATCGAGCTAAGCGCTTGAGAGACTTGAACCTCAGCACTGAAATAAATAGGACATGCTGGAGGAACAGATTCATAACCCAGAGGCTCCCTTCACTCTGGAATAAAATCCCAGTCCAGGTTAGGCAGAGTCCCTCATTGACTCTCTTCAAGAGGAATCTTGATGAGTGGATGGGAGATTGTAGGTTTACCCCGGGTATCACTTTTGTGTCACTGTTAGACAGAGGCACAGTATACTAACCTCGAAAAAGGGCATAGCAAAATTAATTTAAAATGGGTGGCGAAAGCCAAACACACTCTGGCTAGGCTTATAAATGCCCTAGGGCAGATAGCCTAGTATGAACCTATGAACCTATTTGTGGAGTAGATAGTGAATTGACTGTTAGTGTTTTTGTTAGAACTGGTTATAATCATAAGCTTGAGTATTCTTTGGATTGAGGATAAGTTGGGCTTTGGTAAGGTAGTTTTCAACATCAGAAAATGCTAGTTGAGTTGTTTGCAGGAGGGTGGGAATGTTTTGTGCAGCACAGATTAAGGTAGTGTCATCTGCATACTGAATTATAGATGCATGCTGTGTGGAGGTATGGAGGTCATTTGTGAAGACTGTGAATAGTAGTGGTCCTAAGATAGAAACCTGTGGGACTCCTAAAGTTATGGGCAGCTGGGAAGAGAGAGAATTTTCCCATTTCACAGCTTGGTACCTGTCAGTTAAGTAGCTTTGGAACCAGGTAAGAATGGAATTTGACAGATTATATTGATTTAGTTTGTTTAGCAGGATTTGGTCTGAGACTGTCAAATGCTTTGGACATATCCAAAAAAAGAGTTGACACTTGTAGGCCTTCATTTTCAATTGTGTGTGAATCTGCAAGCAAGGGTTAAGTGTGTGTGTGTGTGTGTGTGTGTGTGTGTGTGACTGCAAGCAAGGGGGCAAGTGTGTGTGTGTGTGTGTGTCTCTGCAAGCAAGGGGCATGTGTGTTACTGCAAGCAGGGGCAATTGTGTGTGAATCTGCAAGCAAGGGGCAAGTGTGTGTGTGCGTGACTGCAGGCAAGGGGCAAGTGTGTGTGTGTGACTGCACACAAGGGGCAATTTGTGTGTGTGTGTGTGTGTGTGTGTGAGAGACTGCAAGCAAGGGGGCAAGTGTGTGTGTGTGTGTGTGTGTGTGACTGCAAGCAAGGGGCAATGTGTGTGTGTGTGTGTGTGTGTGATTGGGAGCAAGAGGCAATTGTGTTTGTGTGTGTGACTGCAAGCAAGGGGTGTGTGTGTGTGTCTGCAAGCAACGGGGTAAGTGTGTATGTGTCTGCAAGGAAGGGGGCAAGTGTGTGTGTGTGTGTGTGTGTGTGTGTGTGTCTACAAGCAAGGGGAAATTTTACCTCCTTTCCAGATTTCTTGTGCTGTGAAGTTCATAGATACAGCTGATTGAGTAGATTTGACAAGGAGCTGAGTTGCAGGGGAGCAAAGGTTTAGTGCTGCATTACTAATAGCACACCAGGTACTGTATTTGCTTTTGATGCAGAAGGCTTTGGGTTCTACTCACATTGTACACAGATGCATTTGTGATACTGTACTGTGTTGCAAATGGGGTGGATGATGCACTCCTTTCTGGTGAAGATAACCAGTTATCAGTTTGCTGTCCATTCCATATTGCAGTATTACTAGCTTATTGTTTTAGTGTAAGATAGGCAACTTATTCCACAAGGGCAACAGGCACTTTATTTGTAGATCACATAATGACTTAGAAAATTGTTTGCTAGCAGCAACCTCTTCATTACTTACAGATGTCTGTATTGTGGAATTATATACATGACTTTTACTACTTCAGAGATTGTGCATATGTACTGATACTGGTGGAATGTAGAAGTCTGGCTAGACTTACGATGGAAATGTTCAGAATTGGGCATTATTGTCATTATTGGTGCATGCATTTTGTTTCACTGTTTTCAGGAAAAATGTTCAAAACAATAAATTTAAAACAGCCACTTAAACTGTACTGCATTGTACAAGGAATATAATTTTATACAATCAGGAAGGTGTATTCAAGAATATGTGTATGTTTCGTGTGCAACGGGCCTGTGATTTGAAAATAGCCCAAACCTAAATTTAAACTTTAACTGCTACTGGCTAAATGTATTTTCTTTGAATGCCGGTTTCAATGCTGTTTCAATATACAGATTTTGACTGCAAGCAAGGGCCAAATGTGTGTGTGTGTGTGTGTGTGTGTGTGTGTGTGTGTGTGTGTGTGTGTGTGTGTGTGTGTGTGCGCAGAGTGTGTGTGTGAGTGGCGTGTGTTTGTGTGTGTGGAGTGTGGCGTGTGTGTGTGTGTGTGGCGTGTGTGTGTGTGTGTGTGTGTGGAGTGTGGCGTGTGTGTGTGTGTGTGTGTGTTTGTATATATATAGTGTGTGTGGGGGATAAAGCATCTCATTTTTGGATGCAATTTCTAAATTTTGTAAACTTTCTTTTTGTATTGTCATATTGCTTTACTTTTCTCTGGAATGCAGTACATTGCATCCATGCACATTTCCTGACTATACAAATATTGTATGAAGAACAGACATCGTGTACAAAAACAGACAATATACAGTTTACAATTCAAAGTTGTGTTTGTCAGGACCACCTAACAGATACCACTGACGTATATCTCTATTTATTTAAATAGAGGGTGCTACATTGTGTCTTTGTGCACTAGAAAAAAAAAATCAATGTAATGATTTAAAAGTGTCATACAGGTACATTGCAATTTGCAGTATTAGAGTTGCATGGCCCTATCTGAAATCAGCCCAAGGCTGAAGTTTCTCCATCAGTTGCAAGAGTGCAATTTCTTTGAATGTGGGTTTCAGAACAGTGGCAAAGTGTCAGTTTCAAGGGCATGGGAACTGGAATGGCAAGCATGTTCACATTGTGGGACTATTGCTTTTGCCTAACAGTACTTCTGGAATGCAAAATCCCTAGTACTACAGTCTTTCCACATTGAACCAAACTGTGCATTAACAGTGCCTCAGTCACACTGCACAATTGTCTGTATTCTAAATCTACATTTGCCTATTACCACAGTGCGTTCAAAGGACACAGAGGTTTACCTCTAGATTGGTTTTCTACCTGTGACCTGTAATTCTTAAATGTTAGTTTTGGTTTTTGTTGCAGCTGACCTTCCCATAACCATTCCATTGTGTGTTCTGGATTGTCTGGAAGATCATCGCAGTATATGTCTGCAACTGCATTCAATGTGCTCATGCTATGGCTTCTGGACTGCTGATTCTACTTACATTCCACTTTTGTAATGCCATTATATGCCTTATGTTATATATAGTTATAGCTTACTTTGCCCATTACCAAACTAAAACACTGTCACTGGCATATTCAGTGAGGGTGCTTGATTTTTCGGACAGTCTGCCATAATGCTGGACGTATACGTGCATGCGATATTGTGGAAGCTGAACACATTTAATTTTTTTTTCTGCTTGGACAATTCTCATGCATTTCTTTGGCAGTTTATTCTCTCCCATATTATAACAGCTCACATGGCAGGGCATGGTCAAAGTAGTGCAAGACAGGGCTATCAATTTGAGCCCAGGTATCGACCTGGAGAGCCAAGGAAGCAGCTCCGTTCATGCAACAGCAGTGAGAATGAACAGCCTTCTCCAGACCTTGATTACAACAGTCTGTCAAGTATGACATGGTGCTAATGTGGCTAATGCACAATGATGACCACGTCGTGCGAATGCCTATGTTGTGTGTCACCCCCACGAGCAAATGAAAAATGGACAGAAATAAATTTAGCATTGGCTCACACAGCATGCATAACTGTGCATCCACAGTTTGACTCAGCCTGCCTTTATACACATGTTTTAAAAACGATATTCAGGCTTCAGTGTCAGCGTAGAGGGCGTTGCCAACCAACACATTGGACAAACAAGTAAGGTGTCTGTGTCTCTGAGTGTCTGTCTCTGTCTGTGTGTCTCTCTGTCTCTGTGTGTGTCTCTCTGTCTCTGTGTGTCTCTCTGTCTCTGTGTGTGTCTCTCTGTCTCTGTGTGTGTCTCTCTGTCTCTGTGTGTGTCTCTCTGTCTCTGTGTGTCTGTGTGTCTCTTTATGTCTGTGTGTGTCTGTATGTCTGTGTGTGTCTGTCTCTAACCGCAGCAATGGTCCGTATTTCAGGTCATACCGGGTTTTGGTGTACCATGCATATGTATTGTGGGTGCATAACAATCGAAGGCTGGGATTTGGAAATCGCATGGTGCTTCCCACTTGTGTTGAGTCGCGAATTCTAGCACAGATTCCATGCGAAGATGATGACTCTTACACTGGATTTAAACCTTTTGAGGGACTATGGATTTTTTCAGAACACTGACATGCCAATTAAAGTAGTATTAGTATAGCTGTACAGTGTTGGTCACAACTGACAAAATGGATTTTACTTTTCAAAGCCCTTATACCCTACCCTAGTTTGAAATTTGTGTACTAATAAAGCATGTGAATCATTATGAAGTGGATATTTAATGCTTCATGCGTGCTTCTGTCTACCATTGACTAAATTAACAGTGCTCTGACAGCAGTGTACGTACTTACATCCATTTTCACTGTTGTATATCATCATGGTGATTGAGTCATTCTACAGCAATATTTGCAGAACTTGCAATCCTTGGCAAATGTCCACCAGTGTATCTGTTACCATTCTTCCTGTGGCCCACCATGCACACAAACTAAATGTGTGTGTTCATAGAACTGGTAATTCTGTACTGGTTCTGCCACACCGCATATGTAAGACTAACAAATTCCTAAGCCTTTTGGCTGCAGCAGAGTTATCATACAATCACTATATTACAAGCTTCATGAATGCAGTTACTTGTAGCACAAAGTGTTGAAGTTGTGGTAAGCGGAGAAATTCAACTGAATTAAAACTCCATTTACATTGCTAATGTAGAAAGGCAGTGTTTTCCAGTGCCCTGGTTTGAATCAGAGGAACTGTTGACTTCGTGTATCATGTAAAGCCTGGGAGCAAGGATAAACACTGACCGCAGAGCAACTAAGGGGGATGACTGTGACACTGATGAACGCAGTATTTCTTGACTGTGTCACATAAAGGCAGCCATTATTAAAGTTGGATATTTCACTGAACATTGATTCGAACCATTGAAATCTTACAGGTTGTACCAATGTTATCATGCAGTCTAATAGTTTATCATGAATGGGTTTTGTGATTCCTGTATGTGATTTGATATAGTAATTTTATTAGGTGATCGTCAAAATGCCATCCTGCTTTGCAATCAACTGTAGTACGCGCCAAGACAATCTGCCACAGGGGGTATCATTCCATCGATTTCCACGTGACATAAACCTGTGTAGACAGTGAGTGATTAACTGTGGTAGACAGGTCAGTAGCATACCGAAGTTTGTTAAAGAAGTGTTGAGTAGTGCGAAGCCACGACATTTCCTCTGCTCCAAACATTTCGAGGAGAGCCAGTTTCAACTTGACTACCAGCATCAGCTACTTCCAGATGAGATGAAGCCCAAGCATCCAATTTGGAGATTAATAAAAGGGGCAGTACCATCAATTTTCGCTCTCGACCAGCAAGACACGGACATCTTCAGTACATAGGTTGCAGCAGAAACAGCAGCAGAAGGCAAGAACATTGGTGGAGCACTGAATGGATTAATCAACCTACTGTCATTTGCTTAGTTGGATACTGGCACTGTATGCATCATTTTAATTTGCAACAGTTAATGGATGTACTTTTTCATGCAGCTTATTGAAGACCTTCTGAGTACAATGCAGCCTACATTGCAATACATTGTGACAGAGCAACAGTCTGTCCAACGCAAGGTGAGTGTAATTTTATTGTCTCCTCAGCATACTAAGCATTACTCACTACTCAGGTGAATGTAATTTTAATGAGCCATTATTTGTATCTGTTGCAGAGTCCAGCTACAGAATCAAAGTGAGCCTGATAATGAGGCGTCAAGACACAATGTGGTGGAAGACCAAATGGAAGACTGCCAAGAGAGTCAAGAATCTGTGGAGGTAAGTTTTGATGAAAACCTAGTGGAATATGTAGTGGTGGAGAAGCATTTAGTCTACTGGTTGGGTTATGGTTGTCTGAGGAATCAAAATAATTCTAAATGAAAATTTTTGACTGGAGTTCATTACTAGTCCATTGAATATATTGACGCAGCATCACAGCAATCAAAATGCTTATGCTGTCATGACAGTGATAATGTGTGTAGAGTTTTATACTTGCATATTTAAACTTTATCATTAGTCACATTGACTGATTAACAATTGTTATGTGATTGTAGGTTCAAGTGACAGAATTGTATGAAGAGGTAGTCGAAGGCATGGAAGTGTACGCAACGGAGATTGGGATTTGCCCTCAGAGTACAGTTGCATGCCAGTCAAAGTTTCGACGAAAGAAAGGTATCAGCATAGGAATTCAAGCCAAGCTAATGGACCTTGAAACACTACCACGAACTATGATTGATGCAGCTGTACAGGTTACAGAAGTAGGAGTCTCACCATTGATAGACCACACATACTTCAAAAACTCCAAGGTTGTACAAACAGAATTGAGTGAGCCCGGACCAGAACAGCACAGTTTCACTAATGCCAATCGTCGCATGAGTGAGAGTACATGTCACAATCAAAAGGATGAGAATTGCACTGAAGAGGCCACATGTAGCTCCAGTGCATACACCTCTGTGGAAATAACAGCTTGCAGTACTCTGGAAGAGCTACATAAGGACGTCCATAACACTAGCATGCATAGCAGCTCCTCACTTTCACAGTGGACAGATGATGTTGAAAAGGATCCCGACTGGTTCTACACTTCAGACAACTTGTCTACGTCAGAGATGGAAGACACAGTGCTTGAGCAGGATGAAGATGAGAAGATAAGTGAATCAAAGTTCATTGTGTTTGAGTCCTGCCTGGATTGCCTGTTGTTAAAACTGACCTGTCCACAATGCCACACACCAGCCGTGGAACTGAATTAAGTAAAGTTGGGATCCTATATCTCGGTGAAGGTATCATGCATTAGTGGACACGAAATTCTGCATTGGGAAAGTCAACCATTAATAGGCCGAATGCCAGCTGGCAATCTTCTACTCGCATCATCTGTACTTTTCAGTGGAAGTACGTATGCACATAGAGCGCGATTCTGTGCCTATCTAGGACTGGAATTTATAAGTGAAATCACATTCTATTCTATTCAACGAGAGTATTTATTCCTAGTTTTGCAGCATATGTGGACACAGCATCAAACTCGTCTGCTAGACGATGCAATGGGTAAGGAAGTAAAGTTAGCTGGAGATGAACGGTGTGATAGTCCAGGTTATTCTGCCAAGTACTGCTGCTATAGCATGATAGACCTGGACTCTGGATTCATTGTCAATTTCTGTCTGGAGCAGGTCTGCAGTGGTGTATCCTCGCTGGCACTGGAGAAGAAAGCTTTTAAGAAGTGCATGAAAAACTTGCTGGATAAGAAGGTGAATGCAAGCCTTATGGCTACAGACAGACATCCTGGAATAAGGTTATTGATGCACACAATTTCCAGAGGTGGATCATCAGTTTGATGTGTGGCATATGACAAAAAATTTGACTAAGAAAATCACTGAAGCTGGGAAAAGGAGAGGCAAGCAAGACTTACTGCAGTGGTGCCACAGTATTTCCAATCACCTGTGGTGGTGTGCTGAAATGTATGAAGGGGATGAAGTCGTGGAGGAGAAATGGTTGTCATTGCTCTACCATGTAATGGACCAACACAGCTGGGGTGGTGGCAAGAAGGTTTCCTGTTGTGGACATGAAATGCCACTCATCGATGGAGATGAGACAAAGTGGCTGGAAGATGATGATGCATGTCACAGTGCACTGAAGAGAATTGTTGCAAACAAATTACTCATTAAAGATTTGAAGCACATCACCAAATTCTGCCACACTGGGACCTCGATGTGTTCCATACATTACTGTGAAAGTATTGCCCCAAGTTTGAGCACTTTAGTTTTGCAGGGATGAAAGCAAGAATCATACTTGTCATCCTGGATCATAACAAGAACCTTCATCGTGAGCAAGCAGTGGTGAGATTCCCTACAGAGAAGTCAGCAGCAAAGGGAGAGCTTAGGTATCGCGTGGTGTACCCAAAAGCAAAACAGGAATGGGTAGCCAAACCAATATTTGAGAAGCGAAAGTTTGACTACATATATGACCTGATGCTGGAAGTTATAAAAGCCAAGCGAGACATCTTGGAAACGCAACCCATGTCTATACCTGACATGCCAAAGAATATTGCTAGGTGTGAACGTCCTGAGAAGACAATGCTGATTGCTAGACATATTTCACAATTTGGTGACGGCAGTAAACATCCAGGGTGAAACAGCACAGTTGCGACTGTGGACTGGGTAAGTAAATTGTGGCATTATATACTTTTTTCGATTGACCTAATTTGGACTGATAATATCCCCAGCTATTAATGGTAATGGGTGACACTACCCCTATACCCTAAATAGCTCACTACAGTTAAAGTAAATTAACTGTTTTATGTGCATAGGAGCACTGCCACAATATGCACGAGCAGCCCTTATTGACCAATTCAAAGTGACACCCATTGGGATGGCTCAAGGCATTCTGTACTGCTGCAGAGATCTTACTGGAACTGGCCCACTGATGGGGCATACCTGAAATGCACCTGTTTGCCTTCTCCAACAGGCAACTTTGCGGGCACTGCAGCAGTACAACAGAATCAAAGGCAGTGGTAAATGATGCCCTCTCCACCTCTTGGCAGGGGAAATTTCTGTATGCTTTACCACCCTTCCCATTATTTCCAAATGTGCAGCTGAAAATTAAGTCAGACGAAGCATACATCTTGACGTTGACTCACTACTGGCCAAGACACCACAAGTTCCCCCACTTAGGTCACTCACTACAAGTTACCCCACTCAGCGGACCTACTCCACACAGAAGGGATCAGAGGTGCACAAGGTAATCTTGCCTATACAAGACTAAACGATTTTCCATACGGTTTTACAAGGTTTTTGGAGCCACAGGAAAGTGAAATCTGTCTAATCATGTATTGTGTGTAAACTAATAAAGACAAGTGCATACTCTGCTATCTCAGCTTGTCTCACCCTGGATCCACCCTTGGCATACAGACTACCTTCAGAACCTTATTGAAAGGGGTTCTCCACTTAAGAACCCATAGGAAACTGAACCCTCCTCCATGGGATATTTAACTATAAGTTCGAACTACTCAGCAGAGCTCCCTTTGAAGCCAGATGCCAAAGCCTCACCTAAATTTTTACACATGGAGCACTGGCATTTGATGGGCTGTAACCTCAGACTGGAGGGTCTCCGATGTAGTAGATGTAATGTCTGACCCACCTTTCCTAGCCTTCCATCTTGATAGGGTTTCACTCAGGACCAACCCGTCCTTCCTGGCAATGATGAATGACCTATCCCTGAACCAGGCCATACACCGACCCACTTTTTTCCCTAAACCACAGGGTGATATGGATATTTATCCATACTCTGGATGTTCACAGACTGATTTGGTTTTATGCCCGTAACACCAAGTGTAAATCAGTTCAACCTTTTGTCTCTTTGTACCTCAGGGCTGTGTGGAAATTAGTGGTCAAACTGAACATTTCAGCCTTTTTTCTCCAAGGTAATTAACATTTTGCTACCTGTACCATGGAAACACATTGCATGGAAGTATTACAGCTCACTACAGAAGAGCGATGGCCTTTTCAGGAGACTTCTTTAAGGAACATGACCCCAATGCTATCATTGAAGTAGCTAGTTGTTTCTTAGTACAGACTTTCAGTAAAAAATGTAAGCTGGACAAAATCACAATGGCCAGAGCAGGATTTGCCCAGACTGTTCTCCATGGTTTCCTAGGGGAAACTTCTACCAGACCAGATACCGTTCATGGTGAGCTGCGGCAATCAACCACATGGAATAGTACAACAGTGGAATCGGAGGACATCAAAGTTGTGTGAAATATTACCATAAACACAGATGTCCATGTCTTCCATGTTGCAGTATTCCTCCACACCCTCCCCCCTCCTGTGAGTGGTTCACTTGCTCCTGTGGGTGGCAGTGGACGGACTATGCCATTTGTAGGCCTGGCTCCTACTGGTGCTTAGGGCTGGTGTGTGTGGACATCACTTTTACAGCCCACTGTCATATAGCTACATAAAGTGCAGAGGCATGTAGGACAGAAACCTTGGAGTAGTGGACAGACGTAGGCGAAAGATAGTGAAACACATGTGAAATACTGGAATATGGCAGTGAATGACACTTATGTTTAAGATTTTACAACTATTCTGTCCAAACTGCCGATAAAGAGGGGCAGTGGCAATGATCAGACATGCAGTGGGTTTGTCCTTTGCAGGTGGTGGCACATTATGTAGAAGAAAATGTCCATCCATCCTGGTCCTTAAATGTGGTAAGGGTAGGTGTAGGTGTTTGCGAGCATGTAACCAATAAGACACTTCAGAGGAATGGTTAGGATGAAGGCATTAGAGTTGTCTAAACTGGGTGCAGTTGCCAGGTAAGAGGATAAGAGCAAGGCCTAAGGTAAGTTTGTGGTAGTGGTGATAGAGGACATGCAGGTGGTTGGTGTGACATAAGATGCAGAGGACAGGACAAAAGGGAAACGGATCTGCTGTAGTGACCCCAACAGGAACAGCCAAAAGACTTCCATTGCCAGCTGAATACAGATTAATACAGTCTTTAATGATTACTTATTCTACAGTTGGACAGACTATCAGTGAGTTGGCACATGTAAACTGTGAATACTAAGAACTGATGTTTGGTTACAATTTGATTCATGGCAAAATGAGTTTGTCTCTTATGTTCAATGCAATGTCTAACATGGTGCTACTATAAATTCATGCAATGTAAAATGGAGTGTGCAAATGTGTTATGCATGCTTTGTAATGCGTAATTTTAACAGTTTGCAAGACTTAATGATTAGAGTTTGACTGGATGAGTGGTTCTTGAGTTGGGAATGAATGGAATCGATAAGCTATGCAATGTACAACTGTATTAATGCCAGTGTATGGACTGCCTGTTGTATGCAGTTACTGTAAATGTAGAGCACTGTGAATGTATCTGTTTGGCTTGAACTCTGAATGGTATGGTTAGTCCTGCAAATTCTGCCCTTGACAAGTGCCATGTACGATGGAATAACAATCCTGTCATCAAATAGTGATGCTTTCGAAATGGCATTCATGTATGGAGTAGCACTGAGGGTGCAGGCAGTAAAGTAAGGTATAGGTTATTATATCGCTAGGCAAGCGTCCTTTTCAGCATTCCTCATTACTACAACATGTATTGTCAGCTTATCATTTGACAGCAGTGAGTGTTCTCTACATCAATTTGTAGGAAATGCTGTGAGTGTCACTCAGTACATTCCCTTCCCAGAAAAATATTTCACACGGCCAAGTGTAACGGTGAGTATATGTGACAGACGTTCATTTCTGCGTAGTGCAGTGTAAGGGACTTGTCAGGGCATTCTGTAATGATATTTACATTATAAAGGTTTTTAAATACTTGGTCAGGTTGATGGAACACGTGAAAATCCAAACCTGTTTCTTCTGTCTGTCATTTGGGAAAGAGTAGCTAAGCATGCAAGTTGGCAATTTTTTTGGGTACATGGTGTTCCTGCTGTTGAGTACTTGGAGCTCTGGACAATAGTACTAATAATTATATAATATACGTACTGGTATTGTGCAGTGTTACTAAATCTTTCTGAAATACAGAATGACATGTATGTGTGCTGTTAAAATTAATGAAACTAACAAAGGTCAATGATCAACTGGCATAAGTTCTTGTGCAAGATTTGTCATGCTGTGCGGATGTAGATCAAGAGACCACTAACTTTGTGGAATGGCTGGAATGTTTTGTATTAGTCTGGATTTCCAGTAGGGGTTGTGTGAATGCTGGAGCGGTATACAGTTGTGTATGATTCGTTATTTTTTGCAGCTGGAGCTTATATAGTGTGTCAAGTAAGGACTGGTCCTTTGTGAAGAAATATGTCGGTATGTAGAGTGAATTGCTAGTCAAGCGGCGCATGTATCTGGAAGCCTGCTTAGATGCAGGAGTGTAATGATAGTGGTGACATGAGTGGATCAGGCTGCAGATGCAAGTACTGTTGTGGCGTGAGTGGACCTCTGTGATGCTGGCTACCTTGACAAGGTACAGAGGCTCTTCACAATAGTGCTGTGGTAATTGCCACATTTGCACATTGTAGACCAAAAGTCAGCTTATCTGGATGTCATTTATGATGGTTCAGTTGACTTCTGGTACATTTTGGGAAATTAACTGGTATTTGATTAACGTAGATTACTTGTAAGGTCCCTTAAAATCTAACAAGTGTGAAACAGTTATGATCATCATTATACTACAGTCTTAATGTATACGGTGTATATTAACAGAGATAAATTAATAGAGCGCATATTAATTTGTAAATGGACATACTGGAATTAAAGCAAAATATGTAGTAAGACCATGCACACTAACCAGTGAAATTCTGAGTAAACCATGATATGATGGAGTATATGTAGTTGATTTGGGTGGTAATTGTAGCTTGGTTGGAACACAAAATTGCCCGTTGTTGGAACTGTGATAGTCCAGCAGAAATGTCAGACTATAATCTCACTTTTCGGAAGAGCCCTACCGATATGTGATAAAGTACAGGCAGAAGCACAGTAACAGCTACAAAAACTAAGAGCATAAATTTGCAATGACCATGTGTAGATATTAATTGCATATTTTTACATAAGCAGATGTCTTTCGCAATTAATCGACAACACTACATCAGATTACAAGTGGTATGTAATACCATAATTTTTTAAATTATAACTTAAAAAAAGCATGTGGCTGCTGTCATGCAAGGCTGTGAAATATTTCATGTTTATAGTACATCATTTGTTAGCTATTTAATCAAACAGGAAGGAAAAACAAGTGGAAGTTTGATGCTTTGCAAAACAGCGATTATTCTCAGTGCTACGTAGCTTGGTTCTAAATTTGACAGGAGGAGTGCAACAAAAAAAAGTCTCCCAATGTAAGGAGGGTAAGGCTGACAAGAAAACAGTATATTAGTCTGGTCACCTGCTGTGAGCTGTTAATCACATGCAGATAATGGGTCAAATTACCCTTAGCTCTTTGACGGCTAGGGAAGGTAGGTGTGAAGTGGGAGGGGAGATGCCTTGAAGAACTAGATTTCAGCCTTCACAAAAGAAAGCAAGTCAGCATTTCTAAGAAGAAAGAGCAATAAAATGCACTTTTCAATTCTGTTCTGTAGCATTTGCACTGCTTGTGTTTGAAGTAGTCATTGAAAAAGGATAACATTTTAACCAAAAGTAGGGGACTTTAAGGCAGCAGTGAATGCCTGTTAAGTCAATGAAGTGACAGCAGCTTATGGGAAAACGTGGCTGATCTGATGCAATTTTTTGGAGACAAACAATGCATTCTGGGATACTTAGAGGCAGAGTAAACAGTCTGCATTATTTCAAAATGCCAGCCTCCATGTTGTCAAGAGTCAGAAATTGCATATAAAAATATCTAAAAAGCTCTAAATAGTCCCAGAGTGCTGTTGAAATGTAGGAAACATCAAACCATGATGAAGTTAATATGTTTTTGAGTCTGAGGGTGCGGTTGTCCTTTAAAGCAAGACATTTATTAGTACAACAGTAAAGTAGTGCATATGACTGCCATTCTCATAGCATAGTCAAAAGGTAAACAAAACAGTTCTAGTGCATAACAGTAAAAATCTGAAGCCACAAGATTGACATGCATGTATTTTCTTTTCATATAAAGTACATCTGTTAAAATGCACAAGAGAAAAGGCAGACAACAGCAAATGTAAACCATGTAAATACAAACGTGTTAGTTAAGCCAATATCTATTTTTTTTACAATTCTATAGTAACACCACACCAAACAGTTCTGAATTAAAAAAAAAATAAAATCAGATAGTATTAATCATGCAGTCTTTATAAAACGAATGGCAAGGCAGTAAAATAAATAATGAAAAAATACTGAAATCAAAGTTAAAAACATGTAAGCTAATTGTAAAGTAATGTCTAGTTATGTAGTATAAATGCATAGTTATGCAAATCACAAATATAATACCAAGTGTTTTTACAACTGCATTCTAATATCAAGCTGCAAATGTATTAACAGATGATTAAAGGAAAAATGCTAAAAGGGTTAACTATGGTCTGCAGAGTCTAAAATGTGAGCTCAGACCTTCCCAGACTGGATAGTTATAGAAAATATTGAGCAGATACGGTAAAAAAAAAACAAGACTGATTGCCAGACTAGAGGCTTGAGTTTTTCTAAAACATTATTGTTATTAAAACATAATTGTTAAATGTTCGCATGTAACACTATTTGGTAATTGTAATAAAACATCACAATTGTGCATATATGTCACTGACAATCTGTTTGCAGGTAAATGCTAAAAGTAAAAAACCTCAGTTACATCAAGTACAGCCAGCAGATGGGCTATAGTATACATACAGTTCAAATAAAGTATACAGGATGGTGCAAATAACTACTAGTAGTAGTAAACAGCAAAGGAAACAAAATAAATATATTCTGTCATTGAAAACAGCCAAAAAAATTATCAAATCAGACAAAGGTCCATAGTTTGTTAGTAACATAATAAAGCAAATGTATAACCAAAGTGCTGGGCTGACATACATTCGATTCTCACAGCATAAAGCAAATAAACAATACTGCAATACTACATGGGGAGGGATACTTTCTCAGTTTTACACTGACTGTATAAGCAGTACTGCAGAAGTGTCTAAAATAGAGCTACAGGAAGAAAAATAATACCTCACTCCCTCTTGACAATACTCTTTTAAGGGGGAGGGGAAAACAGGTATTAGTGCATTAGAAATACTGGTAAACAGATTAAACCTGACAGGCCAAGATATTTTACTCTTTAGTATTAAATTGTATTTACAACCTGCTAAACTGTAAAGCTATACAAGAGAGAGAGTAAAGATATGTAAAAAATGAGCAATACTGGTCACTATTTTTTAATATGTTTTTGGCATGCGAAAAGCATTAACGTTTCTAATTGCTGGGTATGTAGTTGCTTCTGGTGGCATTCCACTAGATACTTCTAAAGAGACATAAGAATTTTCCAAGATTTTGCTTGATGTTAATGTTACTAAATTTGTAAGATTAGACTAAATGTACTTTACAGTCTTTGTATGTACAAATACAAAAGAATTCAGTACAAATTAAATTTAAAAAAATGGGTCCAGGGTACCTACTAGATTGAAATGCATGAGTAGCAAACAGTCTATGTAGATATATACTGTATAAGACACACTAAAGTAATAAGTTCAAAAGTAATTTGTCAAATTGTAATTTTATTACTAGTTGTAATTTTATCACTGTTTTTGGACCACCATTTTATCAGTACCAGTATTTGTTACCCCAGTTAGAGGAAAACTATATTAAAATATTGTACTCATACAGCTAATGGACTAATACGTACATAGCATTCTTTATTGCATAAATCATGTTTTTTTAAATCCTCAAGTATTAAATATACTGAAACAATTACATTCAAATATTTGTTATCTATGGCCAGTTCAGTACTTTACCAAGGTGTTTAATATGTTCACTTCACTGTCAACCAAGGTGTTAATGGGCCAGTTCAGAGATATGACCACAATGTGATGGTTAAAATGACATTGAAAAGTACAGCTGTGTACACTTACCATAAATGTAGATGTTCGAGTGTATTCACTGTTGCAGTCATCACACTTGGGTTATCCTGCCAGGGGTAGCCCTCAGTCAGCCCGAATACCAGAGGCTTAGTATTTCTGCATCAGTTGCTGTTGCTCCAGGACTCACATCAGGTCGTCAGTGGTATAAAATCAGGCAGCTGACACTATTACATCAGTTTTTCTTTCCCCAAATGTCAGGAGCCCCCAAATAGGGAGCTAGGTTATGGTGGAAGAACACCACCAGTAGAAAGTAAATACCAAAAATCCCTGTAAGGAGTAAGGAAGAGAGAGAAAGAGACAAGGGGGATGGAGGGTGGGAAACCAGGACTGCAACAGTGAATACGCTCGAACATCTACATTTATGGTAAGTGTACAAAACTGTACTATGTTCTTCGTGTTTCACTGTTGCAGTCATCACACTTGGGTTGATTCCCAAAGCTGAAGAAAAGGGTGGAGGCAGTCAAGAAGACTTGGGGCTAGCTAGGATGCCCTGCAAGACTGTGGTTACAAAGCCTGCCCTGGATTTGGAGAAGATAGGCAGGTGGCAATGCTTGGTGAAGGTATGAACAGAAGTCCATGTTGCAGCCTCCAGGATGTCCCTGGTAGGGATCCCTCTGACAAAAGTTGCAGAGGTGGAGGTTGCCCTGGTGGAATGCGTCCTGACCTCCTTAGGGGGCAGTTTCCCATGGTATTTGTAGCAGAAATGGGTACAGTATGCTATCCGTTTGGAGATTGTTGGATATGGCCTTGCCCTCTGACCCTGCTACAAAGCTGACTAGCAAACTGGTCAGTTTTCCTTAAAGATTTAGTCCTATCCAGGTAGAATCTGAGCTGTCTGTGCACATCTAGAGAATGCAGAATCCTTTCCCCCTTGTTTTGAGGGTTAGGGAAAAAGGTGGGCAAATGAACAGATTGGCTGAGAGCCACATTGGACACCACTTTAGGCATGAAAGTTGGGTTAGTCCTGAGGGAGACCCTGTCAGCATGAAAAATGATGAAGGGCTCTACAGCCATGAGTGCTTGTAGCTCTGAAACTCTTCTAGCTGAAGTGATGGCCAGAAGCAAGGCAGTTTTCCAAGAGAGGAATTTTAACTCTGCTGAAGCTGCAGGCTCAAAGGGGGGTAGTGTGAGTTTTTCCAACACAAAGTTAAGGTCCCAAGCTGCAGTAGGAGCTCTTCTGGGTGGCCTTAAAATGTTAGCTCCTCTTAGGAATTGTTTGATGAGAGGGTGAGAAAAGAGAGGTGGCTCTGTGCTGTAATGAGCAGAGATGGCAGAGGCATGAATTTTAATATACGAGAAGGATTGGCCCCTGTAAAGTAGGTCTGCTAGGTAATCCAGGATTAGAGGTAGGGAGGGCTGTGCTGTTTCAGCACCTTTAGCCTGGATCCAGGTGCAATACCTTTTCCACTTCTCAGGATAGGATTTTCTAGTGCTGGGGCATCTGGCCTCATGTATAACATCCAGGACTTGCTTGCTTAGGCTGGCAACTGGACGAGATGTCAGGGAATAAGCCAGGCTGCAAGGTTCAGGGTCTGCAATTCTGGATGCATGAATTCCCCATTCTGCTGGGTTAGGAGAGTTGGGATCTGAGGTAGGTGCCATGGAGGCAGGGGTGACAGACTGCACAGCAGTGGATACCAGTGCTGGCATGGCCAGTCTGGGGGAATCAAGATTGCTCTTGATTTTCCTACCTTATTTTGAGTAGTACCCTTGTAGGTAGAGGGGGAAATGCACAGATTGAGAGGTTTACCCATTGGAAGGATAGGGCATCCACTTTCCAGGCCTAGTTGTGAGGTTCCCTGGTGCAGAATTTGCTGAGCTGGTGATTGTTGTGGGAGGCAAAGAAGTCCACCTTCGGGGTGCCCCATTTCTGGGTTACAAGGTTGAAGGTGCTGTGGTCTAGCTGGCACTCATGTGGGTCTAGGAGGTTTCTGCTTAAGTTGTCTGCCAGAGAGTTTTGGGAGCCTGGCAGGAATTGTGCTAGAGGTGAATTTGCATGGCTGAAGCCACATGCCAAATGGTCATGGATAGCCTGCAGAGGGGATAAGAGTGAGTCACTCCCTGCTTGTTGATGTACCACATCATTGTAGTGTTGTCTGTTCTGATCACTAGAGGCCCCGGGGAGAGTAGGGGTCTGAAAGCTGTCAGAGCAGGCTGAACAGCTAGCATCTCTTTTTGGTTGATGTGCAAATGTATTTGATTTGGGCTCCAATGGCCCTGAATGCACCTGCCATCCAGGTGCGCACCCCAGGCATAATCTGATGCATCTGTGGTTAGGGTCTGTGTGGCGTGGGGTTGTGAAAAGGGAAGGCCCTTGTTGTGGTTGCATGCTGCTGCCCACCAAAGAAAATCTTTCCTTAGACAAGGTATCACAGGTATGATAGTTTCCAGGTCCTGAGAGTGTTGACACCAAAGGCTTTTTAAGTACCATTGAAGTTTCCTCATATGCAGTCTGGCATATGGAATGAGCAGAATGCAGGATGCCATGAATTCTAGACCTTGCAGGATTTTCCTTGCGGATAACTGGGCTCTGGTGGCTAGTTGAGAGAAGTAGCCTGTCAGATAGGCTTGTTTTTCTGGAGTAAGGAATGCCATCTGGGATGCTGTGTCCAGGCTTGCTCCCAGGAATACAATTTTTTGAGTGAGGACTAGTTTGGATTTCTTTTTGTTTATAGTATACCCCAGGGAGGTCAGTAGGTCCTTTACAAAGGTCAGGTGCTGTAACAGGTTTTCCTGACTGTCTGCTTGAATCAGGCAGTCGGCTAAGTAGGGGTATATTTGAATATTCCTTTGTCTGCAAGAGGCAATGGCTGGAGCCAGGCATTTTGTGAAAACTCTGGGAGCAGTGGATAAGCCAAAGGGAAGCGCAGAGAACTGAAAGTGCATAGATCCTGCCCTGAAATGTAGATATTTCCTGCAAGAATCCCTGACTGGGATGTGCAGATAGGCCTCTTTTAGGTCTAGGGTGGCTAACCAAGCATCCTTGGATAGCATAGGAAGAAGCGGTGAGCATTTTGAATTTTGGTATCACCAGGAAGGTGTTTAGAATTGATAGACTGAGAAGTGGGTGCAAGGTGCCCTCTTTTCTGGGTACCAGGAAAAGCCTAGAATAGAAACCTTGGCCTATCTGGTCTGCAGGAACAGGCTGTATTGCTCTCATGGAGAGCAGGGAATGGACTTGATTTTGGGCCTTTGCCCACTGGTTTGGAGGAAGATCTGGGAACCCTTATGGGGTTGGCAGAGTGTGGAAATAAAATTTGTATCCCTGGGACACTAGGTTGAGGACCCATCGGTCATTGGTGACGGAAGCCCAGTTTTTTGCATGGAAGGAGAGTTTTCCTCCTAGGGGCACAAGCAGGTGGGCAGAGGTAAGGTGTGTAGTTCTAAAGTCATTGTGAGGTCTTTCCATAAGGGGGTGGGTAGTACTCCCTGTTTTTGAAGTGGAGGAACTCCATTGCTTAGATCTCTGCATTCCCTGGAACTGCTGTCTGAGGGGACTGCTTCTCCTAGGTCTTGTCTAAGCTGGCCTTAAGGGGGCCGGAAAGGACCAGTGCTTGGAGGGGCAACGCCTACTGAACCTCGAAGGCTGGACCTACAAGAAGTCTTGAACTGTCTACATAGATTTAGCTTTATCTTCCATCTTTAAGACCTCTTCTGCCTTGTTGCCAAACAAATAGTCTTTCTTCATTGGTGCGTCCAATAGTTTTGATTTGATATGGTCTGGCAAGGTCTGTTCCTTAAGCCAAGCATACCTTCTAAGTACAGAACCTGTGACTGCTGCCCTGCAGGATGCTTCTATGATGTCAAAGCCACATTGCAAGGTGTGTTTAGTAACTTGGCTTGCAGAATGCATAAGCACCTGTAATTCTTTATTATCTGCACACGCCGGAAAGGTAGATATTTTTTGTTTAAGGAGTTCCATTGTATGCTGCCAGTATTTCAGCATGTGGAACTGACAATTTAGTGCTCTAATGGCAAGAGTTGCAGAGGTGTATACTTTTTTACCCAGTCTGTCTAAAGCTCGGAAATCCCTTTCCGAGGGGGTGGGATTTTTAGCTGTGGTTGCTTTTATTCCTTTAGGTCCTTGGGAGATGACCTCTGGGTCAGCAGTAGGATTTTTAAAAAGAAATTTGTGTAAGTCAGGGACTCTGCAATACCTGCCAGGTTTCCTAGGAGCAGGTGGGAGGGTGTCAGCAGTTAAACTGGATTCCATAAAGACATCATCCACAACATCCAGGACAGGAGGAATGGCTAAAGGTCTGTGCTGTGGTAAATCTAAGAATTCCCGGAGTCTGAAATTCCCATTGGAAATGCTCCCTTAAAGTATGCAGGGTTTCACCAAATGAAAAATCCTCTGGAGGAGAGGCAGAATGAATGGATTCCTCTGCATCTAAATCCTTATAAGCAGACAAGGGTTGCATGTCTTCATATTCAGAAACCTCAGAGTCATCAGACTCCTGGTCAGATAAAACTGCTGGGAACAAGTCTCTTTCTTTTGGAATGGTACGCTGGCTTCCCCTAGTAAGCATGATAAGGTCTTTCGCCATTTTTAGAATTTGAGATTGAGGCGTGGAAGCAGGTGCTTGAGCATGGGTCGTCGTTTTTTTAGGCATAGTTCGTACCCTGGGCCTTAGAAACTCGGTAGTTTTAGAAAGAACTGAAAATGCGAAAGAAGTCATCGGTTTGTGTTGAATATCGGTAGTGCAAAGAACTTCCTCAGAAGCCAGTGCCTGCTCAGTGGCTCCGGACCCATCCAAGGTAGAGACATCTGCAGGATCCTTAGTCAAAGAAGAGTCTCACGGCATACCGGACTCCGAATGGGTCTCGGTAGCAGCCTACGAATCCAGAGAAGCGGGCATCATGGGCTGTGAAAGTGCCTCACTGAGGACCGGTGAACTGGTGACTAGCATAACGGAAGCGTCATCGGCAGTTTTGGACCTGTGCGGTCTGTCTCCGTCTTTATCCTTAAGTTTTTGTTGAAAATCGGTAGTCGGATGGCTTACCGAAGCCATTTCGGAATACGGAGATTGAGAGCAAAAATATTTAGCTACAATAAGGGCCCGAAGACATATAGTTCTGGCACAGAACAAAGCACAAAATCGACAAGAGAGGGACGTCGTGGTCTGGGCCTAAACAGGTGACGCAGTAAGAATGGAAATCTCGGTGTGGTATTTGCTTTCCACAGGTGAGACAATTGGTAACTTTTTCTGACATCGGTTAGAGCAAGAAAAAAGGATCCCCAATGAGGTACTTAGCTTTAGAAGACTTCAACTTCAATTCGGAAATGAAAACTCAGGTAGTGGCCGACCAGCACTCATGCGAACTGCTTCTGCTTCGGGCTCCTCTGCAAGAAAGACTAATGTAATGGCATCAGCTGCCTGATTTTATACCACTGATGACCTGACGTCAGTCCTGGAGCGATAGCAACTAACACAAAAATACTAAGCCTCTGGTATTCGGGCCAACTGAGGGCTACCCCTGGCAGGATAACCCAATTGTGATGACTGCAACAGTGAAACACGAAGAACATCTGTATATTTATAGCACTAAATAACGTTTGCAGTAACACATGGTTCTTGTCTCTTATAGATATTAGTCTATCTCTAATCTTTTGGAATAAAATGATTAATAAAAGCAAATAGTTAATTCAACAGCTGCAAAGAGTTCATGGAACAGTTCTAAGTCATAAATTAAATTCTGTGATTGCAAAAGAAGAAATTAATCAAGTTAAAAAAATAAAACTAAAGCAGATACAGCTCATAACCAATAAAATATTTTCACAGAATGGTCTGCAAAAGAAAAAGTTGTTAAATACATTCAGTTTTAGTAGTAATACTTGATATCATTGTATTAACTATGTAAAATTCAATTTTGACTTGTATCAAAAGAAGACTAAAGGTTTTGTTTCTTAATGTGTTTTGTATATAATCTGACAAAAGATACATATTAATATAAATTGTTTTAAAAAATAAAAAGAGGAAATTAAGAGTGTATTTAACAGTGAATAAAAGATTTAAATGAATTCTGCTACAAATATGAAAAATAAATAAGGTATAAAATAAAGCTTGCTTAAATGTAGAAATAAGAGTAGAAATAAGAGTTTAGCAATATGTGATTAGCATCCATATTAAATTACTGTGGCTTGAAAAATAAGGCATTTGCTTAATGGTTATGTTTCCCTGCAAAACCAGCAATAATGTATGCATTTACACTGTCAAGAAAGCTGACCTCTTACAGACTTAGCAAAAATGTAAAAAAACAGGATGTATGCATTTCACATTGTCAGTAAGAAAGCTAACCTGCTTCCTTAAAAAATGGACAACAGGAAAACAATCTGTATGTGTTTCTATCATATGACACTGTTAAGCAAAGAAGTTTGAATGGACATGCTTTTATCAAGTCAGCAGTTGTGTGCGTTTCCCACAAAGATGTTTCCTCAAAAAAACAATATCAGTATTGTTTCTCTACAGGATGAAAACATATTTTTCTACAAACACTAGCAAACAGATGTTTTCATACAAAGACTAAAACAGAATACCAATGAAAACACAGGATGTTAAAACACTATAAAGATACTATAGCATATAACATTGTTAGAGGTATTTGTGTAAGAACACTTTTGTTCTGAGGTATTTGTGTATGTTACACCTCTCACATAATGTATGCTGAACGAGAAGTAAAAACTGGTACAGTGTAACTAAAGCTGCAACAGTAGTCCGTGTGGTTTGTTATAAAAAGTTATTTATTGTTTACTGCTCTTAAAGTGACAGAGTTTGGTGCTGCATCAGTGCATATTCTGCAAGTTTATGTGGGCAACAGACTGTGAATGTAATTATAACTAGACTATGATTTCAGCAGAATCCAGCCAGCAAGACCTTAGTGTCTTAAGAAGACTTTGGTTCCAGCACAGTAAGCAGCACCTTGATAATTAATTTTTCAATTACATTCTCTTTGCAAAGCTCTAGATAACTGTAAAGCACTGAAAACTAAAATAATCACTACCAAAATAGAGAACTTCCAACTTGGTGAAAAAGTGTGACATTGTACTTACTCATCATGACTATAATCGTGTATGACTGAGATGGTTCGAGGATGTAAATGTACTTGAAGGTAATCAGACCACAGCTGCACACTATTTTCTAAACCAAGACTCTTCTTAGAGGCATCAAAGGCTTGACTAACTACACCAGTCTTTGGAATTCCTGCAAGTTGGAAGAAAGAGATTCTAAAAAGCAACTCATGCATGTATGGATTTTCTCAATACAGTTCATAGCATTAAACTGGGGTATAACCAAATTTATATCTAAAACAATATGTTCTACAACTGATTTAAATCACTAACATACATTAATCGACTAAAATATTTTACTCATATCACGAAATCTACTGGATTTGACGATAATAAATAGAAAGTAAACTGGAAAACTTGACAACCCATACAAGAGGAGGAAAGACCAACACACATCTTAGGGTGCAATGCACTCAGGATTGTTATGAATGTACAATAGGGTACTAAAGGCTGAAATCCCAACCACATACACACACATGCATTCATTCAGCACTAACAACATAACCTCTGAACCAATCATCCACTCACTCCAACTAATCTACTAAAGCAGGCAATACACCACCAACAAAATCTAACTTTCAGGGGTGATACGAGAAGCAGAATAATACAGTGCTCAAAACGCTACTTATATAGTTATTCAAATTAAGCAGTATAGAAACAGTACACATTTTAGTTTGCTAGGTACGAAATGTGCATACTAGTTTCCAGACCAAATAAGGGACTACCTGGAAACACATGGAAGATTATTCTGCTATGCAAAAACAGGCAGCTGCACACGGCAATATAAACATAAATAGAGAAGCTTGGACTTCCCTTGGGAGAAAATCATGAGGTACAAAAGAAATAAGGAGGGTATGGGATAAGGGTCTTGGCAAGTACAAGTAAAATTAAAGCAAGAGTGAAGGAAATTCAAGGAAAACAGAAAAGACAGTTATGTAAGCAAACTTATCTGGTTTTGAAAAATTCAAAATTCCTCAGACACAAATGCTGCAAATCAGAAAGACCAATGCCGGTCTTAAACCAGCTAGTAGCTGAAAATGTTCCCAGATTCCTTAGACTGATTAGGAATGCACTCAAATGTAGTGACCACACAAAATTACAAGGTATCCACCGGGTTACATAGGAGTTTGTACCCAACTTCCTGAGTTTGTCAACAATGCCCAAGTGGGGTATTGTATCAATTGCCTTGGCCAGGTCAAGGTAGGCAGTGTGAATCATTTTGCTGTCATCCACTGCTTTGGTGACCTTCTCAAAGAAGTCCACCAGGTGGAGCAAGCATGAACTGTCCCTGACAAAACCAAACTGGATTGGGTCCAGTGTCTGGAGGTTTACTATATCAATAATGATCATTTCTATGAAATTCTTTCCACGGCTGTACATATAAGACTAGTGAAATTTATGGGGCTGTAATTTACAGGGTCTATAGATGGCCCAACCTTTGTGCAGAGGGCTGACTGTTGCTGTTCTCCATTCATGAGGCATGAAGCCTGTTTGGAGGCTATAGTTAAATAGCAATTCTAGAGGCCCTGATAGGTCATGTTTCATGCTATTTAGAAACCATTCTGGGAAATTGTCTGTGTCTACTAATGCAGTGTTCTTGGCTTTAGGGAGAGCATTAAGGATGATATGATGAATGACAGCAGGGGGAGTTGCATTTGATGGTATTTCCTGAGGGAAGGCTGGGGGGGGGGTAAAGTTGGAGCTGATTTTATTAGCCAGTAGGTTTGCTATATCTTCTGGCTCAGTATAGGTGGCTCCATTTACAATGAGCTCTGCACACTATTGTGCATTGCCTTTGAGGTTTTGGACATAGCTAAAGAATGCCTTGTGGTTGGTCCTTGGCCTGGGAGGCTAAATTCACCTTAAATTTGGCTTTGGTAGACTATTTCTCCTCTGAGATGTTTGTTTAGTTTGATGAGAGTGCTTTTATCCTGCTGGGTGCTGTACCTCCTAATCTTTGCCATGAATGTCTTCCTTCTGTAATACAGCCTATTGATTCTGTGATTCCACTAGGGTGGCTTGCTTTTTGAGTTAGTTCTGTACTTCTTCCTCGTTGGTAGAGCTGCCTCTATGCAGCTATTAACAACCTTGTACAGGGTTTCTGTGAACAGTTCTGCATAGGCAGCAGTGTTCACAAGGTTTATGGGGGCTTGAGATTTTGCCAGGTTATCATTTAATAGCAGGAGGTTAACCTTAGAGTAGTTCCTGAATATTCCAGGTTTAGCTGTGGGCCAGGTTTTATTTTTACTTCAAATGAGACCATTTTGTAGTTTGACCTTACCAGGGAAGACATTACAGTAGGGGGTGTGCAGCACTCCCCCATATTAGTGAGGACCAGATCCAGTATGGCTGCACCCATAGTCAGTGTACTGGCTATCTGGTTCAGAGAATTTGTGTTTACAAAATCCATGAATCTCTGTGCCTTTACATTTGGTGTAGTATAGGATTCCCAGTTAATAGTGGGGTAATTAACGTTGTCCATGAATATGGTATTGGGTTGGATGGTTAGTGTTTCGATTAAGTTTAAATACATAGCATGGGTTTCCTGGGTCATAAAGGGGACCTATAGCTGGCAAGAAAGTGATACTGGAGTTTACCCATGGTGATTTGAACATGGAGCAGCTCAAGTGCATTGTCCTGTTTGACCAGCCTTGAGGTATATTTATTTTTCATGTAAACTAGAGACACCTCTACTTTTAGTCCCTGTCTGTATAGTAGCTGGTCTAAATGTGTGGAAGGAATTATAACCTTTCACTGTTGATGTGCTCTTCACGGCTAGAAACCATGTCTCAGTGACTGCACAGACATTAGCATTCTTTAGTCTGAAAACAGCTTCTAGGGAGTGGAGTTTGTGGTTTAGACAACTAGCATTGAGGAGTAATACGTTTAGATTTTCTTAGTTTTGATTTGCTATGTCGGAAGTACTTTCAGTACGGCATTACCTAAAAAAAGGCACTATGGGAGAAGACAATGTTTTAACTAATATTTGAAAGCCTAGAGGGGAGAGGTGCACACCATCCCTGGCAAAGCAGCATGGTCTGTTGACCATCTCCTTCCAAGCTGACAAATACTGCATCCCCTTAGAATGACACCAGAAACTAAGCCAATTATTAAAGTCAATCACCTTTTGTTCGTATTGTGGCATCATCATTGGAGAAGGTAAAATATTACTCAATGCTAGGCTCGTACTAGCCTGAGACACATATTCCGAGACCTCCATGACTTCTCTCTTCATATAGTCTAGGGAGGTACATCTCAGGTCATTTACTCCCACATGGACTATGACTAATACTGGTACTTGTGGTCCAATGACCAGAGTGTGTGCGTAATGTGGCAGATCCGAGACCTTGATAAGCAACTGACACAATCTTCTTACTCAGCCTTGTGAGAGGGACATCAGTGTGTCTCATTATGGAGTCTCCAATGACCAGAATGTTGGATTTTGTCATGGCTTGCCTTATGGGCTTAGAGGTAGAGGATCCTTGAGATGTGGCTCTATGTGTTGATGTGGGTGTTGTTTTGAAAGAGTGCATTTTGGGCTGCTGAGGGTATTTGTTATGTGTACTTCATCTACGAGGTCTTTGTGGTTTAGGAAGGTTACATTTAAGTGCCTCAGCATATGTAGGTCTATATGTCTGCTTTGAATTACGTGTGATGTGTAGCATGTGTACTACTGACAACCTTAATAACATTAGGAGTACTTTTATGTGAAAGCTTTGCCTCCAGTGACATTGTGTAAATACATCTCTCACATACTATATCCATTTGTTTGAAAATTAATTGGTTGTCAGTAAACATGAGACAATTTATACATTGCCTCAGGATGCCCATTTCCTCCAAGCAGGTAATGGAGATAGTGGGAAAACTCTCATTCATGTCAACAGACTCCGTTTTTTACTGATTAGACATCTGGAGTGAGAATATAAAGCAATGTCAGGAGTATTCGGTTTGCAACTCTGGCGACAGTGCTTGTCACTGCAAAATAGTTGCCCTGTGTGCAAGTAGGTGTTGGAGAAATTTCAACTGCGCTTTTTCAGGAAAAATGCCACTCAAGGTGTCCGAGTCTGTACAGAGCACAGGCAAACACTTAAGGGGAAAATGATACGTGGATCCTGAAATTTCAAGGATGAAGTATTTATGCAGATATTCTGAAGTTAGAAATAAATCAAGCAGTGTTTACTGAAAACAAAGAATTAGCTTGTCAAGAATGATGAAAAAAGGAGAACACATGAATGGCTACTGAGTGATTACTACTAGTGTTGGTCTCACCACAGCTTCACTCTGGGGAGATACAATGCTCCTTTGCTTCTTCTCTCACCAGAAGCAAAACTTTAGCACCAATCCCAAGATGAGAAGCAGGCCACTGCTTGTTTGATGACTCACAGTATTGTCCCATATGATACAAGGACTTGTAGGCTAGTTGTAGCCTTTTCCTGGTAGATGCCTTGAATAGCAACCAGACCAATCAGGAACATTAAACACAGACACTCACTGTCCAACCAGAAACAGTCAGGAATCAATGCAGCCCGCTCCTTCTCTCACCAGGAGTACAATATAAGCACACATTCCAAGCTGTTCCCTATGAAGCAGTCATAAGGCTTTCTGATGGTCAGCAGTCTCCAGGAAATAATGCCCCTGTGCACCTTCTTTCACCAGCAGAAAACAGAAGCACTAATGCCAAGATGACTACTGACAGGTAGAATGTGGGCTCTCCAATAACTGGTGGTCTTGCAATAGATGTTTAAAGGCAAGATGAAAAAACGGGTTAATATTATAAACTGCAGTGTGCACTAAGCAATTAGATATGAAAAAGGGAGTAACTATACAATACCCAACTAACACCTGAATATCTAGCTCCAAGATATACTCAACCTAATGTCTTTCCACATCCACCTCACACTTTCATAATCTGTTCTTCCATCTTTCCTAATACTCCCCTTCCCAAAATCAAAATTCTTCCTACCCCCACAAACTTTACAAGTAAAATAAAGTACCTCTTCTACTACCCCTCTCTATAATGTCTACTTCCTCTCTAAAACTCTACTACTATCATGTGATATTCATCCATATCCAGGCCCAAACCCTCCCTTCCCTACAAACAACTCTACTTCTCTAGACATAGAACACCATACTCTTCCAAAAACATATATGTTTTTACTCAATGAATATTAGAAGTGTGTTAAATAAAGTCGGTGAATTTCATGCCTGGATGTCAAATCACTCCCCAGATATCACCCTCAGAGAAACATGGCTAAAACCACAAAATTCTGATAGTGACATTCCCCTTCCTGGATACAATATACTTCGACAAGACCCCCAAAAGAAAAAAGGGTGAGGGGTCGTCATTGCCTACTCCAACCGTCTTACTCTTACACCTCTAGACAAACCAATCCCATCCTTTCTACCTGCTGAAATCCTGACTGCTAACTTTAAACATAATTATAGTATAATCACTGTAGCAGCTATTTATATTCCTCCAGAGGACAACATTCCCTTACTGGAAAATATTCTCTCCTACCTTTCTCAATACTCCTAGGACTCTCCAAAGCTCAGACCAAGACCTACTACAAATCTATAAACCTAAGAATAGAATTGGTTGCAACCTCTACAGCTTCTATCCAGCCATATCATGGAACAAACTGCCATTAGAAATTAAGTCACTCAAAAAACCTCAAAGAATTTAAATCAGTCACCAAAGAATACCTGAACAGTCTCTGGTCATGCTACTGTATTCACCCTCCACAATCTGTTTTCCTATCCCTAGGACAGCCTACTGCCAGCCTCTCGCTGGTTCTAATTCTGTTCATCTGTTAGTTATCTTTAGCCACCTTATCTAGGTATTTACTCATCACTCAATCTAAAATACATATTTATTTTTATATCATTTGTATTAGCCTCACTTACTGTGACTTCCTTAGCTAAGCTATTTAAACTCTGCGTTTTTTTAATTAAACTTATGCTGATGACAACATAAACTCTGTAATTTTTATACTTTTATTGTCAAAATTGATTTTTTTTCATTACTTTTATTACAAACTTGTGGAGCTTTTCTCCACAGGCCTCTGCTGAAAAAGGGCTATCATCTCAGCCGGACAAACCCGGTCAACAAATGTAAAATAAATAAATAAATATAATGAAGTTTCAGCTATGTGGAGAGTCACTAATTTTAAAAGAGCAAGATTGACTGAAAGGGAGTGGGCACTTTTGTTTTAAGGCTCTATGGAATACAGTGAAATTGTCAATGTAAATAGTTGAAGGGGAGTGATTTCAGAAAATGATAATTTTGTGCTTACTCACAAACAGCCAGTGAAAGGGGAGAGGGAAGGAGATATGTGGTCAAATTAACATAGGAAGCAGGCAACTAGAAAGATAGTTGTGTTTAAGAACGCAACAGAAACAGGGTTGCAGGGTGGGAAAAAATTGTGTGTGACTCACAAGAGGGACAGCTACGGTCCCTTTCCAAGTTTTAATATGCAATTCAAAGCATAATACAAGTAAAACACGGTGCAAAGAAAACAAATACAAGAAATCAAAAGCAAATTAACCTTTCCTTTACAACAAGTTGTGTCAGAGTCTTGGTGAGCTTTTCCAGTAAAGCTCTGAAATACATACATAGATACAAATATTTTAAGCACGGACATTAATGCCTTTCTAGCTTGCCAATATACCAAAACACTTGTTCCCCTAATAAGTATCCAGGCTGTTCTTAAAATATCTAAATTAGTACTTGCTTTAATGTAATTTGGTAGTCTGTTCCATGCATCAGCTACTCTATCAGAGAACCAGTTAGTACACTTCTCATTCCTATAGAATCTTCTGTCGTTTTTAATTTCTCCAAGTCTTTTGGGTTTGTAATACCATGATGGTAATGGACCCCATTCCTAAGTCAAAGTACGATTAAAGTTCATGAAATTAGTATTGTTTCCATCTTTGATGTTAGCCAAAAGTGCTCTTCGCAGCACCTGCAATGTGCCCAGTAATGACTCCTTCTGGGATTTGTATGGTGTTACATGAATTGGTAACATATCTAAATAAGATTGTAATTTTTTTTTTTATGAGACCAGTTGCTCCTACTACTACTGGAACTGTCTGGGTATCTTTCTTCCACATGGCTCTCGTTTCTGCCTGCAGATCAAGGTATTTTATGACTTTGTGCCTCTCTGTACACAAGACACTGTAGTCACTAGGTGTGGCGATTTCAATGATCAATGCTACTTTTGTCTTCTTTTCTTGGACCACTATATCCATTTTTCTAGCATCTATCTTTTGAACTGTTGGTATTGGGTGATCCCATGTGATATAAACTTAATCATTTTCTATGATTCTTTGTGGCTCATGTTTCCAGTGTTTTTCAGCGACTTCAATACCATAATGTTTGCACAATTTCTAGTTTAACAGTCTCGCCACATTATTATGCCTTTCAATATACAGTCCTTCTGCCACTAGTGCATCGCAACCAGCAACAAGGTGTGTGACCATTTCCAATTTGCTTTTACAAAACCTACATGTCTGTTTCTCCCACATGTTCAATGGACTTAGTAAACCAGCTTGTACGTAAGCCCACTATCTTGGGCTGACAATATTACCCTTTCATTTCTTGATGTGAATTTACCTCTCCTTAACCATTCCTGCGTTCATTCTTGATTAACATGAGGCTCTTCCAGAAGTTTTCTATACTTGCAACTATATGTTTTTTCCACATTTCTTGCCTTCTCATCTGGTCCTTCACCATATATTCATTCCTTTGTTTTTTAGCACATTCAGTTGCTGCCTGGTTTTTATCTACTTCTGGCTTGATTTCCACTCCTGCTTGACGTCGATATGCTTCTGCTAAATTAAGCAGAGATGCCGACTTATTCTCCTCATGTTTCAAAACTTTCACTACATTTGGATCCTGTGAAGTCATCAGATATGTGTAGAGTCCTACGATTGCAGATCTATACATGTAATCAATTTGAAGGAGGCCCATCCCTCCTTCGGAATGGGGAATATATAATCTTGGTATACACTGATTTTTATAAATCATTTGGTGAGCATGAATCATCCTTATTGTTTTAATATCCAATCTATCCAACACTTTTTGGGGCCAGCCAGTCGCTAAAAAACTTTTAGTTATGTATTTACCATAACTTTAGATGTATGGGATCCATCTCGCCTACATTCTCTACAGATGGGGTTCGGAGCCAATCCTCGGCTCCGACTCGGCACGCTATACAATAGAACAAAGTCTCTTATTGGCTGAGTTACCTCATGTCCCAAGATGCACCACTACTGCTTCCCTAGATCTCGTTTGCCGCTTCTACAGCATAGACGTGGTCTCGGACTTGGCTGAGCTAAGTGCCTCTTAGTGATTATTTTTCTGTCAGAATTTTCGCTAAACTTACCCAAAAGCTGTTTTAACAGCTACTTATTGTTGTGTGACTGAGTATTTTAAAATTTTGTGGTAAAATTGTATTTTCTTCGATGGTAAAGGATCCCGTTTAAGTTAGAGGGGCCTTGCCTAGCCCACGCACCTTAGTTAGAGCTGTTTAACAGCTACTCATTGTGTGATTGTGTAGTTAAAAATTTTTTTTGTGGTAAATTGTATTTTTTCTTGGTGGTAAGTGATCCCGTTTAACTTAGAGGGACCTTGCCCTAGTCTACATGTTATTTTTCTCTTTGAAGTCAGTGTTGAAGTAGATAGCCATGTCGAAGGAACATAGGCCATCAGGATTTAAAAAATGTTCTAAATGCAATTACAAAATGTCCATTACGGACGATCATTCTTTATGTGTATACTGTTTGGGGCCGAAGCACCTCCAGGAATCCTGTAAGCGTTTGCCACGCTTTTTCCTCTCACGTGCTCCAAGAGAGGAAAAATAAGTTGATTTTGAAAGGGCTTATTACCCCTTCCTTTGAGGAAGCCCTATCTTCTTCTTCCCCGTCGAGGAAGAAAAAATCTTCAGCTCTGACCAGCCCGTCAGATCCGGCAGCAAAAAAGTCAAGGCAGGCTTCTCCGTCGGCTCCACGGACTTTGGAGCCGAGGGCGGAACAGTCTGTCTAGATGTCTCCAGCCTCGACTCCTCTGGCTTCGGAGCCGAGAGCTCGGGCGTCGAGAGGCGAGTCATCTCCATCGGCTCCACTGCCTTCGGAGCTGATGAAGGTTGCCCGCTCAGACTCTTCCCCTTCGGTGCCGAAGTCCACATCGGCTCTGAGGGAAATTGCAGTGGTGCTGGAATCTCACTCGGCACCGGTACTTCTCAAAACCATTCGGAGCCGGTCCCCCAGTCTTTCGGAGCCGGCGGAGAAGTCGACTCGGACCTGGTCGGTCTCTTCTCGGTCGTCGAGGATGTCCGATTCGGATGTAGACAGGGTGCTTCAAAGGCTTTTTCAGTCTCCTGTCTTTCAAAAGTTGGTCTCGGCTCCAGCCCAGTCGGCTCCGGAGCCGGTTTCCCACCCTGCCATCTTGGTTCCTCCTCCAACAGCTTCGGCGCTGTTGGAGTCTGCGTTGGTGGAGCCGATGGAGGTTGTCGGGTCGGTTCCGACCCTAACTCCAACCCCGCCCTTCGGGTCGGTGTTCGGTACGCGGACCTCCTCTGTCGGCCTCGGGGGGGACACCTCGGGACTGATCCTTTCAGTTCCGAGCCTCCCTCTCAGCGCGTCGGCGGCGGGAGTTCCGACTGCTGTTGTGGCCTTGGGGGTTGAACCTTCCCAGGACTCTGGGGTTCCCGCCTTCAAGGCCATGAGGAGTGCATTGGCCAAATCCTCTCTGGCCACTTCTACCATCTCACCACCACCTTCCCTTGGCACGGAGACTGGTTCCTTTGCAATCCCCCTGTCTCATGACAGCGGAGCCCTGGGGCCTGAGGTTACCCCCATTGGGGGTTCCCTTCTTCCTGGAGGTCCCTCTGAAACATCTTCGGAGGAACCCCCGAGGAAGAGACAGTGCAAGAGGAAGCACGTCGACTCCCCTGATGAGTCTCTCACCTCGGATACCGACCTCGATGATGCGGAAGGGTCCCCCAAGTCGTCCTCGGATGATGTATCCTTTGTGGACATCTTGGAAATCCTTAAGCAACGAGGAGACTGGCAGTCCAAACCCCCTTCTGCTGAGGAGTCGGTGTTCTTCAAGGCCTTCGGGGCTCAGCCCTCTGCCTCCTGGGTGTCTCCGCCCTTCGATGAGCTCCTGGATTTGATCTCTTGAAGGGCGTGGGAACACCCGGACTCTGTTGAATCGGTGCCAGCTCGCCCCAATAAATTCCTGTCGGCACCCCCGGATAAGGACTTTCTTTCCATAGGTGTGGCTGTAGATGCCTTGGTGGTGGCATCTGCCACCCAACAAGATGTGGCAGAGGCTTCAACGTCCGTCCATCCTCCTAATAAGGAGTCTAGGAGCATGGATCGATATGGGAAGCGCACCCTTGCTTCAGCAACCTTTACATTAAGGTCTCTGAACTACTTGACGCATTTTATGAGACTGCAGAGGGATCTGGTCAAGGAGCTTTCGGATACCCTCTCCGGTAACTTACCTGAGCAGTTAGCCCAGACGGTTAACTCCCAGTTGGCTACCCTGTCCTCCCTATCCAACTCGTCCATGAGGCTCATTTCGTATGCAGCCGAAGGAGCGAGCAGAGCGGCGGGCACAGGTGTTGCTCAATGGAGACAAGCCTGGCTACGCCTGTGTCACTTTGCGGAGGCCTTTAAGTCTTCCTTTGCCGACGCCCCCTTCGATGGGTCCTCCCTTTTTGGACCCAAGGTAAAGGACACTGACTCGCTGCGAGCAGGAGGGTAAGACTTTAACTGCCGTAGGGGCCCGGTTTTCCACTCCCTTCAGACCTTATCCCAAGGCTCGAAGAGGAGGGAAAATGTGGTTCCGTAAGTCTCAAAAGCCTTACTCATCACAGCAGAGCGATTCCCCTTCTAGAGGCAGAGGAAGGGGAAAGTTTTCAGGGAGACGCCGTCCCAGAGGCGGCAGAGGCCCCCGCAACACTGGAGACCGCGAGTCCTTTCGTGGCTCCTCCTCCTTCCAGCATCCCTGAAGGAGTGCCCGACTGTGCAGCTCCAGAGCCAGTTGGGGGTCGTTTTTCGAGGCACCTAAAGGCCTGGGAAAGTATTACTCAGGACCAATGGGTGCTCCGAATCATCGCCGGAGGTTACACCATTCCCTTCTCTCAACCCCCCCCACCATCCCAAAGAATCCCGGACCCGCCACCCAGTCAACGGGATCTGGCAGCCATTGAAATTTCAAAGCAGCTTCAAAAAGGAGTCATCCAACCTGTCCCCGCAGATCAGGCCGGATCAGGGACTTACTCAAGATTCTTTTTGGTACCAAAAAAGACCGGGGACTTGAGGCCCACTTTGGATCTCAGCAGGTTAAACCGATCAGTGAAAAAGTCCAAATTCCAGATGGTCACCTTGCAAACCATTCTCCCGCTTCTGGAGAAAGGTGTTTAGATGTGCTCCATAGATCTCAAAGACGCCTATTATCACATTCTGATAGATCAGGCATCGAGGAGACACCTGCGCTTCAGCCTAGGGGACAGTCATTTCCAGTTCCGTGCACTGCCCTTTGGTCTCACCACAGCCCCCAGGGTGTTCACCAAATGTTTGGCAGTGGTGAGTGCTCACCTGAGAAGTCTAGGATTCCAGGTGTTTCCATACCTAGACGACTGGCTCCTAACTGCCACCTCAAGGCATCTACTCTTAAAAACTCTAGCAGCCACTATCTCCCTAGGCAATTCCTTAGGAATCATCTTCAATTGGACAAAATCCGTATTGCTGCCATCACAGCGTATTCTGTTTATTGGTGCAGAAATAGACTCAAGGCAGATGCGAGTCTATCTTCCTGCGGACAGGATAGCAACATTGCAGTCTCAGGTTCGGGCGTTACTCCTCAGACGTCGCGCTCCAGCGAGAATGGTCCTGCAGCTGTTAGGTTCCATGTTCTATCTGTTCATGTTTTATTGCTGATCCTTCATCAATTCCCAAGTATTTATACACTCCCTCTTGCTCAAGTTCCAGGCTTTCGAATACTGGCTAAATCCCTGTCCTCCCCCACAGTAACTTTTTTAGGCAATGCCAAACTGAAAGTACTTCTAATACAGCAAATCAAAACCAAGAAAATCTAAAGATATTGCTGCTCAATGCTAGAAATCTAAACAAAAAACTCCACTTTCTACAAGCTCTCCTCACCCTAGAGGATACTGACATTTGTGCAGTCAGTGAAACATGGTTTAAAGCTGTGGAGAGAACACTGTCAATGCAAGGCTATATAACACCTTCCACACATGTAGAACAACTAATACTTAGACAGGGGCTAAAGGTGGATGCGTCTTGATTTACATCAAAAATAAGTATACCGCAAGGCTGGTCAAACAGGACAATTTACTTGAGCTTCTCCACATTCAAATCACCACAGGTAAAATCCCATACCACTTCCTTTTAAGCTACAACTCTCTCCTATGACCCAGGGAACCCATAACATGTATTAAAATTAGTGGAAATACTCATCATCCAGCCCAATACCATATTCATGTGTGACTCCAATTATCCCCATTATTAACTGGGAATCATATATGACACCAAACATACAGACATAGAGACACTTGGATTTTATAAACACAAACTCCCTGGACTAGACTGTCAATAAACCAACCAGGGTGAAAACATACTAGATTTGGTCTTCACTATTATGGGAGAGTGTTGCACACCTCCTAGTGAAATGTCTTCTCTGGTAAGATCAGACCACAAAATGGTCTCTTTTGAAGTCAAAATAAAACTTGGAACCCCAGCCAAACCTGGAATATTCAGGAACTACTCTAAGGCTAACTTCCTGATATTAAGGGATAACCTGGCAAAATTGCAAGCCCCCGTAAACCCTGAGAACACTGCTACCTAGGCAGAACTGTTCACAGAAACCCTATATAAGCATGTTATAATAGTTGCACAGAGGCAGCTGTACCCACCAGGAAGAAGTTTAGAATTAACTAAAAAAAAACTAGCCATCCTGGTGGAACAACAACAGGCTCTATAACAGAAATAAGAAAATCATGGCAAAAATTAGGAGGTGCAGCACCCAACAGGATAAAAGCACTCTCGTAAAACTAAAACAACTCGGAGGACAAATACATCTACCAATGCCAAATTTGAGGTAATTTAAGCTCTGAGGCCAAGGACAATTACAATGTTTTCTTTACTATGTGTGCAACCTTCAAAGGTAATATACAATTGTATTCTGAACTCATTGTTAATGGAGCCACCTACACTGAAACAGAAGATATAGCAAACCTACTGTCTGACAAATTCAGCTCCAACTTTCTATTCTATGTTATGCAACACAGTATGGCATCTAGATCCAAGGAAGTCATTGCCCACTGTATATGACATTCATCAGACTTACCATTGACTACGATGCCTCCTTTGGTATGTACCTAAACAGGCATAACCAACTGAAACATCCACAGGGGTTCCTCACTAAAAGAATATAGGAGGTAAGAAACGTGTCCTAAGCACACAGCCTCAAGGCCCTATTCCTGTAATCTGTCTCCTACAGGCTGTTGACAGGAGATCTATGCCTGGCATACAAGGCACTGTCAGACCCCAGCTTGAGGGATCTCCTGCATATCTGCGAAAAAAGAAAAACAGTACCAGAATTACCCATTCTAAAGACTTGCATCTTGCCTGTGATATAAACAGGTCCTGCTGGACAGACAGGTACATATCCCAGAGACTATCCCTTCTCTAGGACAGGCTCCACATCCATGTGATGCAGAGATCCTCCCTAACCCAATTCAAACATAACTTGGACAACTGGATAGGGGACAGGAAATTCATCCCTAGTTTGGCACCTATATCTCTAACAGACACAGGAAGTCTGTAAATGGTTCATCTCCCAGGCCCCTTGCTTATACCTATCAAGAGTACCAGAACTTGTCAGAGATTTGGAATGTATGGATAGGTTTAAAAGGGCCCTTGTGGTCGTTGGCCTAGTAAAAACCTATGAACCTATAATGACACTACTAAATTTTCTAGTAGCCTAACAAAATGACTGATTACCAAAATGTCACCAATACTTCTCCCATTACTATACGACATATTTGGTGTGGTCCATAGAATCATCGTAAAAAAAAATCACCCTGGCTCGAGAAAGCCCAATATTACTTAATATCACTGATGAAACTGTACTCAGTAAAAGTAAATGTTCAACTTCTTCAAATCACACGTACTGATTATAACATACGTAGAGTTGAAATGGTTTATTTTATTTTTGCATACATGAATGATTAATGCCCTTAGTTTAATCTGATGACAACTTTTTTTTTTGTCTAAGTTAGTTTTTTTATTTTTAAGTGAGACCACAATGTAATGAACACTTTTCCTTTATCACATAAATGTTCAGAGGGAGTTGAAAAGTACATTCTGTTCTTATGATTCCATGGAAGCAAGCTGACTAAAGGTGAAGGCAATAAATTGAGAGGTCTGGACATTGTTTACTGAGAGAAAAAAAGAAGTTATGTTCTTACCATAATGTTCCATGTGAGTTATTCATCTTGCCTTTGTTCTTACACACGGGTTCGGAACCGTTCCCTCGGCCACATTCCAAGCTCTGCGTCTAAGAGAAGCTCGAGGCACAGTCCCTATCCCATGATCCTCTGCTGCTAACCCTCCGATCTAGTTTGCAAAGAAACCAGACAACAAAAACATACCTGCGTACACATGCATACGCACCAAAAATACCTATACACGTATATACATAAAAGGTAATGACAGATACAGGCCAATATGTTATACCTGTCCGACTACGCACGCATACATAGACACAGGCAGTCCAAGAGAACCATGAGAAAGACAACCAACCACAAGTCATACCTGTTCCTCCAGAATACAGAGGGGGAAGGAGGGCAGGAATGTAAGAACAAAGGCGAGATGAACAACTCACATGGAACGGTATGATAAGAACATAACTTCTTTATGTGAAGTTGTTCGATCTCGCCGTTTGTTCTTACACACGGGTAGCATCCCTAGCACCTTAAACCCCAAGTGGCTCACAGGAGAACATTCCTGAGAACAGTGGAACCAAAGGAAGCCCTGTCCCTGGAGACCTTGTCCACTTTGTAATGAGTAATAAAGGTATGAGGTTTGGCCCAGGTATCCACAGCACAAATGGCATCTATAGGTAAACGAGTCGCATGTGCCAGAGAAGTAGAAAAGTACAGTTTTGTACCTACCATAAATGTAGATGTTCGAAGATCCACATTGCTGCAGTCCTTACACTTGGGTAGTCCGCTGTCCCTCGGTCGGCCCGAATATCAGAGTATAAGGCTGACGTCGGTCAAGGCGCATTTGACTGACATCAGAATGTCAGGGTACAAATGCGCATGACCGACGTCATATCCTCAGTCTTTTCTTGCCCCAGATGTCAGAAGACCCTAAAAAGAAAGGTCAAAACCCATAGACAACAGCTAAACAACCAACCAGCCCAACACCAAAAATATGTACAATATATACAAAATACACAATATACCTCAGATGGAAAACCCAACCCACACAACCACCTCAAACTACAGAGGGGAAGGAGGGAGGGTAAATTGGACTGCAGCAATGTGGATCTTCGAACATCTACATTTATGGTAGGTACAAAACTGTACTATGTTCTTCATCTCACATTGCTGCAGTCCTTACACTTGGGTAGAATCCCAAAGCAGAGGTAAGGGAGGATGGCTAAACTATAATGAAGCAGGAGCTGCCAAAATGCCCTGCAACACAGCAGTGGCAAAACCAGCCCTAGATTTAGAGTATAATGGAAGGTGGTAATGTCTAGAGAAGGTATGCACTGAACTCCAAGTGGCTGCCTCCAAAATATCCTTAGTTGCCACCCCTCAAAAAGCTGTTGAAGTGGCAGTAGCCCTAGTGGAATGAGGCCTAATCCCAGCTGGAATCTCTTTGCCATGATGGGAATAACAGAAAGCAATGCAAAATCCAATCCACTTAGAAATAGTTTGTTTTGACACGGGCTTGCCCTGAGAGTACAAAGCAAAAGAAACTAATAACTGCTGAGATTGTCTGAACCCTTTAGTTCTGTCCAAATAATATCGCAACTGCCTGTGTACATCTAAAGTGTGCAAAATCTTTTCCCCTTTATTTTGGGGATTTGCATAAAAGTAGGCAAATGAATAGTTTGGTTTAAAGCCACACTAGAAACCACTTTAGGCATAAAGGAAGGATTAGTACGTAAAGATACCCTATCCTTATGGAAAATTAAGAAAGGCTCAACTGCCATAAGGGCCTGCAATTCAGAAACCCTTCTTGCAGAGGTAATGGCCAACAAAAAAGCAGTCTTCCATGACAAATATTTCAACTCAGCAGTAGCTGCAGGCTCAAAAGGTTGTAGAGTGAGTTTCTCCAACACAAAATTGAGATCCCAAGCAGGAGTAGGAGCCCTTCGTGGGGGTCTTATATTCTTTGCCCCTCTAAGAAATTGCTTGAACAAAGGATGAGAAAACAATGGTGGGTCACAATCGTAATGAGCTGAAATTGCTGCAGCATGAATCTTAATAGAAGAGAAAGACAAACCTTTGTCTAATAACTCAGTAAGATATTGAACAGCCACACTTAAATCAGGCTCAGAAACATCCAAATCCTTAGCTGCACTCCAAAACAAAAATCTCTTCCATTTATCTGCGTACACTTTCCTTGTACTAGGCCTTCTAGCTTCCAAAATCACATTCAAAACTTGTTGTGGAAGTTGAGACCCTCTATGGTTTAAAACAGAATATGCCAGGCTGTTAGGTGAAGAGAGCGAAGTTTGACATTGAGCAAATGACTGTCCTCCTGGGACAACAGATGTGGAATCAAAGGCAAAGGCCATGGAGGCTTCCATACCAGACTTCTCAGTAATGGGTACCAGTGCTGTCGAGGCCAATCTGGAGCTATCAAAATCATCCTTGGCTTGTCCTGTCTGACCTTCAGAAGTACCTTTGGGAGGAGAGGCAGAGGTGGAAAGGCATACACATGAAGATTTTTCCAACTGAAAGAAAGAGCATCCACTTTCCAAGCTGTGGGATGAAACCTCTTTGTGCAAAACTTTGGCAGCTGGTGGTTTAGTGGAGAAGCGAACAGATCTATGTCTGGAGTTCCCCAGGACACTGTCAATTTCTGAAATACATGAAGATCCAGTTTCCACTCGTGGGGATCCATGATTTGCCTGCTTAACATATCTGCTAAGGAGTTCTGTGCTCCTGGCAGAAACCTTGCCTGAAGACTTAGTTGTAAACTGAGAGCAGTCTCCCACAAAATCATTGCTTGCCTGCATAGAGGATAAGAATGTGTTCCCCCTTGCTTGTTGATGTACCACATGACAGTTGTGTTGTCTGTTAGAATCAACACCTGCCCTGGAAGAAGTAAATCCTTGAAAGCTATTAATGCAAACTGGACTGCTAACATCTCCTTCAAGTTGATATGTAGATGTTGAAGTCTGACAGGCCACTTGTCTTGTATCCACTTTCCGTTTAGATGAGCTCCCCAAGCTTTGTCCGAGGCATCTGTCGTTAAAATTTGACTCGCCTCTGGCCGGGTCACAGAGAGTCCCTTGTTTAGGTGACATTCCTGAGCCCACCACAAAAATTCCTTTTGAATGCAAGGTATTATTGGAATGACAGTGTCCAGTTCCTGGCAGTGCTGTGTCCATACATTTTTGAGATACCATTGCAACTTCCTCATATGCAGTTTGGCATTGGGAAGCACCAGAATACAAGATACCATGAACCCTAAGGCTTGAAGGACTGTCCTTGCAGTCAGCCCGGACTGAAGAGATAGATGATGGAAATAAAGGGAAAGATTCTTTTGTTTGTCCGGGGTTAGAAAGGCCATCTGGGATGCTGTATTCAGTCTCACACCCAGAAAGCACATGTCTTGAGAGGGTACTAGACTGGACTTTATTTCGTTCACAGAATACCCCAGGCATCTTAGCACTGCTATCACATATTCCAAATGAAGAAGAAGCTCGTCCCTTTCTTGAGCCAGAATCAGGCAATCGTCCAAATAAGGATAGATTTGTATTCCTTTCAGCCTGAAGAAAGCTATCACTGGAGCCAGAACTTTCGTAAATACTCTGGGCAGTAGATAAGCCAAAGGGCAATGCAGAGAACTGATAGTGAGAAGTCCCAGTCCGCAGATACTTTCTGCAACTTAGTCTGATAGGAACATGAAGGTAAGCCTCCTTGAGATCCAAAGTTACCATCCAGTGATCCTTGCCCAGCAGAGGTAAAAGCTGTTGTAACGTCAACATTTTGAACTTGGGAATGTCCAGATAAGTGTTGAGGATAGATAAATCCAAAATTGGTCTCCACGTGTTCCCCTTTTTGGCACAAGGAACAGGCGAGAATAAAATCCTAGGCCCCTTTCTGGCATAGGAACCGGCTGTATGGCCCCTATTTGAAGTAACAGAGAAATTTGCTTGTGAGCCTCTATTCTTTGTTGAGGAGGAATGTCTGGCATGCCTTTGAAAGGAGGCAAGGTATGGAAATAAAACCTGTAACCGTGATGAATGATATCCAATACCCATCTGTCTTGGGTAATCAAACTCCAATTTTCTTTGAAAAGTGCCAACCTTCCTCCCAAAGGTGCTGCCAGGCGAGAAGGTTCTGGCAGCTGAAAAGGTAGGTCATTGGGTTTGTTTACGAAAGGACTGACCCCTGCCCTCACCTGAAGACTGTGCAGGAGAACTCCCTGTTCTAGGCCTGAAAGAGCCCTGACCTCTGCCCCTACCACGTCTAGATCTACCCCTAGACTGGGAATCATAAGAAGGATACGTCCACCCCTTAGTAGGCCAATTTCTACTAAACTTTGGAGGCTGAACCTGCAAAAATTCTTTAACAGTCTGCATAGACTTAGCCTTGTCTTCCATTTTCTTTAAAACTGCCTCAACAGGGTAACCAAACAAGACATCAGATTGCAAAGGGGCATCCAAAATCCTAGTTTTAACATGGTCAGATAAATTTTGATCCCGCAGCCAGGCATGCCTGCGAAGAACTGACCCAGTGGCAGCCACCCTAGACGAGGCCTGTACAGCATCGAAACCACATTGCAAAGAGTGCTTACCCACCTGTTCAGAAACATGCACTAAATCTTGTAACTCTTTACAATCAATACCTTCCGCCAGAGCATCAACCTTAGATTTCAACTGTGAAAGGAGATAATTTTGATATTTCAACATGTGAAACTGGCAATTCAAAGCTCTCATGGCTAGAGTGGAAGAAGTATAAACTTTCTTTCCCCATCTATCCAAGGCCCTGGCCTCTTTATCTGCAGGAACCGGATTCTTGACTACAGAAGCCTTAACACCCTTAGGCCCCTGGCTAACAGTTTCTGGGTCTGCCCTAGGACTCTTAAAAAGATACTTATGAGCTTCAGGCACCCTGTAATACCTATCAGGTTTAACAGGAGCAGGAGGCAAAGAATCAGGATTAAGAGAAGCCTCTGCAAACACATCTTCCACCACATTCAGAACAGGAGGTATAGCCAAGGCCTATGCTGGGGTAAAACAAAATTCCCTAAGCCTTTTCCTGAATCAGAGAAGTCCTGACCTTCCCATTTAAAATGCTCTCTCATGGAGTGAAGGGTCTCTGAAAAAGAAAAATCCTCAGGAGGAGAAGCAGAAGGAGTAGAATCATCCACATCAGAATCAGAATAATGAGCATACTCCTGCAAGTCTTCAGCCGAAGACTCAGACACATCCGAAACCTGCTCCCAATCTCCCAACACTGGTTCAATCCTAGGCCTCTTATCAGGAGGGGGCATAGAGCCTCTAATTAAAGTAATTAAATCTTCTGCAATTTTAAGCATGTGCTTCTTGGGCACAGCACCTGAAGAACTAGGAGTGACACCCACAGAAGCTAAACTAGACCTGCCTCTAGGAGAAGCCTTGGAAGCAGAAAGAGGGCCTAGACCCCTTAGGAAGGGAGGGAGTACAGCTATCTGAGAAGCCCCTACAGCCTGACCTGCCTCCGGGAGGCCACATCCTGTAAAATCAAAGTTTCTCCCTGGGACTCCAGAGGCCTCCGTCGGAACCACCGGTTCCACTGACGCTCTAAAGAACCGGCGTCCGGTTGGACGACTCCTCTAACCTAGGTTTAACTGCCTTGTCCTTGCGCTTCTTTGAGGAAGCGGCCGGAGCATCCGGCGGCATTTTGTAATTGCACCGCTTCCCAAAGACCAACCTGGCACAATCCAACCTCCTCTTTATAGTGCGTTTATTAAACCTAGCACAAAAGCGGCACCCAACAATGTCGTGCTCAGGTCCCAAACAAGGTATACACAAATTATGGTAATCCCTATGCGGTATCTGTTTCCCACAAGAAATACAGTTATTCACTTTTTCTGACATCCGGTAAACCACTGAGGCAAGAAAAAACAAAATATTCCCAACGGGTACTTAACCAACTCTGACTTCGGTCTGAAACTCCGAATCGAAAAATTTCAGAACGCAACGGCACTCGCAACACTGCTTCTGCATCGGACCATGCGGCAAAAAAGACTGAGGATATGACGTCGGTCATGCGCATTTGTACCCTGACGTTCTGATGTCAGTCAAATGCGCCTTGACCGACGTCAGCCTTATACTCTGATATTCGGGCCGACCGAGGGACAGCGGACTACCCAAGTGTAAGGACTGCAGCAATGTGAGATGAAGAACATCAGCTCTAGTAGAATGAGCTTTAACTTTGAGGGGAGTAGGCTGATTGGAAGATGAATAAACAAAGTTTATGCAGTCTGAAAGCCATTTGGATAGCGTGATTTTTGTAACTGCAAGGCCTTTCTTATTATCTGCATGAGACACAAATAGTTGGTCCGATTTCCTGAACTCTTTTGTTCTGTCCAGGTAAAATCTCAGTTGTCTGTGTACGTCCAATTTGTGAAGCATGTATTCTATCTTATTAGTATGGTTCCTGAAAAAAGTGGGAAGTTCTATGGACTGATTAAGATTAGATTGTGAGCAGACTTTTGGTAGAAAGGACGGATTAGTATGTAAGGTGACCCTGTCTGGATGAAATATCAGATATGGTGGTCTAATTGACAGTGCCTGCAGCTCCGAAACTCTGCGGGCTGAAGTGATTGCCACCAGAAATAGGGTTTTCCAGGAAAGATATTTCAGTGGGCATGACGAAGCTGGTTCAAACGGCGAAAGCATGAGTAGGGATAGCATCAGGTTTAAATTCCAAGGAAAAACTGGGCTTCGAATAGGTGGTCGGAGATGATAAGTTCCCTTCATGAAAGCCCTACAAAGTCTGTGCGACATAATCGTAGCGCCTCCTTCACCCACATGAAAATTAGATATGGCAGCCAGCTGTACCCTTATGGTGGATGTTGAAGCCCCCTGGTAAAAGAGAGTGGATAGACATTCTAGAATCTTGTGAATAGGAGCAACCAAGGGATCTACACCTTGTTTGGAGTCCCAACACGTGAAACGTTTTCACTTGCTCTTGTACAATTTTCTAGTGGAGGATTTGTGGGAAGAAATCAGAATATGTTGTACTGCTGGAGACAAAAGATCCGACCTGGCTAAGCTGGGAAGTGGAGCAGCCATGCTGGTAATTTGAGGGACGAGAGAGAGGGGTGAAGAACTCCTGACGAGTGGGTCAGCAGGTCTGGCACTGGGTCCAGAGTCCAAGGTTCCTCTATTTGGTGAGCTTGGAGGAAGGGGAACCAGATATGTCGAGGCCAGAATGGTGCTATCAAGATGATCGTCCTTTCCAGACCTTTGGCTTTCTGCAGAAATTTTAGTTTCAATGGAACAGGAGGGAAGGCATATAGGAGACCCGGGGGCCAATCGTGTACAAGTGCGTCCCTGGGGGCGCCCCCCCAGAGGGGGAAGTAGGGCAAAATAGCTTCTGCATTTGGCATTCAAGGGGGATGCAAAAAGGTCGTAGCATGGCTGGCCCCATCTGCAGAAAATCCTTTCCGCTACTTGATTTTTGAGGGACCACTCATGAGGCAGCAGGATGGCTCTGCTCAACCTGTCCGCTATTACGTTGGACGTCCCCAGGATGTGTGTTGCTATGAGAAAGCGTCCGGTGGACACAGCCCATTGCCAGATCCTCAGAGTCTCTCTGCATAAGGGGTAAGACCTGGTTCCTCCTTGCTTGTTTATGTACCAGACCACTGACATGTTGTCTGTCTGAATTGCAACTGTTCCCGGAGGTAAGTACGTGAAAGTGTTGCAACACTAGGAACACTGCTCTTAACTCTAGGACATTGATGTGCAGATTGTACTCCATTTTCGACCAGTCGCCTTGAACTGTCCTCCCCTGAAAAAGCCCCCCCCACCCTATCAGGGAAGTGTCTGTGGTCACTGTGGCTATGGGGGGAGGAAGAACAAATGGGTGGCCTATCGTAAGTTTGTGACTGTTCATCCACCATCGAAGATCCCGTTTGCAAGAGTCCGTGAGCAGGATGTTGTGTGACAATGGTGGCTGTTGGTAAGACCACTGTGCGAAGAGTAGCCACTGGAGGATCCGTATGTGCATTCTCCCTAGGGGGACCGTGATAAGGGCAGCTGCCATCATACCTAAAACTTTCAAGACCTGTGCGGCTGGGACTCTCTCGTTTTCTAGAAGAATAGAAATCTGTTCTCTCAGGGCTGAGATCCTTGATTGGGTAAGTCTGATCAGGGATAAGGTAGTGTCTAATTCTTCTCCTATGAATGATATATGCTGTGAGGGTGATAAGACCGATTTTTCAAAGTTCAGAGTTACGCCTAAACGGGAACAGAGATTGACTGTATAGTCCCTGGCTTGCAATAGGTGACGCCTGGTGGTAGCGGTAAGGAGCCAGTCGTCTAAGTATGGAAACACCCGGAAATCCTAGTAGTCTCAGGTGGGACGCCACTACTGCCATGCACTTGGTGAACACCCTGGGGGCTGAGGTGAGGCCAAAGGGCAGAGCTCAAAATTGAAAATGACTGGCTCCCAGCCAGAAGCGCAGATGATCTCTGGATGGCCTGGCCATTTTTATGTGGTAGTACGTGTCCTTGAGATCTATAGAGCACATCCAATCGTTCGTTTGAAGAAACGGAAGGATCGATTGAAGCGTGACCACCTGGAATTTTTCCTTCTTCACGAAGGTATTGAGCTTGCTGAGGTCCAGTATTGGCCTCCAGTCCCCTGTTTTCTTTGGAACTAAAAAGAACCTTGAGTAAGTTCCAGATCCTGTTTGGTCCACCGGGACTGGCTGGATGACTCTTTTTCTAACAGCCTTTGAATTTCTATGGCTGCGTGATCCCGCAGAGTGGGTGGAACGTCTGGCAATCTTTTTCTGGGTGGGAGGATTGTTTAAGAAAGGTATGTTGTATCCTCTGGTGATTATGCTTTTTACCCACGAATCTGAAGTGAGGTTTAGCCAGGCCTCCGGGTATAAAGCCAAGCGACCCCTGACTGCCTCCACAGTAGGACAGTTGGGCCTCCACTCAGGAGCGCTGGAAGGGCTATCCCTGTCGCCCTGGTTCTGCGGACCCCCTCTGCCGCCTGGGCAGCGTCTTCCATTCCTTCCCCCTCCTCTGCCCCTGGAGGGGGATTCACTAGGTGAGAACTGGAAAGCTCCCTGAGTCTTCCGGAACCACATTTTTCCACCACTTTGCCCTTTGGGGTATGCTCTAGTCGGGGCGGAAAAATGGACCCCTACGGCAGACAGGGTCTTTTCTTCCTGTTCGCACCTAGTGAGTGTCTCCTTCACTTTTGGCCCAAACAAGGAGGAGCCATCAAAAAGGACAGTAGTAAAGGAAGACTTGAAGGCTTCCGCAAAGTAGCATAGGCGCATCCAGGATTGTCTCCTCAAAGCAATTGCTGAAGCTGCAGCCCTACTCGATCCTTCGGCTGCATAGGAAATGAGCCGCATGGACGGGTTGATGATAGAGTTTAGGGTATTGAGCTGTGCTGTCACCTTGTCTGAGACCGCAGCATCTGTGGTACCCTGAAGAGTATCTCCCAGCTCCTTGAGGAGATCTCTCTGAAGACAGGTAAAATGAGTGAGGTAGTTCAGTGATCGCATGGAAAAAGTCGCTGAACTAAAAATGCGCTTCCCGTACCTGTCCATCATCCTGGAGTCTTTGTTAGGAGGATGAACAGAGGAAGATGCTTCAGACATTTCTTTCTTGGTGGCCGCTGTCACCACCATAGCATCAACTGGGACTCCCTTGGTGATGTACGCCTTATCCTGGGGGGCAGTGATGTACTTATTGGGCCTCCGAGGGACTGGTTCCATTGTGTCAGGGGACTCCCACGCCCTTCGAGCTATTAAATCCATTAACTCGTCGAAGGGCGGAGTTACCCAGGAGGTGAAAGGTTGAGCCCCAGAAGCCTTCAGTAACACCGACTCGTCCTCAGTGGGGGCAAGGGACTGCCAGTCACCCCTCTGTTTGAGAATTTCAAGGATGTCGGCAAATGAGACATCCTTGGAGGAGGACAGTGGGGACCCCTCTGACTCATCCAAGTCTGTATCCGATGTCAAGGATTCCTGTGGGGAATCAAGGTGCCTCCTCTTGCACAATCTCTTCCTCGGGACATCATCAGAGGGGACATCTGGTGGGACATCTGGTGAAACTTCCGAGGAGCAGGGTTCACCCTCTGGGGTTGACTGAGGCTTTGGGTCTCTACGCTTGGTGGGAACCAGTGGTGCAGAGACAGAACATGGACCTTTCGGGGAGGGAGAAGAAGAATATGACGATGTGAAAGTCTTAATAGACAAGACCTTCCCCATGGCCTCAAAGGCACCGGAGCCCCGGGCCGAGGATTCCACCGGTTCCGAAGAAGACGGTAATCTCCCCGAGCCCAGAACCACGGGCTCCGATCCAGAGGACGGAGCTGAACTAATCTGTGCCGAGGCACCGAGGGGAAGAGTCTGAACCAAAACTTCGGTTCGACTCCCCCCCCCCCCCAGAACAGAGGAGAGATTGTCGGCTCAGAGACCCCTCGATGGGTGCCAAGGGTGTCGAGGTCAGTGGAGCCGAAAGGACTAAAGAAGGCTTCGGCCCCAGGGGATCAACGATCATCAGATCCTCGACTCCCGGCTCCGATGACTTGACGGGTCTCAAAGGAGGATCAACAGATGGGACAGGAAGGGCCTCAAGCTTCAAAACCAACTGGGATGAAACCACAATTAGTTTGGATAAGGCTGGGTTCTCCATCAGTTTCTGCGCCACTCAATCCACATCGGTGTCAGACAGTCTGGAGGAACAGGTCAAAGGGGCCGAAGAGGTCACCGAGCAAAGGATCGATGAAGGGGGTACCTCTGTCACTGGCTCCAAGACCAGGACCTCGACTCGAGGCAGCATCTCGGTGCTCGGCTCCAAGGTCTGTGGAGCCAGCAACCGAATCTTAGAAGAGGTACTCGGAGCGGATTACCTGGGCTCCGATACCTTCGAAGACTTTGACCCCTTCGAAGACTTTGATGACTGGTCTGCCTTTTCCAATGCCTCCTGAAACTCCGGCTTCAGGAGACCTCTCTCAACCAGTTTCCTGCGTCTCTCCATCATCACTCTGCCAGTAAATGAGTGGCAGATGGAGCAATCCTCCTGAAGATGGAGAGGGCCCAGACAGTAGACGCAGGAAACATGGTTATCAGTTATGGACATTTTCTGTCCACACTGGCAACGTTTAAAGCCAGATTTGGCTTTTTCCGACATTTTAAGCATAAAATAGTAAATACAACTATATGTATAAAACTACACAAAACTGCTACTAACACACACAGCTACTATAATAACTACCGGTTAACTGGAGAAAAAAGGAATTACTAGTAAAAAATCTGACAGAGTCCTGACAGAACAAAAAAAATGGCCTAAGGCCTAGGAGCAGCCGCTCCCACAACAAGCTAACACTAATTTAAACTAATTTAAAACAACACACACACAAATACTAATACTATGCTAATTCTAATAATAAACTTCAACAATTCTAACTATTTTAGGATATATATATATATATATATATATATATATATATAAATATGAATATATAAAAGATACTGTCTCGAGCTCTCACTCGACGACGAGACCTGTTGCAGCGGCAAACTAGATCTGACGGTTAGCAGCAGAGGATCATGGGATAGGGACTGTGCCTCGAGCTTCTCTTAGATGCAGAGCTTGGAATGTGGCCGACTCTGAGCCGAGGGATCGTCTCCGAACCCGTGTGTAAGAACAAACTGCGAGATCGAACAACTTCACATCAAAAGTTATGTACTTATGATGACAGATTCATGTAGGCTGTCTCCATCTGGTTCATATTGTGGTTATCAGATCTGACATCAACCATATCCTTTAGACTTCCAACTCACCGGGCTCCAACTCACTTACCCACAATCCTCCACTTCTCAACAGACCCCCTCAGATTCAGTCTGCCCCATCTAAGACAATTTCTATGTTATAAAGTTCCCTGAACAAAAGGAGAACGAGGGACTCCAAGAAAAAGAAAAGGATGACCTCACTCATCTCAGATAAAGACGTTCTCCATAAATAATCAAGGTGGAAGGAGGAGAGGCAGGGGAAGACTGAGCCAGATGGAGTCAGACAACACAGATCTATCATAAGTTAACTTTCATATCTATCTGGCTTCAAGTTGAGGGACAGAGTCCCCAGCCGTGTAAAAATCCTTGGGAGGAACTAAGAAATAATATTCTGTAACATGCTGGAGCCAAAAGAAGCACTGGATGTTGACTGTCTATTCAGCTTGTAACAGGAAACAAAGTTACGGTGGCCCATCCAAGTGCATCCACTGCACAAACTTCATTCAGGGACACAATGGAAAAGAAAGCTGTAGAAATAGACATAGGTCTAGCAGAATGGCCCCTTAGGTTTGCTTGGCAGGGTCTTGCTCTCAAGGTGTATGTGAATGAGATAGTCACTTTACACACAGGTGTGTCCAACCTAGATTTTGACAAGGAAAACATTGACTGGACTTTCTAAATGCCTTAGTTCAGTAAATCTCAATTGCCTACACACATCTAAACAATGCAAAAGATATTCACCTTTGTTTGACAAATTGGGAGAAACACAGGCAGGTGAATGGAACTATTGCAATTATTCTCGGAAGCCACTTTAGACAAAAAAAGAGAGATTCGTATGAAAAGAAACCCTATCTTTCTGGAAAACCAAACAAGGAGATGAGTCAAGAACTTGTTACTCTGAACCCCTCACTGCCAAAGTAACAGACACCAAAATTAAGGTATTGCAAGATAATTTCTACTCTGATGTAGCTGAAGGTTCAAAAGGAAGGCTTGCAAAGGCTTGCAAAACAAATGGTAAATTCCAGGAAGGGACCAGATGCCAAGCTGGGGGACACAACAAATACAAACCTTTGAGAAAACCTTGGAAATCTTGACAGCAGCCAGGAGAACATTATCCCTGCCAACATGAAAATGAGAAAGATCTACCAACTGCATATTAATAGCAGAAAAACTAGAGCCTGAATGTAACAACTCAGCAAGAAAATCTAGAACAGATTCTAATAGGGCAGGAAAAAGGTCGAGCCCTAAAGATTCTGCCCACACAGAAACATCTCCACTAACCAGAATACTCTTTACTAGTCAAATATTTTTGAGATGAAGACAAGACGCATACTACAGCCTGGGAATCCTTGGGATTCCTGGCCATCAAAGGAACTGGAGACAGAAAGTGGTTAACTTGAAGGACTGAAGACTGGGAGGATCCAGACCTGATGAGTGACAAATAAGATCTGGAATGGTATCTAGAACACAAGGGGAGGTGCAACATAAGAAACCATAAGAAGGGGAACCACACCTGATGAGAAGAAAAGGGTGCTATAAGGATCACAGTCGCTCTGCAGCAAGCAATTTCACAAATCAGGAGAGCTGGGGAGTAAGCATACAGGAATCCTAGAGAACAAGGAAATAGCAGAGCAACTCTGGGTGACTGTCCCAGAGGGGGGATTAAGGTGTAATAGCTGCTGCACTTAGTGTTGGATGGGAAGGCAAAGAGGTCACTATGCAGAGTGCCCCAGTGCCAGAATATCTGGGCAACAACTCTTGGATTTACAGATCACTCATAAGGAAGTGGAATGTTCCTGCTGAGGCTGTCGGCCAGAATGCTGGACTCCCCAGGATATGCACTGCAACCAGAACTCACTGAGATGAATTTGTACACTGACAAACTCTCAAGGCCTCTCAACAAAGAGGATAAGAACATGCCTCCCCGCCCCTTTTTCTTGAGACAACAAACAATGGACATAGTGTCAATCTGTACTGTTGGAAGGGTGTCATGAAAATCCTACAATGCGAGAACAGCCCTCATCTCCAGAGCACTGATGTTGATATCGGTCTCCAGAGAAGACCAGAACCATTGAACGATCCTCCCCTCAAAATGCCTCCCATCCAAGAAGGGAGTCGTCCATGATGACTGAGGCTAAAGGAAGGGGAAGGACAAACAGTTTCCAACTGGTCACTAAAGAGACTGTAACCATCACTGAATTTGATTGTGACATACTTTTGTCAGTCTTACCAGAAAGTCCATTATGAGTCAAAAATGATCACTGTACCACCAGAGTCCATTGCAGAGCCCTCATATGATACCTGGTTAGAGGGGACAACCCTATAGAAGCTGCCATGTGGCCTAGGAGTTTCAAGACTGCATAAACTGGAGGCTTTGAAAGCGCAAGAACCAACAGTGTCTGAGATCAAAGGCTGATCATTCTGGAGCTCAGAAGCCTGGCAATTTGACTGACAGTATCCAAGTAGCAACATACAAATTCTCATGTCTGAACAAGTTGTTGACTTGAATTTGGATAACTGACTGAAATGCTTAAGTGGTCGCATAACTAAATCCCTGGCCATGACCAGTAATACTCCTGTGGGGGTGTATGGGGGCCAATCATCCAAGTAAGGGGAGATTTGAAACCCCTGCAGCTGGAGCCAGGGTGCAACCACTGCCATGGATTTGGTGAACACCTGGGGGCTGTGGTGAGACCAAATGGCAGGGCTCTGAACTAGTGATGATCAGCCCCTGACTGGATGCACAGAAACCTCCTGGAGGTCTCGATCTTTATATAATGGTAGGTATCTCTGAGGTCTGTTGAGCAAATCCAATCATCTTTCCTCAGCAGAAGCAGAATAGACTAGACCATCACCATCTGGAATTTTGTCTGATGGACAAAGGGATTCAATTTGCTTAAATCCAGAAAAGGTCTGAGGTCCTTGTTCTTCTTTAGTACTAAAACAACCTTAAGTAGACCCCAGATCCTCTTTGGTCTGGTGGCACCTCTTGGATGACTCTGTTTGCCAGCAGCTTGTGCATTTCTAATGCTTCCTGCAGTCTTTTATGGGGTGAAATGTCTAGGAGATGTTTGTAATAGAACCTTGTGAATTCTAAAAAGGGAATGGTACAGCCTTTGAGACCAATGTGTTTGACATGATGGCACCCAAGCCTCTGGGTGAAGGGGCAAATAATCCCAGACTGCTTCCACAGCAGGACAGTCAGCCAACCCTTCAAGGCCACTGAAAGGGCCCATCGTGAAAGCTCCAAGGAAACCCAGATTCTGTGGACCACCCCACCCAACGGGCAGCATCCATTATGGATCCCCTACGGCCTCTGGTGAAACCCACTGAAGCATCCTAAGAAGACTGCTGCGACTTTCTTTAAAAAAAAAAAAAAAAAAAAATTTTGCCTCTCTTCTTATTCCTTGGAAAGTTTTGCTAAGAGGTAGCAAAACAATCCTACAAAACACATCTTCTCTTCTTGCTTGCTAATTAGAGTACCCTTAATTTTCAGCCCAAACAATGAGGAACCTTCAAATGAGGTGTTAATAAAGGAGGTCTTGGAGCAATCTGCAAAGTTAGAAAACCACATCCAATTGTGGTGATTCATGAAATGAGAGAGCCAGCCACTTGAGACACTCCATTTATTACACTGGAAATAAGGCTCATGGAAACATTTGTGATGAATAGCAGTGTACACAACTGAGGCTCCTCATCTTTTGAATATCTGGAGATTACTGCATCTTAACATTCTTTGACACTTCAGACACCAGATCGTGTTGGGAGTCTAGTCAAGTGAGATAAATAATCAAGTGCCCTCAAAGCAAATGCGTTAGAGGCATATCAGCACTTTTCTAAATGGTCCAAAGCCTTAGATTCTCTATTTGGTGGCTGGACTAAGGAACATTCTTCAGTGATTTCCTTTTTGGTGGCTAGTGCCACCACAATCTCATCCATGTCTGAACCTTTACTCCAGTGCAGTTTGTCCTTGAGGGGAGCAATAATTTTACTGGACTTTCTAAAAAAGGGCTCTGAAACACAGTCTGTGTGTCCAGAGGGGGGACCATGCAAGGCATATATGGGCCTACTTTGAAGGCCTCCAATAATGCTTTCATCTCTAGAGAGGGGGCTTCGGTAGTCCAGCCTCTTCATTGGTGAAGAAGCTCCAAGAGATCACCAAAAGAGGGGACATCCCATGGAGACAAACGGACCAGTCTCCTTCCTCAAGGTCAGTTTCCTCTGTGAGAGACTCCTCTAGGAAGTCAAGATGTTTTCTCTTACACCTCCTCTTCCCTGAAACCTCCTGCTTGGGCAACAACAGAGGAGAGGGGGAGAAGACAGGAAGCTCCACCATGGGAGTGGATTGGAGATCAACAGGCATAGATTGCCCAGAAGCAGGGTAATTACTGGTTGTAAGTCCAGATAAGAAAGGTGATGGAACATGTGCTGGGGAAACCCGAGCCTTCTCCTTAGGGAAGAATATCCTCTCTACAAAGTGTAAGGCAGAAGCAAACACTGCCCTCCCTGGATGAGGGTACCAGTGCCCGACGATACTAAAGATGCACTGAGTCCAGGTGAGCTATGACTCACCCTAATGTTGAGTCCAGAGTAGAGTTACTGAATGCCAAAGGTCCAAGCATGAGAGCTGAACTTGAGGCAGGGAACACTGACCCCTTCCAGGAAATCCCAGCCTTGATGCCACAGCCTGAAGTCCAGATGGGCCTGAAGTAGTCAGAGCCAAAGAGACTAAAGAGGGAGTCAGAGCCAAAGATGGCTAAACCGTCGAATCCAACAACAAGAATGGAAATGCAGCCAGGCCCAATGACCTCGGTTCCAAAGAAGCTGAGGGAGGAAGACAGACAGATGGAACCAAGTTTCCTGGAACCAGTCCTGGACTTGGAGATAATGCCTAATTGCATCTGAGTCTGCAAAAAGACTTAATCAGCTTCTCCATGTCAGAAGCTTTGATACTGCTTACCAAACTCAATGACTGGGTGGAAGAAGCCACAGATGGAGGCTTGGAGGGTCAATTAGATGACAAGGAATGCATCTGCTGGATCTGAGCTGGGGAGACTCAGAACAGAAGCGGGGAAGGTGAGGACTCCTGTGACAGTTCTAGAGGAGTAAATGGGGTGGAAGGGGGAGGCTGCCTAACCCAAAGCAGCCCCTTTAGAAGGGGGCTAAGAAGACTTGTAGCCATTGATGGAGCCTTGGTAGTAGTCAACAATGAGGGCAACCAGGACATCAGAAGGTCATGGGACCTTTCAATCTGGAGAACCCAAAGAAGATGGATTTGGGACTGAAACAGAGAAAGACCTTTACCAATTTCCCTTGGATGTCTTGGAGTCCCAGAAGAAATGCTTTGTCAGACCTGAGCTTCGTGGCGAAGGAAGTAGAGGATGACAACAAAGGGCCAGCAGGAAGAAGGCCCTTAAGGCCCAACTTAGCCCATCACTCATTGACTGTCCTGGACCCAAATCCCTCACAAATCAAGTAGGAAGAGCCCCAAAGGATACCTCACAATCAATACACACAATAATACCTGTAAAGGTAATTTTTTCCCACAGGTGACATATTTTTTAAAACCTTTATCCATAATGAAGTCTATCCTAATTAACGACTACAACAATAAGAAAAAAAAAAGTAAAACAATAAGCCTACACTATTCTAAAACTAAAAAGTCCAATATATACACATTATAAACACACCCTAACAAAGCTAGTGAACTGCCTATCTACCTAAAGAAACATATTACACTATGCTATAAACAGTAACTAGGGTAAGGGTAAGCACAAACCTCAAGAAAACTCTACACCAAAGCTGCATAAAAAAAAAAAAAAAACGGTTTGCCAAAGCAGATCTGGATCAAGCTGCTGACGGGAATGGCAGCAAACTATATCTGAGGGGTCGGCTGAGGAGCAGGGGATTATGGGTAATGGAGGTGGAGCCTGGCAAGTTAGAAGTCTGAAGCATTTGGCAGATATTGGATCGGATAACCACAGGTTGCAACCACATGGAGAACAGAACATTGGATCATAAAATTAAAAGGTACAAATACAAGCAGCTCAGTAAAATAAAGTTTGAAATACGAGACAACAGCTATTCTGGTAACTAAATACTTTAATGCATTTATTAGAATAATGTATAACAATTTTTATTGAAAGATAGCCAGTGCACAATTTCTTAAGGCTAAAAAGTTAACGTTTTCTGAAAGCATATAAGCTGTTTTTCACATCTGGGAGGGGAATAAAAATAGGACAAGAACAAACAGCAAACAGTGTAAATATGGCATGCTGTAACATGTAATTTAGCATGGACGACCTTAATTTTAAGTTATTTAATGCCTGTGGGTGCAGCTTTCAATCTGTGACAATAGTAACTATCAGGAGGGTTAAACTTCATTATTTGAAGATGTACATAGTGTTGTGTGTTGGTTTTAAGTTAACTGGTTATGAGGTGTGTTTCTTTAAGTTTTTCAATAAACAAAATGTTTTGTAAAATGTGACATGTTCAAAACGAGATGACTAGAAAGAAGTGGATAAAGGAGCAACTTGCCAAACATTAATAGATGTATGCAAAACAAAAGCTGGAAAATGGCATTTAAAAAAGCTGTCATATGTAACAGGTGGGAATAATAACTTCTTATCATAATGGCCTCACAGGCACAGATAAAAAGTAAAAAGGCAAGAGTACTGAATTATATTAAGAAATGCAGAACACAAAAACAATGACACAATACAACAGACACATCTGGAAAGAAATGAGCATGTGTGAATTTGATAAAAAATGGATTTCAGGATGGATATTCAGCCAACTATCAAGGAAAAGGGGTGTGCTTAAACTAATTGATAGAAAAGATAAAATAGTAATTGAAGAGGGAAAATAAAGCTAGTAATTGTAGATTTGTGGTAGTAAGGGGGCTACTGACAAGGGGGGAGAATTACACTGGCTGGCATGTATTTATATTCCACCTAAAACTGCTATTATGGAGAATAAGTACATTTTGGGAGAAATAATCCGCTTTCAGCAGGGAATATTACTTATAGAATGGGACTGCAGCTTAATTTGCAACAGTGAGGACATATCTGGGGGGCATAGAAGGGAAAATATAAGAAACATAAGAAAAGAAAGTTAGATTTCTGAAGAGCTTTTATGAAAATATTTAGTATGGAAGATGTGTATTCAGTATTCGGAACTCAGAGAATTTACATATTTCCCAAGGTACAATAACTGTGTTAGAATGTATAATTCACAGGAATATCTGCATTTAATTGAAAGCTTCTTCACAAATCCAATAACTATTTCAGATTACAAGACAATAACATCTAAGATAAAATGCAGGGTTATGAAATACAAATGATACAATGACGCTTCCCCACCTACCTATTAAAAAAAGAGGAATTTAAGGAATGAGTAGTGGAAATTGTTCAAGAGTTATTAGGGAAGATAGAAATTTCTTCAGAAGTTATAGTTACTGAATGGGATAAAACTGAACTGACAAAACTATTTTTATACAAACTGTTGTCTGTACAATCCACTAAGCTGCATGTGGGCTTTTTCTTTAGTAATTTCTAACTCCGTAAAATCTTAGAATGTATACTGTTTGTGTATAAATGTAAACAGAAATGTGACTATTCTGTGTTTAACTGGAAGTTAGTGTAATGCAATGTAAGCAAATGGAGCTTTTCTCCCCGAGCCTCCCCTGAAAAATGGGTATTACCAAGTCGGACTTTTCCAATAAAGAGAAATAAATAATAAATAAAAGTGGAGTTTAAAAATAAGGTATAAATAAGAGAGAGAGAGAGATGGCTGAAGTAACAAGAATTATTTAGAGGGGTTGACAAAGGTTAAAGTATTATAGAATAAGTGTAATCTTACAGAACAAAAACTGGCGCAAATGCAGACTGCTAAAGTGAAAATAACGGAGTATCTGGATAATTGGCATGAGTTTAGAAAGACTGCTGTTAAGCAACTCTTTTTTGATAATAACTCTAGCGCACAAAGAACTTTTAGCACAATGACTTACGCCACATAAAATAGAAAGGGATGTCGACAAAAGTACAGTTTTGTACCTACCATAAATGTAGATGTTCGAAGATCCACATTGCTGCAGTCCTTACATATGGGTAGTCCGCTGTCCTCGGTCGGCCCGAATACCAAAGTATTAGGCTGACGTCGGTCAAGGCGCTTAAAACTGACATCAGGACGTCAGGGTACAAAAGCGCATGACCAACGTCATTTCCTCAGTCTTTTCTTGCCCCAGATGTCAGAAGGCCCTAACAAGACAGGCCAAAGCCAAAACCAGCAAAACCCAACCAACCACCCGTGCACTAACCATATTTACAATATGTACAACACAAACCACACCACCACCTTCAACAACAGAGGGAAGGAGGGAAAGTGGACTGCAGCAATGTGGATCTTGAACATCTACATTTATGGTAGGTACAAAACTGTACTATGTTCTTCATCTCACATTGCTGCAGTCCTTACATATGGGTAGAATCCCAAAGCAGAGGTAAGGGAGGATGGCAAAACTATAAAGCATTAGGAGCTGCCAACATGCCTTGTAAAATTGCAGTTGCAAATCCAGCCCTAGATTTAGAGTAAAGTGGAAGGTGGTAATGCTTAGAGAAAGTATGCACTGAACTCCAAGTAGCTGCTTCCAAAATATCTTTAGTAGCCACCCCTTAAAAAGCTGTAGAAGTGGCAGTAGCCCTAGTGGAATGAGGCCTAATCCCAGCTGGAATCTCCTTACCATGATGGGAATAACAGAAAGCAATACAAAAACCAATCCACTTAGAAATAGTTTGTTTTGACACAGGTTTGCCCTGAGAACCCAAAGCAAAAGAAACAAACAACTGCTGAGACTGCCTGAACCCTTTAGTTCTGCTCAAATAATATCGCAACTGTCTGTGAATATCCAAAGTATGCAAAATCTTTTCCCCTTTATTTTGGGGGTTTGCATAAAAAGTAGGCAAATGAATAGTTTGGTTTAAAGCCACACTAGAAACCACTTTAGGCATAAAAGAAGGGTTAGTAAAGACACCCTGTCCTTGTGGAAAATTAAGAAAGGCTCCACTGCCATAAGGGCCTGTAATTCAGAAACCCTTCTCGCAGAGGTAATGGCCAACAAAAAAGCAGTCTTCCAAGATAAACATTTCAACTCTGCCGATGCTGCAGGCTCAAAAGGTTGTAGAGTGAGTTTCTCCAACACAAAATTGAGATCCCAAGCAGGAGTAGGAGCTCTACGTGGGGGTCTTATATTCTTTGCCCCTCTAAGGAATTGCTTAAACAAAGGCTGAGAAAATAATGGTGGGTCACAGTCATAGTGCAGCATGAACCTTTATAGAGGAGAAAGACAAACCTTTGTCCAATAACTCAGTAAGGTATTGAAGCGCCACACTTAAATTAGGTTTAGAAACATCAAAGTCCTTTGCTGTACTCCAAAATAAAAATCTCCTCCATTTATCTGCGTAAACTTTCCTTGTACTAGGCCTTCTGGCCTCCAAAATAACATTCAAAACTTGTTGTGGAAGCTGAGACCCTCCAGGGTTTAAACCAGAATATGCCAGGCTGTCAGATGTAGAGAATGAAGTTTGACATTGAGTAAATGACCGTTCTCCTGAGACAGCAGGTGAGGAATCGAAGGCAAAGGCCATGGAGGCTCCTGTACCAGACTTCTCAGTAATGGGTACCAGTGCTGTCGAGGCCAATCTGGAGCTATTAAAATCATGTTTGGCTTGTCCTGTCTGACCTTCAGCAGTACCTTTGGGAGGAGAGGCAGAGGTGGAAAGGCATACACGTGAAGATTGCTCCAATTGAATGAGAGAGCATCCACTTTCCAAGCTGAGGGATGAAACCTTTTTGTGCAAAACTTTGGCAGCTGGTAATTTAGTGGAGAAGCGAACAGATCTATGTCTGGAGTTCCCCATAACACTGTCAACCTCTGGAATACATGAGGATCCAATTTCCACTCGTGGGGATCCATAATTTGTCTGCTCAACACATCTGCTAAGGAGTTCTGTGCTCCTGGCAGAAACCTTGCCTGAAGATTTAGCTGTAAACTGAGAGCAGTCTCCCACAAAATCATTGCTTGTCTGCATAGAGGATAAGAATGCGTTCCCTCTTGCTTGTTGATGTATCACATGACAGTTGTGTTGTCTGTTTGAATCAACACCTGCCCTGGAAGAAGTAAATCCTTGAAAGCTATCAATGCAAATTGGACTGCTAACATCTCCTTTAAGTTGATATGTAGATGTTGAAGTCTGGCAGGCCACGTGTCTTGTATCCATTTTCCATTTAGATGAGCTCCCCAAGCTTTGTCTGAGGCATCTGTCGTTAAAATCTGACTCGCCTCTGGCCGGGTCACAGAGAGTCCCTTGTTTAGGTGACATTCCTGAGCCCACCACAAAAATTCCTTTTGAATGCAAGGTATTATTTGAATGACAGTGTCCTGAAAAAGAAAAATCCTCTGGAGGAGAAGCAGAAGGAGTGGAATCATCTGCATCAGAATCAGAATAAGGAGAATACTCCTGCAAGTCTTCAGCTGAAGACTCTGAAATATCCGAAGCCTGCTCAAAACTTCCCAACTCTGGCTCCACCCTAGGCCTCTTATCAGGAGGGGGCATAGAACCTCTAATCAGAGTAATTAAATCTTCTGCCATTTTAAGCATGTGCTTCTTAGGCACAGACCCTGCTGAACTAGGAGTGACACCAACCGAAGCTGAAACTGGCCTGCCTCTGGGAGAAGCCTTGGAACCAGAAGGAGAAGGCCTAACCACCCTAGGAAGGGAGGGAGTACAGTAACTTGGGAAGCCCCTTCAGCCTGACCTGCCTCCTGAGAGACCACCTCCTGCAAAATGAAAGTCTCCCCCTGAGACTCCAGAGAAGTCTCCGTCGGAACCACCGGTTCCACTGAAGCCTCTAAAGAACCGGCGTCCGGAACGGATGACTCATCTTGCCTGGGTTTAACTGTTTGTCTTTGCGCTTCAGAAGCGGCCGGAGAATCGACGGCATATTATAATTGCACCGCTTCCCAAAGACCAGCCTAGCACAATCCAACCTTCGCAATAGTGAGTTTATTGAACCTAGCACAAAGCGACACCCAACAACGTCGTGCTCAGGCCCCAAACAAGGAATACACAAAGAATGATAATCCTATCGGTATCTGTTTCCCACAAGAAATACAGTTATTCACTTTTCTGACATCCGGTAAAACACTGAGGCAAGAAAAACCAAAATAATCTAACGGGTACTTAGCCAACTTGGATTCGGTCTGAAACTCCGAATTGAAAAATTTCAGAACGGCACTTGCAACGCTGCTTCTGCATCGGACCATGCGGCAAAAAAGACTGAGGAAATGACGTCGGTCATGCGCTTTTGTACCCTGACGTCCTGATGTCAGTTTTAAGTGCCTTGACCGACGTCAGCCTAATACTTTGGTATTCGGGCCGACCGAGGACAGCGGACTACCCATATGTAAGGACTGCAGCAATGTGAGATGAAGAACATCCTAGGGAGCTTCTAACAAGAAAAACAACCAGAGATCCTGTAGAGGTATTAGGATATTTTGGAAATTTTATGAAAATGTGTACAAAGCAGAGGAATGTGGAAAAGAAAAAGCATAAAAGGAAATATTTATGGAAAACTTAAGTATGCGAAAGTTAGAAATAGATAATGCTCAACAATTAACAGTTAAGATAGGAGGAGATGAGATAATATAGTGGCATATAATTAAAGCAGCATAAAAGTCTCCAGGAATACAAGGTATTCCTGTGAAAGTGTCTGGAAGCTAGGTGGGAAGAAAGTGATAAACATATGGAAGGTTTTGTTTAACAGTATTTTAAAAGAAAGGGAAGCACCAGCATTCTGGTGGCTGTGGTGGCTCTAATACCTAAAGACAGTAAAGACCCACCAGACTCAGCTTCATATATAACCATTTCAATTTTAAATTATGATTATAAAATGTTTATATCTACAATAGCTAAAAGAATGAAAAAGGTATTGTTAAAATTGATAGAGATGGATCAAAGTGGTTTTGTGGAGGGGAGGCAAACATTTGACAACATTAATAGACCAATGATTTATGAATTTATTTATTTAACATTTGTTTTATCAGGATAATCCAACTGGACAGCTATCCATTTTCAGTGGAGTCCTGAGGACAAAAGCTCCAAGAAGTTACCTTGTGAACAGATGGTTATTAAAGAGTAACAGTAACTAGAATGCTGACATTTTTAGAAGGCAAGACAGTTAAATGCAATTATTGTAGTAGGATAACAAGTGGTAGAATGCTAATATATAAAAGGCAAAAACAGTTAAATGCAGTACAAGTTCATAGTACAGTTATGAGATCACACATTTTACAGTACTAGTACAATATATGTACAAATATTAACAAAATATACAATGCACATAGGTGGACCAAGATGATAATGAAAAGTATGCATTAGAGGCCTCAGGGGGTAACCTGCCTACAGAGGGGTGAGGATTCGGGGGGGGGGGGGCACTGCAGTTGCAAAGGGAGTTAGCGTAAAGGTGTGATTTGAGGTGGTCTTTAAATGTGGTTGTGTAATTTTGTAACCGGAGGTCATGACGGAGAGTATTCCATGCTTTTGTGACCTCATGGAGAATAGAGCTTCTCCACAGCTGTTCTTGCATGGATTGACTTCGATCACGGCTTTGCTACTGGACTGTTGTTCCCTGTTGGGAGTTGTGAAAATTTAACATGCCAGCTAGGGCAGGGGTTTTCTCAGGATGGTATAGAATTTGATGAGCTATGTTGGGTTGGTGGTAGCTTAGTAAGTTTGGAAGTTCTAACCAGTGTGGTTTATGTAGGGATTGGCAGTGTTTAGCATTGTAGGGATTGGCAGTGTTAGCATTGGCTGCAAACCTAGCTATCTTGTTGTAGCATGTGGAGAGTCTGTTAAGGTCAGTCTTATTAATGCTAGTAAGAACTGGGGAGGCATAAAGTAATGTTGATAAGAGATGAGTTTTGGCTATGGCAGTTCTAGACTTGGAGGTTAGGAACTGTTTGCTGTGTTAGAGGCATCCTAGCTTTTTGTGGACTTTAGAGATACAGTGGATATAAAAAGTTTACACACCCCTGTTAAAATGCCAGGTTTTTGTGATATAAAAAAAGAGACCACAATAAATCATTTCAAAACTTTTTACACCTTTAATGTGACCTATAACCTGTACAATTCAATTGAAAAACAAACAAATCTATTAGGGGAAAAAATATTAAAAAATAAATAAATAAATTTAAAAAAACTGCACAATATGCTGGTTGCATAAGTGTGCACACCCTTAAACTAATACTTTGTTGAAGCACCTTTTGATTTATTTACAACATTCAGTCTTTTTGGGAAGCCACTCTTCCTTGCAAAAGCACTCCAAATTTTCCAGATTGCAGGGGCATCTCTTGTGCACAGCCCTCTTCAGGTCACCCCACAGATTTTCTATTGGATTTAGGTTTGGGCTCTGGCTGAACCATTCCAAAACTTTAATTTTCTTCTGGGGAAGCCATTCTTTTGTTGATCTGGATGTATGCTTGGGTTCATTGTCATCTTTAAAGGTGAAATTCCTCTTCATCTTCAGCTTTCTAGCAGATGCCTGAAGGTTTTTGGCCAAGAGTGGCTGGTACTTGGAAATGTTCACAATTCCCTCCACCTTGACTACAGCCCCAGTACCAGCTGAAGAAAAGCAACCCCACAGCATGATACTGCCACCACCATGCTTCACTGTGGGGATGGTGTTTTTTTGGTGATGTGAAGTGTTGTTTTTGTGCCAAACATACATTTTGGAATTGTGGCCAAAAAGTTCAACCATTGTCTCATCAGACCATATGCTTTTGGGAGACTTGATGTATTGTTTTGCAAATTTTAGCTAGGCCTGGATGTTTTTCTGTGTAAGAAAAGGCTTCTGTCTTGCAACCCTACCCCACAGTCCAGACATATGCAGAATATAGGAGATTGTTGTCACGAGCCTGGTCTGCAAGGCCATGGAACGTATCATCATGGAACTCATAAACAAAGACATTGGCAATCTCCAAACTCTGGACCCTACTCAGTTTGGATTTGTAAAAGGCAGATCATGTCTCCTAAACCTGACTGACTTCTTTGAAGCAGTCACAAAGCCATAGATGAGGGTAAAATGGTTCACACAGTTTATCTAGATCTCGCCAAGGCTTTTGACACCATCCCCCACTCTGGAATTATAGATAAGCTCACTAAACTAGGTATAAATCCCTATGTCACAAGATGGGTTGCCAACTGGCTCACGGACAGAACCCACACTGTGAAAGTAGCGGATTCCAAATCCGACATCAGACCAGTGACAAGTGGAGTACCACAGGGTTCAGTCCTGGGTCCTCTCCTGTTTGGCATCTACTTCTCTGAAGTGCAGGCCAACACAGAAGGTCTTTGGCTAACAAAGTTTGCAGATGGCTGCAAACTAGGAGCCATAATTGAAACTCCTAATGATGTGGACAAACTACAAAAGGGCCTCACTGAGACAGATACCTGGTGTCAAAGCCATGGCCTGAAGCTCAATGCCAAAAAGTGTATTGTCACCCCCTTTGATAAAAACTCTGTACCCATGAACTACCACATAGCTGGTAGTCTACTTAATGCCGAAAATGTGATAAGAGACCTTGGGACAGGTGGACAGTAGTCTCTCCTTTGATAATCACATCGCCACAGTGGTCAGGAAATCCTATGTGGCTCATCTCATCATAAAAGGATTGTCATCCAGGAAAAAGAGGTCATTATTCCCCTCTCCTCATCACTCATTAGACCCATTATAGAGTACAACGCCCCTTTTGGTATGTACCTCACAAGACATCTACAACAACTGGAAAGACCACAGAAATGCCTCACAAAGAGGATTACTGGCCTCAAACAGATGCCCTATGCAGACCATCTCAAAAAAGTACAGCTTTACTCCATCGCATATCGCCTACTCAGGGGAGATCTCTGCCTAACATACAAAGCTATGTCAAACCCAGAGCTGTTGGACATGCTCCACTTAAAGAAATCCCAATCCCTCCGAGCTACATGCTCTAGGGACCTTAACCTTGTCACCACAATAAACAGAACATGCTGGAGGGATACTTCCCATACTCTGGAACAGACTACCTATCTATGTCAAACAGAGCTCCTCATTAGCACTCTTCAAGAAAAATCTTGACTATTGGATGGGAAATGGGAAATTCACCCAGAGGATCACTTCTGTGGCTCTGCTCGACAGGGGCACAGGAAAATAATTTTCTTGGGTGGCGAAAGCCAGGGTACATTTTTTGGCTAGGCTTGTATGGGTCCTAGGGCCGATAGCCTAGTACCTACCTATGAACCTATGTAGCACACAACCAGTACTTGCCAGAAATTCCTGCAGTTCCTTCAGTGTTGCTGTAGGTCTCTTGGCAGCTTCCCTGACCAGTTTTCGTCTTGTCTTTTCATCAATTTTGGAGGGACATCCAGTTCTTTGCAATGTCACTGTTGTCCCATATTTTCTCCACTTTCCGATGACTGTCTTCACTGTGTTCCATGGTATAGCCAATGCTGTGGAAATTTTTTTGTACCCTTCTCCTGACTGATACCTTTCAAAAATTAGATTCCTTTGATGCTTTGTAAGCTCTCTGCGAATCATGCTTTTGCTGTAGCAGGCAACTGAGTAAATGTCATGAAAATCCTACTAGGACAGCTGAACTTTATTTGGGGTTAATCAGTCTCTTAAACTGACGGCAAGTGTGCACCCAAGAAGACCAAATGCTGTAATTAAATTAAAATGCGTTTCAACAAAGTATTAGTTTAAGGATGTGCACACACAGCAAAGTATTAGTTTAACGGTGTGCACAATTATGCAACCATCGTATTGTACATTTTTTATTTTTTATATTTTTCCCCTAACAAATTTGCTTGTTTTTCAACTGAATTGGATAGGTCATAGGTCACATTAAAGGTTGGAAAAGTTTTGAAATTATTTATTGTGGGCTCATTTTTTATATCACAAAAACCTGGCATTTTAACAGGGGCGTGTAAACTTTTTATATCCACTGTTGTTTGCGATATGTGTTTATTGTATTTAAGTTGTTGATCAACTGTCACACCTAGTAGTTTGCCTTCTGGTACTGGGGTGATGGGGATGTTGTTGACAGAGAATGGAGAAGGTGGGGTAATTGGGCTTAGTTGGGTGGAATAGCATTAACTGTGTTTTTTTTTTGGGGGGGGGTTAGTATCAGCTGGTGATTGTTTAACCAGTTCTCTAGGTCAGTGAAGGATTCTTGGGCTTTACTTTGTAGAAAATGGATGTTGGGTGCTGAGTAGATTAGGATGTAGGAGGGGAAGGGTCAAGTGAAATAAGTTGATCCTTCCAATAGAACAAGGTGGGTTAGGATTATCTGATGTGAAGGCATATTATAGAGCTACACAGTTGAAGTTTTACATACATAACACAATCAGAAAGCTACAATTCAAAGAAGAAAGGGATGATGATGAAGCAGGGGGGAAATTAGGAGAGAGAATGATATTGGCGGGGCTGCAGATCCTTAAGGAAAATAACAGCATACAGAAAATTATGAATAGGGGTCCAATGATAGGGATTCAAATGGAGAGATGATAAACCAACAAGTAAAGGAGAGTATTATTGCTGAAACTGAATTCATCCTCAAGTCTTGGTGAGTACTTTCGCAAGGTGGAACTTGTTTTTCACAAAATCTCACCAAGACGATATTGATGTACAGACTGTATTTATATAGCATATATCATGAACATAAGTAGGTTAAAAATGAAAAGAGTTGCTGGGTGCACAAGACCCAGGATAAAAAAGTGCCCAATCCTGGTAGGCATACTGGTGCCAGGACTGGAAAAGATGACAATGTATGAACCCTCAAAATATGGAAACACTCCTACAATGGGGCCGGGCCAGGCCCAGGGAGAGGATGGTCCCCCTGTTGTAGAAGGTAGTAGTAGTCCACAAAAATCACAAAAAACTGATAAGCCAAAGAAGAGCCATAAAGACGAGAGAGTGGACTACTGAGGATAAGAAAGAATTTATGTACTGTTACTATTGTGCAAAAAGTCCAGAATTTCCAGACACAAGATATACAAAACAATTAAGAGAAATTAGAGGAAAGAAAAATACTTCCACAGGAAAAACTGTCTGAAGCTTCAAATGAAAATTTGTTTACATTAATACAACAGATTTGTGAAAAACAGTATATAGATCAAGAAACTTTGACCTGTTTGGAAAAAGAAGCATCTGTGGAACTGCGAAAATATAAACAACAAAACCTAGAGATGTTGTAAAAGTATAGAAAAGAAATATGAACATGAGAAAGAACGAGATTTGATATGGTGCAATATTTATTAATAAGGAGAAAGCCAAATTAATCAATATAAAGAAGGCAGCCCTAAAGATATTTGAAGAGAAATACAGGCAAAGGCATCTGGATATGGAAAATTTCACAATAAAAAAAAAATACCACAAAGAGGGAACATAGAAAAGAAGATTAGTAAAGTAGAAGTTGAAAAAATAGAAGGTGAAGTTATGGAGTGGCTCGGAAGTGAAGGATTTGGTGTAGAAGGTCTAACACAGGTTACATCACAGCATGATGGAGTGAGTCCCCCAAAGTAAGGAGAAACAGAAAGATCAGGAGACATCTAAAGAAGAAATATGGACATGGGAAAGAAAAAGTGATTTAATATGGTATAATATGTATGCAAATGAGAAAGCAAAACTAACCAATACAAAAAGAGCAACACCAAAGATATTTGAAGAGAAATACAGGCAAAGGAATCCTGACATGGAAAACTTTACAATATAAAAAAGAAAAAGAAAAAGAGGAAAAGTAGAAAAGGACATCAGTAATGGAGAAGTTAAAGAAATAGAAATTGAGGTTGTGGAGTACCTGCGAAGTAAAGTATTCAGTGTAGGAAATCTAATTCAGAAAGCACCACAGCAGGATAGAGCAATGGATATCCAAATTAAGGGGAAACCAGTGGAACAGGAAGCAATTGGTCAGGTGCCATAGAAAGATATTTTGCAGCCTTCCACAGGAAATGAGTATGAACATTCACTTGAAGGTAGACAGCAAGGGAAGGAACAAGAAACTGTGGAAAGTCTAATGCAGTCAATGTTGAGGAGTGATAGGCCAGTGATTTCCCATATGACAGAGTAATGGATGGCACAGAATGAAACTGAAGAGAATGTGCCACAGGAATATGCCATAGAACTTTCTATAGAATACCCCAGGAAATGGAAAGCAAGGTATGTGCCCTCAGTTTGAAAGAAAATGAGCTAAGAGAAGAGTTGCTTGATTTAACAGACATTGATAGATATAGTAAGATCAAAGAAAGAAATAGACTGCAGAATGTCAATAAAATCCAAAAAGTCAGAAGTCTGCTAAAACAAATGAACACAGTAATTAGCATTATCCATAGATCCATGCAATATAACCAAAGTAAAGAGAATATACTGCTGTGCAGCTAAATTAATAACTGCTAAAGTTCTACCACAAGAACACAGGGTTGTGAGGAAAGGAAGGGGAGAAATCAAATACCATCATGGAAATATCGAAAACAGAGAAAACTATAAAACAATTAAGACAAGAAGTGTCACTGTTAGAAGACTACAGAAGAGGGAATAGATCAACAAAAATATGAAGAAAGATAGATGTGATAAAAGCAATGTGCAGTATTAGAACAGACCAGGATCCTTTATGCACTATCACAAATAAACTAAAATTTTCAGCACAGGCAGAAAAACGTAGAAGATACACAGACAAATATAAAGGAAAAGTACAAAATAAGCAATTTATTGATGACCCAAAAAGGTTTTATAGAGAATTGGGAAACAAGGTAAAAGGAACTGAAAGCCCACCAAAAAAGAAGAAATGGATATATTTTGGAGAAGTACATATGAAGATCCTGTGGAACATAACAAAGATGCTAAATGGATAGAAGCTGTAAAAAAAGGATTAAGAAGTTTAAAGGTAGAGGATATGAAATGGGATGAAGTAACAGCCAGAGAGATTAAAACAAAGTTAAGAAAATCCTCTGATTGAAAAACCTCAGGCCTAGACGTAGTATCTAACTTTTGGTTAAAAGTATTAACATCTTTGCACGAAGATTTAGACATGAGTAAGAACTATTTATATGCACATCCCAAACAGACAGCAAACCTGGCTAACAACAGGAAAAACAGTCCTCATCCTTAAGAGTGAACCTGCAAGCTGTCCAAAAATTTACAGACCAATAACTTGCCTTCTGACGACATATAACTATACATGGGAAATGATGTTGACAGAGTTTATAGTCATTTAGAAAAAAACTCAATTACAGCAGTAGAACAAAAGGGCAATAAAAGAAACTCATATGGAACAAAGGATCATTTGTTGTTAAATAAAGTCATAGTGGAAAACTGTAAAAAGGGGAAAAATCTAAGTATGGCATGGATTGACTACAAAAAAGCATTTGATAGTATCCCACATTCATGGATAAAAGAGTGCTTAAAAATGTATAAGATGCACCCTACACTAGTTGACTACATTACAGTAACCATGAAACAGTGGCAGACCATTTCACAATTAAGCCATGATAAAGGACAAATTATTATCCCAGGAATAAAAATTCAAGACGGGATATTCCAGGGTGACTCGCTGTTACCATTGCCATTCTGCCTTGCCCTTAACCCATTAACTCATTCATTTCAATAGAGTTCAGGAAGCTTGCCCTGTAACTTCCAATGGGCGGAGTTTAAGCCTTTTGACAGAATCAAATTATGTCCTTACATTTCAAACAATGTTCATATCTCTGGAACCATAGGCGTTATGAAAAAAATATAAATGGCAAACCCTTCAGAACCCACTATTTTTATAGTGGTAGTATTCTTTAGGTTCTAGGTCTAAAACTGAATTTTATAAGTCACAGTAAACACAATAACTGTTATGTTTGTAACATTTTCTAAACAACTTACAATAATTCTCAGCAGCCACTCAAGTTACACACTTACTGCCAGCAGCATTTTATTCATCTAGCAAAAAGCTTTCATATGAGGCTAAGGAGTTCTGTCTGTGTTACTTGGTTGTTGAAATATTTAGAAATATGTGAAAATTAATCCAAATACATTAGTATCATAAAAACAACAGTTAATATCTCTTTACCTGCACTAGACAGAGGTCAAATATTAATACAGTTGAGTTTGTCATTGTTTAAGGTTTAATAAGAAATCTTTTAAAACCTTGTACACAGCATGGTCTTGGAATTATTGTTGCAAATATGAACAAGCAATATTTGACTCCTAGAGGCATCAGTAGGAGTGAACTGCAAATGCACCTGGAGGCATCACTAGGATGTAATGAGTTAAGCTGTTTACTTAACAGCTTAGGCCATGGCTATAATTTGGCTCCTACAAAACAACAAAGTGTAAAGACTTCTCATCTTCTCTTTGTCGATGATTTAAAACTGTATAGCTCATCAGATGAGGAAATGAAAGCACAACTGCAGGTTGTCAAAAAATTTCAGATGATATAAGAATGTCATTTGGTCTTGATAAATGTGCAAAAGCAACCTTTAAAGCAGGAAAACATCAGTTTGTGACAAGAATTTGATATAAAAACTTGAGCAAGAGGGAATCTATAAATATTTCGGAATTGATGAAGGATCAACAAAGCATGAACAAATGTGAATAAAACATAGTATGGAATACTTATAAGACTTAAATGAATCCTGAAAACAGCACTGACATCTAGGAACAAAATCCAAGCTATAAAACAATTTGCTCTTCCTGTCCTAACTTACAGTTTTGGAGTGATTGACTGGCCCCAAAATGTGTTGGAGAGATTAGATAGGAAAACAAGAAGGATGCTTCATGCTCAAATGATTTATAAAAATCAGTGAATACCAAGATGATATATTTCCCATTCCAAAGGAGGGATGGGCCTCCCTGAAACTGATCACATGTACAGATCTGAAATCGTGCAACTCCACACACATCTGCTTACCTCACAAGACCCAAATATAGTGAAAGTTTTGAAACATGAGGAGAATAAATCTAAGAAGACTTCTCTGCTTACTCTAGCAGGAGAATGTCAGCGCCAAGCAGGAATAGAAATCAAACCAGAAGTACATAAAAATCTGGCAGCAACTGAATGTGCCAATAAACAAAAGAAAGAATATAAGGTGAAGGACCAAACGAGAAGGGAAGAAATGTGGAAAATGCATAAACATAGTTGCAAGTACAGAAAACATCGGGAAGAACCTCATGTTGAGCAGGAATGAATGCAGGAATGGTTAAGGAGAGGCAAATTCAAACTATGAGATGAAAGGTTAATATTGGCAGCCCAAGACAGTGGACTACATATACGCTGGAGTACAAAGTCCACTGAACATGCAGGAGAAACAGACAAATGTAGGTTTTGTAAAACTGAATTGGAAACGGACGCACACCTTTTTGCTGGCTGTGACATACTAATGGCAGAAGGACTGTATACTGAAAGGCATAATAATACATCAAGACTGTTGCACTGGGGATAGTGCAAACATTATGGTATTCAAGTCAAAGCATCATAGAAATGAAGAAATTTATCACATGGGATCACCCATTACGAACAGTTCAAAAGAAAGATGCTAGAAAAACAGATATAGTGGTCCAAGAAAGGAAAACAAAAGTAGGATTGATCATTGAAATTGCCACACCCAATGACTACAGTGTGTTGCGTACAGAGACACAAAATCATAAAATACTAGGATTTGCAGGCAGAAATGAGAGCAATGTGGAAAAAGATACCCAGACAGTTCCAATAGTAGTAGGAGCAATGGGTCTTATAAAAAATAATCTACAATCGTATTTAGATATGTCACCAATCTATGTAACCCCGTACGAATTGCAGGAGGAGTCATTACTGGGCACATTGTGGGTGCTGCGAAGAGCACTTTTGACTGACAAAGATTGAAACAATATTAATTTCATGAACTTTAATAGTACTTTGACTTGGGAAGGGGGACCATTCCCATTCATGGTACTGGAAACCCAAAAGATTTGGAGAAATTAAAATTATAATCATAAAGAAGAGAAAGGATTCTAAGAACTAAGCCAACAGTTGAATGTAGAAAGGAGATTCTGACAATATGGATGACTGTAATTAGGGGTACAGAGAATAAACAAGATGGGGCTGGAATTTACTAGAGAAAAATGACAAAGGAACAAAGGTATTGGCAGTAAAGGACTTCCAAGATGGCTGCACATGGAGTCGCAGCTCAATTCTGGCTTTCCCTGTGTGATAACAGAAACTTATCAGAGAAAGCCAATGGGGCTCGATTTCTGAGAAAACTTCAGTAACTAACTGGTAAGTGCACTGCCTGGATGCCAGGAAAAAAGAAATACAGAGGACTAGAAGCAAAATCAGCTACAAAAGGTGATGAAAAAACAATGACTAGAAGTACTGTAGCTGTTCAGCAAAAAAAAAGTGCAATTTCCATACATGACTTCCAGCAACCTTGCGGAAATTATAAAGCAATTGCATACAGACCTGAATAAAATAAATGAAACACTGATGGAGTAGTTCAACTCAAACAATGAAAGGCTGGAAAAAATGGAAGAAGCTTTAAACAGATACTTAGATGAGATGATAAAACTGCAAAACTCAGAAGTCGAAATGAAGAAAAGGCTGGCTTAGGAGACTGCACAAGAAGAGAAGTTTAAAAAAATAATAGCATTAGAGGAGAGAGCACACAGAGAAAACCTGAGATTTTCCTGTGTACCTGAGAAGCTGGAAGGCGCAGACTGTAATAATTTCATGAAAGCACAACAAGCAACTGGACTGGTATTCTACAACAGGAATAGTTAATTGAAAGAGCACATCATGTGTATGCTCCAAACCTGGCTATGAGAAAACAACCTAGACCTTTAATAGTAAAAATGCAATCTTACCAGTAGAAAGAGTTGATTCTGAAAAAAACTGTGGCAGAAGGACACAGCACTAAAGTGGGAGACAGCAGATTGTTTGTGAAGAATGACTACTCATTGTACACCAGGCAGAAGAGGAATAAATGTATTCCATTAAATATGGAATGTCGAGAAGCAGGCGTGAGATTCAAACTGCTGTACCCAGCTACCTTCAAAATATTTTCCCTACAGGAAACACACTTGGAAAAAATTGAACATGTGAATTTGATAAAGAAAGGTCTTCAGGATGGTTATTCAGTAGAATACCTGTGGCAAAGAAAGACAGGAGTACTTATATTAATTGCAATAGGAGCTCCAATAGCAATAGAAGAGGAAAAAAAGACAATATGGTAGACTTTTAGTACTAAGGGGCTACTGGCAAGTTAGGAGGATTACACTGACATACATTTATATTCCACCTAAATCTGCTATAATGGATCTAAAGAAAATTCTGGGAGAAATAGTCAGCTTTCAGCAAGGAATATTATTTATTATTATTTATTTACATGTGTTAACTGGGTAGTGCCTGACTGGACTGGAAACCTGTTTTCAGTGGAGACCCGGGGAGAAAAGCTCCACTACAACATACATTAGTTAAAGTACAAGTAGTAAAAACAAACAAGTTATAACAAAATATAACAAAAAATTCATGTTACAAGTTCATAGGAATACAGGTAATGGCAAACATTTTCATAATATGCAAAATTAGTGAGGTACGTAAACTATGTAGTTAAACAAAGGTGTGCCACATCTGAAAGAAAAAATAAGAAAGGTAAGAGAGATAACATGCGAGCCCTGTAAGGGATGAGCACTAACAGGACTCATGTAAGAGATGAGTGGCAATAGCAACAAAACTAACCAGGAGAAATACAGGGGTAAAGCCAATTAGTATTTAGATATAGTATTTCATGGTAGTTTTAAATGTGGACAGGTTGTTTTTTTTTAAGATATGCTGAAGAAGATTATTCCAGTCCTTTGCTATTTTATAGGGTTCGCTTTAAGCATTCGCTGATTTAATATAGACCCATTTTATAGGAGTAGACGGAGTCGCCATGATAGTTGTAAGACTGGGTCACTTTTAGCATTAGTTTGTTGGATGACCTAAAGATGATCTATATTACTTATAGGTGGGGACTGGAATTTGATTTGCAAAGTGAAGATGCGTCTGGGGGCCCAGAAAGGGAAAGGGAAATATAATAAAGAAGGGTAGATTTTTAAAGAAATTTATGAAAATATTTGGTATGGAAGATGTGGATTCAGTACTATGAATTCAGAGTGAATTTACATATTATTCCCCAAGATACAAAAACTGGGCTAGGCTAGACAAAATTTATATTTCACAGAAACGTGCATTTAACTGAAGGTCTTGACATGCACCCAATAACTATTTCAGATCATGCGCTAATAACTAAAATAAAAACACAGGGTAATGAAACAAAAATGAGACACTGGCACTTTCCCAACTATATGTTGAAAAGACAGGAATTTAATGAATATATTGTGTGTCAGGGCCGGCAACTTGGCACGTAAAAATCTACTGTCAATTATTAGCGGACCGGAGTTCCGCTGTGGCGACCCCTAACTGGGAAAAGCTGAAAGACACAACAACATAGTGAAAATTATTCAGGAGGTATTAGAGAAGACAGAAATTTCTTCTGTAAATATAACTAGGGAATGGGATAAAATTACAGTGGAATATGAAAACAGGGTGGAAATAAAAGAAAGGGAGATATGGTTAAGAAGTAACAAGAATTACTTAGTGGGCCTGCCAAATATTAAAAGTATTGCAAAATAGGGGGAATCCAACAGACCAAGAAGAAGAGCAACTACAGAATGGTAAATAGAAAATAAGGGATTACCTCGATAATATGCAAAAGTTTAGAAAGATTGCTGTTAAATAACTGTTTTTTGATATTAACTCTATAGATCACAAAAACTTTTAGTACTACAACTCAAAGCAACAGAAAGTAGAAAGGGCTTTCACCAAGCTTAGGAACCCTATAACAAGCAAGATCACAAGAGATCCTGAAAAAGTATTAGAAATATTTCGGCAAGTCTTTGAAAGCCTGTATAAAGCAGAGAAATATGGAAATCAAGAAAAGGAACATATGGAAATGTTTATGGAAAAATTAAATATGCCAAGGGTAGAGGTAGATGAGGCTCAATTCCTAACAGGATAGGAGGAGAGGAGATAAAAATGGTGATGTATAACCATAGAAAGTCCCCATGAATAGATGGTACTCTTGTGGAAGTTTGGAAGCTAGAAGGGAAAAAACTGATAAAGTTCTGGAAGGTTTTTTAAGAGTATTTTAAGAGGAGGAGAAGTACCAACATCCTGGAAGAAAGCGGTAATAGCTGTAGGACCTAAATAGGGTAAAGATCCATCAGATCCAGCTTCATACAGGCTCATATGAGTACTAAATCATGATTATAAAGTGTGCATGTCTATAATGGCTGAAATAATGGCAAAAGTGATGCCAAAATTGATACATATGGATCAATGTGGTTTTGTAGAGGGGAGACAAACATTTGACATGAATAGAACAGCAATGATCCAGAGGGAAGCAGAATGCAAGAAAATACCACTGCTGCTGGTGGGTCATGATACAGAGAAAGTATATGGCAAGAGTAAGCTGAGATTTTATGAGGAGAGCAATGGAAGCATTTGCATTCCCTGATCAAATTAAAAGGTTAAGAGAATATATGAAGGATTGGAGGTGAAAGGTAAAGTGGGTGGGGGCCTCTCTGAAAACATGTGCTTGGGCAAAGGAACCGGGCAGGTGTGTCCTCTCTTCCCTTTATCTGCATTGCATTTAGAACCATTGGCAAAGAAAATAATGGACTATGAATTTCAAGGATATAACTGGTATGGTTGTCAAGAAAAGCTGTCTCTTTTTGCAGATGACTATTTTACACCTGACAAAGTCAGAAAGGGCCATTACAGTGCTGTGGAACATATTGAAAATTCCATACCTTGTGGGACACAAAATTAATGACTCTAAACAAAAGCAACAGCAGTAAATTATGTACCCACATACAAAATGGTTCAGCAATATCCATATTTATGGAGACATAATAAAATGAAGTATTTAGAAGTATTGATTAAAATGATAACATGGCAGCTAAGGATATGTGGGAAGAGACTAAACAAAAGATAATACAAAACTGAGAAAATGGAAGCTCTGTTATATGGATATTGACAGATTCACGCAGTTAAAATGTTTTTAGTTCCTTTAGTCTTATACAGTGGTCAGGCAGAGTTTTATCATCCAGAGGAGAAGTTGCTGACAGCAATTAATAAAAAGCTGAAGTATTTTATTTGAGAGGGGGAGATGGCAAGAGTCAAGTGGGTTAACCTTATTTTTCTAATAGAGCAGGGCAGATTGGAATTACCCGAGTTGAAGGGGTATTTCAGAGCAACACAGTTAAGGCTTCTACACATAGCATAAGCTTTAGCTGTAATTAAAAATGGAAATAGATGATGATGAAACAGGGAGAAGCTCAAGTAAACAGGGAGAGACTGGGATTTTGGATGGAAACCTATAAGGAGAACAATAATCATGCAGAACATTATATTCATAAAGTAGCAGAAGGTCTTCTAAGAACTAAGTCAACACAGGAATGGAAAAAGGAGATTCTGACTATAGGGATGACTGCAATTAGGGATACAGACAATAGGCAAGTGGGATGGGAATATATTGGAGAAAACTGGAAAGGAACGAAGGTATTGGGAGCAAACAACTAGAGAGGGACAGGTAACAGAATGGGAAGATGCCAAGAGCTTTGGGCTGCAGGCTAGAGATTGCCTTCCATATCAAGGATTGATATCAGAGTATAGGCAAAAATAAAGAAATACGGGGTCCTGAACAAAAGACCAGAAATGGCAGAGTTTTTAGTAGAATCTAGAACAGAAGTTGCTGTTAAGAATGGAATGATTAGTACAGCATATAAAATGGTGCATAACTATAACAATCAATCAGAGGAGATTAGGAATGATTGAGAAGAAAGATTAGATAAGTAAGTCACAAAGAAACAATGGGGGATATATGTATGTCTCCCAAATATGCAACAAAATCCAGAAGATGTAGGATATTTGCCTAAAAGTATTTACATAGATGTATTTATACCCCCAAGCAGACTTCAAAGAATTTTTCCTCAGGTAGACAACAAAAGTTGGAGGTGATAAGGAAGAAAAAGGTACCTGGGAACATATTTTCTGGGAGTGTAATGTGCTGGCAGACTTTAAAGATTCCCTATAGATGTTGGGTGAACAAACTGGCGTAACTAAGGAAATGATTTTCTTGAGTTACGACACAGAAGCTGAATTCCCTAGGCATAGTAAGTACTTGCTGAGGCTAATTATGATGGCTACTAAAAAATGGAAATCAAAATCTAAACCAACTTTACTAGAAATAGGGAAGATAGTAACAGAGATAAAACAACTGAACTGTGAACTTTAGAAAAGGGTAACAGCAAATTACACAGGGAAAAATGTGGAATCAATACATGAAGAGTAGGAATGATGTTTAAAAGAATGCAGTATTTGAATTTGCTACATAATGGATGACTAACGATGACTGGATATGTTAAAAGTGATGTATAATATTTACAGCTACAGTTGTGTTGGCATGGTTTGGAATGTATAATGTTTGTAACTGAGATTGTGTCGCTACCGTTTATTTTCATTTATATAAATGTAACATTGTCTAAGTCATACATGACAATTTAATAAATATGTTTCTTGTTTAAAAAAAGGTATTGATAGCAAATAACTAGAGAGGGAAAAGTAAGAGAATGGGAAAAGGCCAAGAAGACATTTGGACTGCAAGTTAAAGACTGCCTTTCCTATCAGTTAGTGATGTTAAAAGAGTATAGACAAAGAGAAAGAAAGAAGGAATAGGGAAATCCTAAGTGAAAGACCTGCTCTGGTAGAATTTTCAGCTGAATCTAGAATATAAGCTGCTAAAAATGGATAATTAGTAGCACATATAAAATATGGCATGATAACTACAGGAATCAGAGAGGTTAGAAAAGACTGGGAAGACAGATTGGAAAAGCAATTCACAAAGAAACATATGGGGACATATGTCTCCCAAATATACAAAACAGAAGTCTACAAGATTTAGGATTTCTGATTGGAAGTGTTTGCATAAATATTTTTATACCCCATGCAGACTCTAAAGATTTCTTCCGCAGGCAAATGGCGGAGGTGTGATGGGGAAGAAAGGGGTAACTGGAAACCTATATTTTGGAAGTTTAATGAGTTGGCAGACTTTACAAATTCCCTACAGGGTACTCTATCAAACGTATTAATTGAGCAAATTAGTTTAACTAAGGAAATTACTTTTGAGCTGGGATACAGTATCTAAATTGCCTAGATATACAGTAAACTCTCAGTTAAGCGGAACTCAAGCAACGAGAACTCTAAAGCAACCAGAAAAAAAAAATCAAAGAAATACAGTACAATTTTCATGTGCCGCACTTTTTGTCCCCCCCCCCCCGAAACATACCTTATGTTTTTACAGTTCTAGAGTTTTAAAATGGAAGATAGGAATAAATTCCCTCTCTCCCCAACCTAAGAACAAGTCAAACCAAACAAATAGTATAGGGTACAATATTAGTCAGGCCTATTTTTAATAGCAACTCTCAAGCAATCAGAAAAGTACAGTTGTGTAAACTTACCATAAATGTAGATGTGTGAGTGTATTCACTGTTGCAGTCATCAAACTTGGGTTATCTGCTTGCAGGTAGCCCTCAGTCGGCTGGAATACCAGAGTCTTGGGATTTCTGCATCGAATGCTGTCACCTCTTTCATGACGTCAGGTATTCAGGGGTATAAAACAGGCAGCCGACACCATTACATCAGTTTTTCTTGCCCCAAATGTCAGGAGACCCTCAAACAGGAAGCTAGTATATGGTGTGGAATACCACCAGTAAAAAGTAAATACCACTGCCATTAAAAATGGCCAGAGAGAGGATAGGTAAAAGGATAGAGAAAACCAGGGAGCTGGAGGTAGGGGAAACCAGGACTGCAAGTGTACACAACTGTACTATGTTCTTCGTGTTTCACTGTTGCAGTCATCACACTTGAGTTGATTCCCAAAGCTGAGAAAGGGTGGAGGCAGTCAAGTAGTGTTAGGGCTGGCTAGCAGGCCTTGTAAGACTGCTGTAGCAAATCCAGCTCTGGATTTAGAAAAAAATAGGTAAGTGGTAATGCTTGGTGAAGGTGTGTACAGAACTCGAGGTTGCAGCTTCCAGAATGTCCCTGGTAGGGACTCCCCTGAGAAATGCTGTTGAGGTGGAAGTAGCCCTAGTGGAATGTGTTCTGATCCCCTGTGGGGTAGGTTTTCCATGATGCTTATAGCAGAAATGGATGCAGTGTGCTATCCATTTGAAAATGGTTTGCTTTGAAATGGCCTTGCCCTCTGCCCCTGTAGCAAAGCTGACTAGCAGCTGGTCAGATTTTCTGAAAGGTTTAGTTCTGTCAAGATAGAATCTGAGCTGTCTGTGCACGTCCAAGGAGTGCAGGATCCTTGCCCTTTTATTCTGATAAATGGATGGATTGGTTTAAAGCCACACTGGACACCACCTTAGGCATAAAGGACGGGTTAGTCCTGAGGGAAACCTTGTCAGCATGGAAAATAACGAAGGGTTCCACAGCCATAGGTTCCTGTAACTCAGACACTCTTCTTGCTGAAGTTATGGCTAAAAGCAAGGCTGTTTTCCAAGAGAGGAATTTTAACTCTGCTGAAGCAGCAGGTTCAAAGGGGGAAGCGTGAGCTTTTCCAGTACAAAGTTAAGGTTCCAGGCAGGAGTGGGTGCTCTCCTAGGGTGGGCCTAAATTGTTAGCCCCTCTCAGGAGCTGTTTGATGAAAGGGTGAGAAAATAGAGGTGGCTCAGTATTACAATCAGCCGAGATGGCAGAGGCGTGAATCTTAATGGAGGAGAAGGATAGGCCTCTGTGGATTACCTCTACTACGTAATCCAGGATTTGAGGTAGGGAGGGCACTGCTGTGTCCTTTCCTTGAGACGGATTCCAAGAACTATATATTTTCCACTTTTCAGCATAGGATTTCCTAGTACTAGGCCTTCTGTCCTCAAAAATGACGTTCAGCACCTGTTTGCTGAGGGTTGCTGGTGGTGTATTCAGAGGATAAGCCAGGCTGATAGGTTTAGGGTTTGCAATTGTGGATGCAAACTCTGTCCCTCCTGCTGAGACAGCAGGGAAGGTGCCTGGTGAAGGTGCCAGGTTGGCACTCTTGTCAGACTGCGTAAGAGTGGGTACCAGTGCTGGCGTGGCCAGTCTGGGGCAATAAGAATTGCCCTTGGCCTGTCCTGTTTGATCTTCAGTAGTGCTATTGAGAGGAGGGGCATAGGGGGAAAGGCATAAATTGAGATGTTTTCCCATTTGAAGGATAGGGCATCCACCTTCCAGGCCCTGCTGTGAGGGTTCCTGGTGCAGAATTTGCTCAACTGGTGGTTCTCGGGGGAGGCAAAGAGGTTTACCTCCGGTGTCCTCCACCGCTGGATTAGAAGGTTGAAGGTGTTGGGCTCCAATTTCGTGTGGGTCTAGGAGATTTCTGCTTAAGTCGTCTGCCAGTGAATTTTGTTTGCCTGGCAGGAATTGAGCTTGTAGATGCACTTTGTTGCTCAAGGCTGTGTTCCACAGGGTCATGGCTAACCTGCAGAGTGGGTAAGAACAGGTTCCTCCCTGCTTGTTAATGTACCACATAACTACGGAGTTGTCTGTTTTTATCAGCAGCTGTCCTGGAAGGATTAGGTATTTGAAGGCTGTCAGAGCATTCTGTACAGCTAGCATCTCTTTTTGATTGATGTGCAGGAGAATTTTTCCTGGGCTCCACTTGCCCTGAATACATCTGCCTACCATGTGAGCCCCCCATGCATAGTCTGATGCGTCTGTTGTCATGATCTCAGCGGCGAAGGGTTGAGTGAAAAGCACTCCCTTGTTGTGGTTGCATGTTTCTGCCCACCAAAGGAACTCCCTTAGACAAGGTATGATAGGAATGACTGTTTCAAGGTCCTGACAATGTTGGCACCCAAGACTTTTTAAGTACCATTGAAGTTTCCTCATATGCAGTCTTGCATATGGAATTAGCAAAATGCATGAGGCCATGAACCCTAGGGCTTGCAGAAAGCTGGGTTGTGGTGGCCATTTGTTTGAAGTAGTCAGTCAAATAGACCTGTTTTTCTGGAGTGAGAAATGCCATCTGGGAAGTTGTGTTCAAGCTTGCTTCCCAGGAATACAAATTTTTGACTGGGCACCAGTTGTGATTTCTTTTCGTTGATGATGTGCCACAATGAAGTTATCAGTCTTTTTACAAATGCCAGGTGCTGAAATAGCAATTCCTGTCTGTCCGCCTGAATCAAGCAATCGTTCAAGTATGGGAAAATTTGGATATTTCTCTGCCTGCAGTATGCAATGGCTGGAGCCAGGCACTTTGTGAATACTCTGGGCACAGTAGATAAGCCAAAGGAAGTGCAGAGAATTAATAGTGCATTCAGCCTGCCCTGAAGTATAGACAATTCCTGCAAGACTCCCTTATGGGGATGTGCATAAAAGCTTCTTTTAAGTCTAGGGTGACTAACCAAGCATCATTGGCTAGCATAGGGAGAAGCTGTTGCAAGGTAAGCATTTTGAATTTTGGGATCACCACAAAGGTGTTGAGAATTGATAGATCCAGGAATGGACGCCAAGAGGCCTGTTTTCTGGGCACCAGGAACAGTCTGGTGTAGAAACCCTGCCACCTTTGTTCTACTGGAACAGGTTGAATAGCCCTGATATTGAGCAGGGAAAGTACTTGCTTTTGAGCCACTGCCCACTGGTTTGGAGAAAGGTCAGGTAACCCACTTCGGGTTGGCAGTGAATGGAAGTAGAATCTGTACCCCTGGGATACAATGTTTAGGACCCATCGGTCCTGAGTAATGGACATCCAGTTTTTTGCATGAAGGACAAGTTTTCCTCCTAGGGGCGCCAGTAATTGGGCAGGGCTGGGAAGGATAATTGAAAAGTCACTGTGAACTTTTTCCATAAGGGGGCGGCTTACCACTCCCTGTTTTTGAGGTGGGGGCACTCCACTGTTTAGATCTCTGCATATCCTGAGACTGTAGTCTGCGTGGTCTGTTTCCCCTGGGTTTGGGCTGAAGAGGCTGGAAAGGACCAGTTTTTAGAAGGAAAATGCCTACTGAATCTAGGTGGCTGCACTTGTAAGAATTCTTTAACAGTTTATATAGATTTAGCTTTTTCTTGCATCTTTTTAAGAACCTCTTCTGCTTTGGTGCCAATCAAACAAACAGTCTTTATTTAAAGGAGCGTCTAGTAATTTTGATTTGACATGATCTGGCAAGGTTTGTTCCTTCAGCCAAGCATACCTTCTCAGTACAAACCCAGTGACTGCAGCCCTGCAAGATGCTTCTAGGGCATCAAAGCCACACTGCAAAGTATGCTTACTAACTTGGTTTGCAGAATGCATTAACTCTTGTAAATCTTTATTTTCTGCACAATCAGGAAGTAACACCATTTTTTGTTTAATTTGTTCCATAATAAAAAGTGTGAAAATGGCAATTCAATGCCCTGATGGCAAGAGTTGCAGAGGTATACACCTTCTTACCCAATCTGTCTAAATCTCTGGAATCCCTGTCTGAAGGGGTAGGGTTTTTGGCTGTAGTAGCCTTAATAACTTTAGGTCCCTAGGAAATGGTCTCTGGATCCGCAGTAGGATTCTTAAAGAGAAATTTGTGAGAATCAGGTACTCTGTAGTACCTGTCAGGTTTTCTAGGGGCTGGTGGTAAAGTGTCTGGAGTAAGACTGGATTCCATGAAGACATCATCTTCAACATCCAGGAGAGGGGGTATAGCTAGAGGCCTGTGCTGAGACAACTCTAAAAATTCTCTGAGTCTCTTTTTGGACTGAGGGTAGTCCTGGCATTCCCAGAGGAAATGCTCTCTCTCAAAGTATGCAAGGTTTCACCAAAAGAAAAAACCTCTGGAGGAGGGGTAGAGGGAATGGACTCTTCTGTATCTGAATCTTCACAGGTTACGGGTATGTCCTGGTAATCAGAAGGGTCAGAGTCATCGGACTCCTGGTCTGTAGAATCAGAATGAAACTCAATTATTTGTCTCTTAGCAGGGGAAGGCTGGCTTCCCCTAATTAGGGTAATAATGTCTTCAGCCATTCTAAGCATTTGTTTTTGTGGCATGGGAGCTTGAGCATATGCTTTGGTCATCGGTTTTCTAGGCGTAATGTGTATTCTGGACCTGAGAAACTTGGTAGTTTTAGCTAAAGATGAAGTTGTCGGTTTAATTCGAACATAGGTAGGTCGGAATACACCATCAGAAGCCCGTGCCTGCACAGCGGCTCCGGACCTATCCAAGGTAGAGGCATCCGCAGGTTCCATAGTAGAAAAAGCATCTCACAGCATACCGGACTCTGAATGGGTCTCAGCAGAGGCCTGCGAATCTGTAGAAGTGGGCATCACAGGCTGCAAAGGCGCCTCACTGAGTACCAGCGGACTGGCGATTAGCTTAATGGAAGAGTCATCGGCAGTTCTGGACCTATGCTGTCTGCTCGGTTTTTATCTTTACATTTTTTTGGAAGATCGGTAGTCGGATGGCTTATTGAAGCCATTTCGGAATACGGAGAACGAGAGCAAAAGAATTTAGCAACAAAGACAGCCTGACTAATGGTTTGGGCGTTAAACAAGGCACAAAACTAATAGCGAGGGTCATCGTGGTCTGGGCCTAAACAAGTGACACAGTAAGAATGAAAACCTCTGTGAGGTATTTGCTTTCCAAAGGCAAGACAATTGTTAACTTTTTCTGACATCGGTTAGAGCAAGAAAAATGAATCCCCAATGGGGTACTTAGCTTTAGAAAAATAGAAGTTATGTACCTACCATAACGTTCCATGTTAGTTGTCTTCTTCTCGCCTTCTTTCTTGCTGGATGGGTTCGGAGCCGAACCTCGGCTCCGACTCGGCCACTCTAAAAGCTCGAGAGCTAGTTCCACCAGCTCGAGGCTCCCCTTTTATCCCACAATGCTAGGCGGTAATACCTCAGATCTCGTTTGTAAGCTAAGCCCAGCTAGGAAAAATCCAGAAATTGGAAGAAAGGGGTAACCCACCTCTATAGAGTGACAGAAAGAAGGTGACCTAAACCTGACGAGGGAATATATATATATATATATATATATATATATATATATATATATATATATATATATATATATATATATATATATATATATATATATACACATATAGAGGTGGTAGGAAAAATAAAGGTCACAATCGAACTCCTCTAGGTCTGTCCAGGCTAGGGGGAAGGAGGGTGGGACGCAAGAAAGAAGGCGAGAAGAAGACAACTAACATGGAACGTTATGGTAGGTACATTTTATTTATTTTTATTTATTTATTTAACATTTGTTGACCGGGAATGTCCGACTAGGTTCCACAGAGCCTGTTTTCAGCGGAGGCCCGGGGAGAAACGCCTACATAACTTCTATATGTTAAGTTGTCTATCTCGCCTTCATTCTTGTTGGATGGGACCGCGTCCCTAGCACCTTGTCCCGGGTGGCCTATCGGAACAGACTCTTGGGTACAGTGGAACCAAAGTTGGCCCTGTGTCTAGAAGCTAAGTCCAACTTATAGTGAGAAATGAACATATGGGGAGAAGCCCAAGTAGCTGCAGCACAAATAGAGTCAATAGGCAGCCTGTCTTGGAAAGCTATGGATGTAGCCAAAGCTCTAGTTGAATGAGCCCTAGGTTTGTTTGGTAACTGTTGATGCCTGATCTCATATACAAAAGAAATCAAAGAAGTAAGCCATCTGGAGAGAGATACTTTAGAAACCGGAAGGCCCTTTCTGCCTTCTGCATAAGAAACTAATAGCTGATCAGACTTTCTAACTTGTTTGGTCCTGTCTAAATAATACCTTAATTGTCGATGAACATCTAACCAATGTAATTTTTGTTCTGACCTGTTGGAATAGTTAGGGAAGAACACAGGAAGGTCAATGGTTTGATTTAGGTTTGCCAGAGAGGCTACTTTAGGTAAGAAGGATGGGTTGGGTATGTAAGGACACCCTATCCTTATGAAACAAAAGGTAAGGGGATCGACTACACAGTGCATGAAGTTCAGAGACTCTTCTAGCCGAAGTAATGGCTACCAAAAAGAGTGTTTTCCAGGATAGCAATTTCACTGAACACGAAGCCGCAGGTTCAAAGGGGGGAAGAATCAAAGATGTCAGAACCAAGTTAAGATCCCAAGAAGGAGGAGGATCTCTAATAGGAGGCTTGAGGAGAAATACTCCCTTTAAAAAGGCTTTGCAAAGTTTGTGAGACATGATGGCAGACTCTGAAATTCCAACATGAAAGTTAGATATGGCTGCCAGTTGGACCTTAATTGTAGAAGGAGATGAACCTGAGTGGAAAGGTTCGGCTAAAAAATCAAGGACTGATTGAATAGAAGCAGTGAACAGGTCTATGTCCCTTCCCTACGCCCAATAGGAAAAACGTTTCCACTTACTAAGATAAATCTTCCGAGTGGAGATTTTATGAGAAGCTATTAAAATATCTCGAACTGAGTGAGATATTAGAGGAAGCCTGGCTAGGGTTGGAACTGGAGGAACCATGCAGTGAGGTTCAGAGAGGAGAGGGAGCGATGTAACTGACCCGACTGATGGGTCAAAAGATCTGGAACTGGGTCCAGATGCCAGGGTTGCTCCAACAGAAAACGGTGTAGAAATGGGAACCAAACCTGTCGAGGCCAGTATGGAGCAATGAGGATCATGGAAGCTTTCTGAGCGATGGCTTTCTGAATTAATTGAGAAATCAGTGGGAAGGGAGGAAAGGCATACAGAAGTCCCCGGGGCCAATCTTGGACTAGAACGTCTCTGCTGGGATGGCCTGGTTGGGGAAAGAGAGTGAAATAATTTTCGCACTTGCTGTTTTGGGGAGTAGCAAAAAGATCACAGCAAGGCCAGCCCCACTTTAGAAAAACTTTCTCCAACACTGAATTTTTCAGAGACCACTCGTGAGGCATGAGAATAGCTCTGCTCAATTTGTCCGCAATGACATTAGACTTCCCGAGAATGTGCATTGCTATCAGAAACCACTGAGAAGAAATCGCCCATTGCCACAGTCTGAGTGCCTCTCGACATAGGGGGTAGGATCTGGTTCCGCCTTGTTTGTTGATGTACCACACTACAGACATGTTGTCTGTCTGAATTGCTATTGTTCCTATGGGAAGAGAGTCTTGAAGGGCCTGCAACGCTAAAAGCACTGCTCTCATCTCTAGAACATTTATATGCAAGTGGCATTCGTAAGGTTGCCATGTGCCCTGGACTGTCCTGCCCTGATAATGCCCCCCCCACCCGATCAGGGAGGCGTCCGTTGTCAGAGTAGCAACCGGAGGGGGAGGAACAAAGGGTCTTCCTAGGAAGAGCTGGGGGGATGTAATCCACCAAGAAAGGTGATTCCTGCATGATTGTGTTATCACAATGGAGTGGGACATCGGAAGTTGTTGGTATGACCATTGTGTGAAGAGCATCCATTGTAAAATTCTCATGTGTAATCTGGCTAATGGAAGGAGAGGGATAGCAGCCGCCATTATCCCCAATACCTTCAGGACCAGTCGGGCTTTGATTTTGTTGCTGTGGAGGAGAAGAGAGACTTGTTTGTGTATGTCTGCTATCCTCTGGTCTGTGAGTCTGGCTGACATGCTGACTGTGTCTAGATTTGCGCCTATGAAGGTAATAGCATGACAAGGCGACAAAACAGACTTTTTGCAATTTATTGAGATACTTAGCTTTCGACATGTGTGAAAAGTGTAGTCCCTGGCAAGTAGCAGAAGATGCTTGGTGGGGGCTGTAAGGAGCCAGTCATCTAAGTATGGAAACACCTGGAATCCTTGACGTCTCAGATGAGAGGCGACCACTGCCATGCATTTGGTAAACATCCGGGGGGCTGTGGCGAGTCCAAAGGGCAGGGCTCTGAATTGAAAATGACTGGTTCCCAGCCTGAAGAGGAGAAATCTCCTGGAGCGTCTGTTCATTTTTATATGATAGTATGCATCCTGGAGGTCTATAGAGCACATCCAGTTGTCCTGCCCCAAGAGGGGTAGGTTGGACTGCAGCGTGACCATCCAAAATTTTGTTTTCTTGACAGACTTGTTCAAGTTGCTGAGATCCAAAATGGGTCTCCAGTCCCCTGTTTTCTTTGGAACCAAAAAGAATTTGGAGTAGATTCCGGATCCTTGCTGGTCTGCTGGAACTGGTTGAATGGCTCTTTTTGCAAGCAACTTTGATATTTCTAACACTGCTTGCTCCCTTTGAGTGGGTGGAACGTCTGGAAGGGATTTTTTGATTGTTTTGGAATGCGAAAGAATGGGATCGAATAGCCTTCGGAAATGATAGACTGTACCCACTTGTCTTGAGTTAGGGATTGCCAGGCTTCTGGGTACAGTGATAATCTTCCCCCAACTGCCTCCGAAGGTGGACAGTCGGGGCAACACCTCAGGGATGCTGAAAGGGCTTGTCAGAAAAAGTTTCTCGACTGCCCTGATTCTGCGGACCCCCCCCTGCCTCTAGGGCGGCGTCTACCATTATTGTTCCCCCCTCTGCCTCTAGAGGGGAACCGACTCTGTGTGTCAGACAAAGCTCCTTGAGATTGTTTGTGGAACCCCATCTTTCCCCCCTTCTGGCCCTTGGGGTAAGGCCTAGAAGGAGTAGAAAAACGGACTCCCACAGCAGAGAGAGTTTTGCCATCAGTCTCGCACCTCGTCAGGGTTTCTTTCAACTGAGGACCAAAAAGGGACGATCCATCAAACGGGGAGTTAGTGAAAGACGCCTTGAAAGGGTCCGCAAAATTGCATAGCCACATCCAGGCATGCCAGCGTAAGGCCACACCTGTACCTGCGGCTCTGCTCGCTCCATCCGCCGCATATGAAAGGAGGCGCATGGAGGAGTTAGCTATTGAACTGAGGGTAGCCAGCTGAGAGTTCATCTTATCCTGAAAACCCGCAGCTGTTGGATCCTTTAACATCTCACTCGCTTCCTTGAACAAGTCTCTCTGAAGACGAGTGAAATGACAGAGGTAGTTCAGCGAACGCATAGAAAAGGTCGCTGACGAGAACATCCGTTTCCCGTACCTGTCCATAGTCCTAGATTCCTTGTTAGGAGGATGGACGGGCACTGAAGGATCAGCTAGTTCCTTCTTGGTGGCAGCAGCCACCACCATAGCATCCACAGAAACTCCCGATGAACGAAAAAGAAACCAAAAACTCCTTTGGTCAAAAATTGTTTGTCTGCTGGGGCCGTAATAAACTTTGAAGGTCTCCTGGGGGTGGGGTCCACAGAGTCAGGAGCCGTCCAGGCCTTTTTTGCTACCACCTGCATGAGGGGGTCAAAGGGAGGGGACACCCAGGAGGTGGAAGGGCGAGAGCCGAACGCCTCAAGATACACAGATTCATCCTCTGAAGGGTTGAGGGCTGGCCAATTCCCCCTCTGTTTTAAGATCTCCAGGATGTCTGCAAAGGAGACATCTTCAGAGGGGGAACGGGGGGAACCTTCAGAATCCTCTAAATCTGTGTCAAGAGGTGACAGACTCAGGTGAGTCGATGTGCTTCCTCTTGCACTGTCTCTTCCTAGGGGGCTCTCCTGCCAGGTCAGGAGAGGCCTCAGGAAAGGAGGAGATCCCCACTGGGGATACTTGAGGAGCTGGCTCTCTGCGATCCGGGATGAGGGAGTGAGCAGAAATTACCTGAGGCACCGTGGAGGGAGGGGCGGACGGAGCCGAATGTGGAGTTGAACCAGGTTCTAACACTCCACATGACCTCGAAGGCACCCCTGTCAGGCAGAGCCAGAGGTCTCCGCTCCAAAAAGCTGAAAACCTCCCCCGGCACCGACAGTGATGGCTCCGAGGCCGATGTCGGAGCCGAACTCACCAACGCCGAAGCACCGAGAGGAAGAGCGGGGTCGGACAAGGGTCCGATGCCACTCACCCCCTCGGAGCCAACGAGGGTAGTCCGGCGCCGAGATTCCTCCAAAGAAGAAATCAGAGCAGACGACGGTGCCGAAGATAATTGTATTGGTTCCGACGCCGCCACAGTCTCGGGTCCGAAACGCCCCGGCTCCGAACTCAAAGGAGTCGGAGGAGGAACATTTTGAGTGATAGGGTTAACCATTGACTGATGAGTCGGGCTCTGAAGCATCTGGGCCAGTGCCTCGGACTTTAGAAGTCGACTCACTACCCTCTGAAGGTCATGATCTGAAAGTCTCGATGACCTAGAGGAGAGAGACCTATGGCTCCGTTCAGACAGCAAAGGAGATGCTGGAGCCGAATGAACGGAGCCAACAGACGGTGACCTAGACCTTTTCCTAGTTGTCGGTTCCGATAACCTTATCAGAGCCGACTCAGTGATGTCTAACACCTCGGCTCTGGCCGGAGCCGAGGAAACAGAAGAAATACGTGTTCGAGTCCCATCGGTTCCGGTCGGAGCCGATGTTGGAACAGACTTTGAAGCCCCAGGTGACGACTCGGAAGCTGGAGCCGACGACCTGGTAGGCTTCGAGGGTTTACCCGAAGATAGAGTTGGGGGACCCTCAGGCTTCAATAAGCCTCGTAAAATAAGCTTATTTTTTCTTTCCTGCAGGACTCTAGGGCTGAAGCCATGGCAAACAGCACAAGAGTCCTGCAGGTGCAAAGTTCCCAGGCAGTACACGCAAGAAGTGTGACCGCCTGTCAGAGACATCTTCTGACAGCACGAGTCACACTTCTTAAAGCCTGAGACCTTTGATTCTTTAGACATTAGTAAAAATAGAAAGTGTAATCACTGACACAAACACACCGATTACACTAACTGAAAATTTAAATTAAACTAATTAAGCCAAAAATTAGTAATTTGTTCCCTACAAAAAACACACACACACTCCACTACTAGGAGGGGGAGGGAAGGGCCAGAAGGCCTAAGGAAAGAACTCCTAAGTTCTTGAAGTAAAAAGGGGAAGAAACTGGAGGGGATGGATAGAAAACTACTTAACTTTGGTAAATAAAAGAAAAAAACTAAGTTAAAGGGGTTTTAAATAAGTTTTAGATTGCTCTAAATAAACTAACCTGAAGCCGGTTGGAACACCGCACCTCGATCGCTATAGCGGCAAACGAGATTGGGGTATTACCGCCTAGCATTGTGGGATAAAAGGGGAGCCTCGAGCCGGTGGAACTAGCTCTCGAGCTTTTAGAGTGGCCGAGTCGGAGCCGAGGTTCGGCTCCGAACCCATCCAGCAAGAATGAAGGCGAGATAGACGACTTAACATCTTCAGGTTTGAAACTTGAAAAATGAAAATTTCAGATAGCGGCCGGCACTTGCGAACTGCTTCTGCTTCGGCTCCTTCTCGGCAAGAAAGACTGATGCAATGGCATTGGCTGCCTGTTTTATACCCCTGACGACCTGATGTCATGGAAGAGGCGACAGCATCTGATGCAGAAATCCCAAGACTGTGGTATTCAGGCCGACTGAAGGTTACCTGCAGGCAGATAACCCAAGTGTGATGACTGCAACAGTGAGACACGAAGAACATCTACAGTTATCCGGCATCTACCAATCCCCATGGGTGCCGGTTAACCGAGAATTTACTGTAGTAAGGCCCTAATGAGCTTAATTCTGGTGGCTGCTAAAAAAGCAATTACTAGAAAATGGAAATCAAAGTCTAAACCAATGGTATTTGAAGCGGTGAATATTGTAAAAAAAGATAAAATAACTGGAAGCGGGATCCTTAGAAAAGGACAGGAACAAATTACATTGAAAAAATGGAAAATGTGGGAACATTACATGCAGAATAATGTTTTAGAAGAGGAGTGAGGCTTAAAGGAAGGCAAGAATTGAGCAATTTAGGTAATGTTGGATTAATGATAACTGTATAAAAGAATGCACATCATGTATAATGTTTGTAACTGTGAACATGGTTTGATTTCTTTTATATAAATGTTTGTTTACCTGTGCCTTACATGAGAATTCAATAAAGGCATTCAAACACATTACTTTATATTACTCTGTATATTATTCATAGTATCTTTTCTACTCTGACTAGTCTTTGAAAATATATGATTATTGGACACAACCAGGATCACAGTGTAATTATAACATCTGAACTATCTGTTTATCCTCCATTAAGTGTATCTTCTCAATACACATTCTATGTATTCTTATAAAGCAGATGAAATGGGTGGCAAACACTCTCATCAAAAAGTTTCTTTTTATACAATTGAATGGCAATCTTATCTCCATTTGCACCCTCATAAGTACATACTACACTAAATGCCCTTGTGGACCATTTTAAGCTTAGCCAATTTTCCCTTCATGAGAATCAAACCCTATACCTTTTGAATTTGAGGTAAACACCTTAATTATTATACCAACTCCCAACCCCTCAAGAGAAACATCTAAAAACTCTGGTACTGGCAATACCCTCCTCTCAAAAGTAAATCACAATTTATTGTTTTGTACAACACAATACTTCATCTGCTAAATCTTTGCCACCTCAACATATAAAATACATTTATCTAAATAACATTTGCTGTGGAGTAACCATGAATGCCCATGGGCCTAGCAAAGGAAACAATGCCTAGATATTCAGCAATTCAAACTTTGGAACCTCTACGAATTTGTTTAATCTTAAGAGGTCCAGGGTGCGTCTCTCCAGTGGCATCTTTTCTGGGAACTATGAAGAGTCTGGAATAGAATCTTTTCTCCTTCTGTCATGATGGAATCTTTCTATAGTGCCTTGACAGAACCATCAAGGTTTTCCCCTCATGGGGGCTTCAGCAGAGACCGCAGTCCCTCAGGCAGAGCTGCATGCTAAGGGGCAGTCTTGGGTTGTGGCTATCACTAATTAGCTATGTGCTATCTCCTCAAAATGTCCACGGCTCCCAATTTTCTTAGCCTACCACTTCGAAAAATTATTCTGCCATGTAAAATTTTACTCTTTACTTTATTCTGTGAGGAAAAATTGACCAGAGTGAAAACATGGGAGTATTCATAATGCAAGTAAATTCAACTAAGATATGGGGCTGAGGAGCCATTAATATTTGTATGTGTGTGGACATACGTGCGCATATCACTAGGGGTATGAATGAAGTTGTACAAATGTGCGTCTGCTAGTGCTTATGTGCAGGTGGGTGTGTGACCGTACATGTGCCTGCCTGGGTGATTGCACTAGTGGGATTAGGTAGGGAATCAAGACTGTGTGTGTGCGTGTGTGTGTGTGTGTGTGTGTGTGTGTGTGTGTGTGTGTGTGTGTGTGTGTGTGTGTGTGTGTGTGTGTGTCTGTGAGCACTCATGTTGGAGCATGTGTGTGGATTAATGATCAACTGTGGGGGGAGGGGCTTAATTTATGAGTGACTGTGCGTGTGAGTGTGTGTGGAAGCTGGGGTTGCCTTTGCTAACATGCTACATGGCCATCAGGGAGAAAACAATCAATGTCCTCCACGGTGGAATTTACAGGGAAATAATGGACCTAGCAGGGGTAGAGAGGCCCTCCTCTTGCAGAAATGGGCCTCATAACACCCCTGGATGGTCTGTTACTTCCCTGCAATGCCCAACCTGGAGGGCATTATTACTTGCATGGCAAACACATTTTGAGAACTTTACACACTGCTTCCCAGCTTGTTTTTCTGGCTTTGGTTCACTACCTAATGCTTCTCTCCTAGTGAAATTAGGGTTGCCACCTTTTCAAATGCCCAAAGTGGGACATTGTAGAAATGTGAGATTTTGCAGGACAAAACATACCCATGGCCCATGCAAATGACAGAACTTCACTTTTTTTGCCAAAATAAAAGCTTATTTTTGTAACATTTGAGTTGATTATGCTACTTCATACAATATTTATGTGTTCTGGATACAGAATAACTGTTTTATGCAACTATTTAAAATCTCAGGACATTTGCCGTTTTTTGCAGGACACAACTGCCCAAAGAAGGACAGGTGGTAACCCTAAGTGAAGTACATTACAATGGTTCATGGCAGCCCAACCCCCTACAGAAAAAAGAAAGGTATAACTTCATTTACCAATCCTCCTATACAAAACACAGTTCAAAAAAGTGCTTAGGAACAAAGATTGGGGTCTACTACTGTGACACTGCACAGTAATATGCTGAAATGTTCTGGCTGCACACAGAATTAATCATGCCAAAGTTTACCAATATGATTCAAACTACAGAGATGCTTTTCTTGTTTAAATGTAGCCTTTGAGGCTACTTGTACTTTGCAATAGCCTATGTGTCTATAAGTTTGTGTTAAGTGTGTGGCCTAGGTTTTGGTTTCAGGAGATTCAGCAAGACTATCCTCTTTTCCCAGCTATCAAATAAATAAAACTGAAACGTTCCTGTCTGTATGAAAAAACTTACTATAAAACAAAGTGTGTGTGTGTGTGTGTGTGGGGGGGGGGGGTATTTTGCAGTTTCTGTAGCATTAATACAAGGAGAAAACCTACTTAAATAAACAGACTGGGAATGATTTCAAGAAAAATTAGTTATTGTTCTTCCACTTAATGTTTCTCTAAGATTAGCAAAAGCTTTTAAACTTCTTAAAATTAAAAGCAGAATGCACAACCTTGCATACCATTCTAGCACTGTCACAAACAAAAACAAAGATCAAGCTAAAAAGCAAAGCCAACAAATTCACAATAAGAGTTTTCCAGAATGGTATACATATGTATTAAAAAGTCTGATCTTGTTCTCACTTATTTACAGTCAGCATCGTCTAGAAAGTCAGGTGTCTTAACAAGTGACATGTTATCTAACTCAATTTTAAGTGTTCCTTCTGCAAGCATTAAACCACCTGCCAGCTAATTAAAAGGATCCTTTAAGGTCAACTACTGAGTGCAAAGCCTATTATTTTTTTTACTTACAAATGAAAGAAATTGTTCTCATGCAGTATGAATAATAAGTTGTTTCTATTAATCATCAGCTATGCTTTATACCACACAATATCATCTAAAAAATCATTACTCTTGTTCTTCTTCAATCTAACGAATCATGTTTCACCTCTGGAAGCTTCCAGAGAAAATTATAAATAGCTTGCAGTGCTAGATTCACCAAGAAAATTCTGCAGCTAGATGGAAACATAATTCCTAGTACTCAAATGGAAAGATTTATGCTTACAGGAAAAATGAAAAGTCTGGCTAATGGAAGGGCAGACACGTGTACAATCCCTACTTAGAAACTAAAGCTAACAGCACAGGGACAACCAGCTATTATTTTTCTGATGCAGTATTACCCATTAATATCTAACTTAATTTATAAATGTTAAGAGAAAGAAACAGCAGAAGCCATTGGGAACTGAACTTTGTTATAAAGTGTCCAGTATACTAATAGAGTTGAGGTTTACATGGATGGACCACAGCGAACCAAATGCACTTTTTTAACTAACTGTTAACCAGGTAAGCCAACTGTACAAACTTTCCTTTTTTAGGAACAATATGGGAACAATCTCTTGATAAGTGACTTGCTCAGATTCCTACTGTAGGGAAATGATGGTGAAAGCATCACACCCTGTACCCCAGAGTACAGGAATCAGATCAGACTCAAAAGCCTTAATCCTCTGCACTAAGTGCAAGGCATTTATTTTCTGTACTATATTAACTACAAATACTTAACATACCACTCCTATACTTTCAGATCAGAAATTGCAAAACAGTATGTCCATGAGCCTAGCGTGACTTTAAAGACTGGGAGAGAATAGCTGTTAAGAGAGACAGGCAGTAAGATAAATGGACAGATAGATAAATGTCTATTTTTGAACACCTTTATTAAATTATCACTTAAAACATAGATACACATACATTTCTAGAAAAGAAAAAACATATTAACATTTTTTTCCATTTACATATATTATACATGACATATATTTTCTTTCTTTATAACAATTATCCTTCAGTCCATCTTCACATAAGATTGCTCAATTTCTGCCTTCCCTTATACCTCACTCCTCTTCCTCCAGAACATTATTTTGCATGTACTGTTCCTACAAAATCCATTTGTTTATACGTAATTTGCGCTCCTTCCCTTTTCTAAAGACCCCACATCCAGTTGTTTTATCTCTTTTACAATATTCAATACTTCAAATACAGTTAATTTAAATTTTGATTTCCATTTTCTAGTAATTGCTTATTTTGACAGGCAAGAGAATTAAATTTAAGTCCTTACAATGTCTAAGCAATTCAGATCCTGTGTACCAGCTCAAAAGAATAATTTCCTTAGTTACAGCCACTTGCTCCCCCAATATTTCTGACAGAGTACTCTGCAGGGAATTAAATCTGCCAACTCATTACACTCCAAAAACATGTTCCCAGTTACAGCTTTCCTCCCCATCACGTGTCCAGCATTTGCTATACACCTGAGGAAAAATTCTTTGCAGTCTGCTTTGGGTATAAAAGTACCTATGTAAACATCTACAGGAAAAAGTCCTAAACCTTCTTAGTACATAGGTGATTACTAGACTAACTTCCTCTAAGGTCCTTTTAAACCAACCCACGTTCCCAAATTTATCAGGCAGGTTTTGATATCCTACAGTTATTTTAAGTGGTATATGTAGGCTTCAGCATGGGTGGTCAAGGATTTAGTCTGCCTCTGTCTAACAGAGGCATAGGTGCCACACCAAGGGTGAACTGATTCCCCATTCAGTTGTCCAAGTTTTGCTTGAACTTTGTTAGGAATAACTCTGCTTCACATGGATGGGAATCCTATCCCAAAGAAGGGACAGTCTGTGAGATGCACACCTACCCCTCTGACATATCCTATTTATGTTGCAGGATGAGGACTAGGTCTCTAGATCAGTTAATTCTGATGTCATTTATTTTGTGGATGCACAACAGGTCCATCAGAGCAGGATCAGAGGTTGATATGTTGGCTAGGCAGCAGTCTGTAAGAGAATGAATATAGGGATAAGAGTTTGAGGCTGTCTGTGTGGCACATCTTGTTTACACCTTGTATTCTTTTAGTGAGGACACTCTGTGTAGGCTCTAGTTTACATAAGACTGGTGAGGAGCATGCCAACTATGTTACATACTTGGAAGCCATATACATGTTCTCCCACTGTTCTCTTTTAAATTGTATTTCCAGTCTCTCTTCCCAGTATTTTTTAACCTCCTCTGACTGATTCATATAGTCAGGCAATAGTTAATTTGCCCTACTAATTTACTTTTTTTTTTTGCCTTTTGCCAACACTCTGATATCAAACCTTGGGATGGAAGGCAGTCTCTAAACTGCAGTCCAAACATCTGCTTGGCCTACACTCATTCTATTACCTTTCCTTCTCTAATTATTTGCTGCCAATTCTTTGGTCAGACTGACAGTCATCTCCAGTACATTCTAGTCCCCTCTTGCCTATTTTCTGTTCCCCTAATTGCAGTCATCCCTAAATGCAAAATCTCCATTCCTGCAATGGCATCTTTGTGAGTGTGAGTGTGTAAACTTTAGAGATTATAAAACTCATTGGGTATATTTTAATAGCCTTAACAGGTTAGTCTGTATGAGGTTATGTCACTCTCAAGGAATCTCTCCAAACATCAGTTAGCATGCATCCCATACAAAAGAGGTATTATACAATCATAGTTATTCTAGTGAAAGCCAAAACTTGAGAAAACATTTTCTTGCAATAAAGTCAATATGTTTATTTCACTTTGTTAACTGGGTCAGTTCCACTGAATCCAAGGCTCATTAACAACACAAGTCCAAAGAGAAAATATCACAAAATAAAAACAAAGGAAGTGGGAAGAAACCAGTGTACCTACAGGCAGTGGAATATTCAGACTCCACTTAATCATCATATACCTTATGCAGTAAGCAGGCTGCAAAGAAAGAATCATCAAAGCCAATCAGAATTTCAAGCAGGGGGGGTGGTGCCCAAGTAAACAAACTACTGCAAGAGTATGACGTTGAATGCAGTACAGTTATGTGATGAACGGCGCAGTGGAGCAGTGGTTACATTGTCACCTGACAACAAGAGGTTCTTCAGTTAGATTCTCAGCTGGGCTACCTTAAGTGGAGCATCTGCATGCTCTCCCTGTGGTCATGTGGGTTTCCTCTGGGTGCTCCGGTTTCCTCCCATATTAGAAAGACATGCATCTGCAGCGTTTCTCCCTGGGCCTCTGCTGAAAATTAGCTTTGTTCCAAGTTGGACTTTCCCGGTAAACAAACACTAAATAAATAAAATAAAATAAACGCTGACTCACTTTCAAAGCTTGAAATACTGAAATGTCGAATTTCAGTACCTCGAGATGAAAATATCAGAAGTGAAAATCACGAACCACGGAAATTGTCCCAGGGCAAGTAAACACTTGACCAAAACTATAAACTACATACCATACAATTATAAACTCGCCTTGGTGGGGGGTATGCCCCCCACATTCCCCAATGTGGGGTGGGGCTCTGCACCCCACACACCCACCTAACTATATATACCAACTCCAGGATCACACTACAGTGAGGCATATCCACCCATGACAGGCAAGTGTTTATTTGGCCTGGGATAATTTCCATGGTTCATGATTATCACTTTTGATTTTTTCATCTTGAGATACTGAAATTCAACATTTCAGTATTTCAAGCTTTGAAACTGAAACTGATGAACCCACCAGACACAGTAAATATTCAATTTATTTTTTCCCCTAGTCTCAGCCATAATCTTTGGTTATTTTCAGCTCTTGCAAAAAATGAGTGGCTAGACCTGTTTTAGTAGCTAATACCTCCTCAGTGTTGCTTATAAATTACAGCCTCTTGCTCTTGCCACTTGCTATTACTGCAGTATAATTGCAGGAAATGGTGAGCTCCCACTATAATTTAGCAGCCAAACCTTCCACCAAGTAATCAGTGAAGAGGTACAAAGTTTACATACCATGAAAATTACCATAATAAAATGTCTAAACTGTGTCTAGCAAATGGAAGTACATAAATAAATATAATTAATAAATAAACAGACAAAATCATAGGATCACAGGAAGTTACTAGGCTATTGGCCCTGAGGCCGTTATAAGCCTAGCCAAGAGTTTAGCCCATGTTTAGACAAATCAGCACCCTATGCCAATGTCCAGCAGGGACACGGGAGGAATCCCAGGGATGTATTTTCTATTTCCCATCCAGTTATCCAGGTTGCACTTAAAAAGGGGTAAAGCGGTACTCTGCTTGACATGGAGAGGAAGTCTATTCCACAGATAGGGGAGTCTCTGGGACACAAATCTACCCACCAACAAGTCCTACTGAAGTCAGCTTGAGGCCGTGAGTGCGGGTTACTCAAGTGGAGCTTGACTTGCAGATATGCAGCAGTCCCAACAAGGTGGGGTCCAAGATAGCCTTGTATGCCACACAGAGGTCACCATTGAGGAGTCTGTATGAAACTGAGTAAAGGGATAGGGCTTTTAGCCTATCTGTGTATGGTAGATATTTGAGGCCCTGGATTCTCCTGGTGAGGAACCTCTGTGGTCTCTCTAGCTGCTGCATTTGCTTAGCAAGGTACATGTCGAACGGGCCATTGTACTCAATGGGCCTTACAACGGAAGAATACAGGGATGTTATGACCTCCTTGTCCCTGGATGAGATACCCTTACTTATGAGGTGGGCCATGTAAAAAGCTTTCTGTACAATGGAAGCAACATGGTGGTCAAGTGTCAGGTTGCTTTCAATCTGGGTGCCCATATCCCTAACGAATGATTGCGTGCTTAGGACATTGTTATTAATATGATAATCTGCAGGGACGTTACTCTCCCCAAAGGGGACAATGATGCATTTTTTGGTATTCTGCTTGAGGCCATGTTTCTGGCACCAGTCATTTGTTTGGGTGAGGTCATCTTGGAGGATATCCACATCACTAGGGGAATTGATGACAGGTCCCAAATTGCAGTCATCTGCAAACCTGGTCAGCATAGCCCATTGGTTTTGGCCTGTAATTCAGAAAAGTATATCCCAAATAACAGAGGCCCTAAGATCGAACCCTGGGGTACACCGCTTGATAAGGTTCTACTGCTTGAGGTGGCTTCCCCTATTTTAACTAGGTGGGTTCTATCAGTGAGCCAGTTAGCTACCCATCTGGTAACATACAGATTGATGCCTAGTTGAGAGAGTTTATCTATTATGCCCGAGTGGGGAATAGTGTCGAAGGCTTTGGCCAGGTCAAGGTAGGTGGTGTGCACACAGTCTTGCCCTCATCCATGGGTTTAGTGACTGTCGCAAAAAAGTCAACCAAACTTAACAGACATGTCCTGCCCTTGAAGAAGCTAAACTGTGTGGGATCGAGTGTTTTGAGGTTGCCATTGTCTTTGTTAATGAGGTTCATGATATCCATGAGGTCCATCCTCCCTTATTTAGTATGCCGACTCCACACTTATATCCATCTCAAATAACATTCCTGAACTACACTCCCTGACCCAACAGGTCCTACTATTCACTAAGCAATGGCTTTCTCACAACCTATTGATCCTAAATCCCAAAAAGACCAAACTCCTACTTTTCCTTCCCCGTTCTCTTTCTCATCACAAAAACCTCCTTTTTTATTAAATCTTCAAACACAACTATCCAACCTGGCACCCACACAAAACTCCTAGGGGTCATTATCGATGACAAACTAAAGTTCAACCTACACATACTCCAATGTATATAAAAGACAAACCAGAAACTAGGTCTACTACAGCGGAACAAAAAATTCCCATTATAGAGTACAACGCCCCTTTTGGTAGGTACCTCACAAGACATCTACAACAACTGGAAAGGCCGCAAAAATACCTCACAAAGAGGATTACTGGCCTCAAACAGATGCTTATGCAGACTGTCTCAAAAAACTCCAGCTTTACTCCGTCATATATCGCCTACTCAGAGGCAATCTCTGCCTAACATACAAAGCTATGTCAAACCCAGAGCTGTGGGACATGCTCCACTTAAAGAAATCCCAATCCCTCAGAGCTACATGCTCTAGGGACCTAAACCTTGTCACCACAATAAACAGAACATGCTGGAGAGATAGATTCCTGTCCCAGAGACTTTCCATACTCTGAAACAGACTACCTACCTATGTCAAACAGAGCTCCTCATTAGCACTCCAAGAAAAATCTTGATGATTGGATGGGTAATAGGAAATTCACCCCGGGGATCACTTCTGTGGTTCTACTTGATAGGGGCACAGGAAAATAATTTTCTTGGGTGGCGAAAACCAGGGTACCTTTTTGGCTAGGCTTGTATAGGCCCTAGGGCCAATAGCATAATACCTACCTATGAACCTAAGCCCTGAATCAGGACTTACCCTGGGCCAGGCACTCCTCCTCTCCTCCCTCTTATATGCCGCCCCAGTTCTTACCAGTATCCAGGCCTCCATGCTAAACAAACTCCAACAGACTTACCATAAAATAGCCAGACTCATTATTAACTCCCCATACAACTCACACAACTGCATTTTTTTAAACTCTCTTCAATGACTTGAACTTCCCCAATTTTTGCTATCTTATCAATTTCATATGCTACACTCTATTCTTTATAAATCCTCCTTCTGTCCATCTCTATCTTCCTTAGTCTCCATCTACATCCCATCCCAGACCCTCCATATGTTTAACCAACAATTACTTGATATCTACCACCCAAAAAGGTCAGTAGGCAACCTACTCTACAAACACTCCCTTGCCCATGCTTGGAACAAATTTCCCCTTGACTTATGTTCAATCTCCCAAACCTCACACTTTAAAAATGAACTAAAAGCTTATTTTCTCATTTCCAGAACCAGCCCTTGCCATGACCCCACCTAGTCTTCCTGCCCTTTATGTACCCTCAAAAGGACCATACTTAGTACCTCATTACACCTCTCTCTCCAATGTGTCTACTATGCATTTTCATAATTTATACAAACAAAAATGTTTTATTGTTGACTTATTGAACTATATCAATGTAAAATTATGTTACTTAGCTTCTTTTTAATGCAACTTTAACTTTATGCATGTAACCCAAAATATGTGAATCTTTTTGCTATAACTGCTATTATATCTATACTGTTTAAAATTGTAATTGTTTAAATATGTACTACTGGAGCTTTTCTCCTCGGGTCTCCACTGAAATGGGCTACAAGCCTAGTTGGACAAACCCGGTTAACAAATGTCAATAAATAAATAAATAAATAAATAAATATATGATAACCCATTCCATGGCCTTGCAGATCAGGTTAGTTAGGCTGATGGGTCTATAATTTCCCAGATCGGTGGACGCTCCACCTTTGTGTAAAGGGATGACAGTGGCTGTCCTCCCTGGACTACATGAAAAGAGACATGGAAGAGCTCTCTGATAATGTAGCCCAGGCCGACATGACCCTGACCCTGAGTAGCATTCTGCCCTCACCAAGAATGATACCACGGTATAAAGACAAAATTATCAATTTCAACAATTGGCCAGGTTTCTGGTGTCATTCAAAGGGGATCCAGTGTCTGTCTGCCTGGGATGACATGCTCGACAAGCCACACTGCTTTGCTAGAGACGGCTTGCACCTTGTCAGCCTGAGGCTTTCGAATACTGGCCAAGGCTCTTGCCACTCCCATAGTGCATTTTTTAGGCAAGGCTCAAAAGACAAACCCACCGCCATAAATAGCACAAGTAACAAAAATCTAAGGGTAATACTACTCAATCAGCAACCAAAAGAAACCACACAGAAAACTAAGAAAAAGATGTTGGTAAGTCAGCTCCAAGGGCTAGGCACATGCAGGTACAAAAGTTCAGGTAACTGTAGGTTATAGTCCAATCCAATGTACTTAATACCAGAAGTTATAAAAACACTGCTTTATTCACTAAGCCAAAATAAAAGTAAAACGCTGCACCAGCGTTTTTCGTTCTGATAAATATCAGAACTTCTTCAGACAACCAACAACGCTAGTTCAAAGCATTTTAAAACAAAGCACTAGGTTAAGACAGATGTCAGTAATTACATTAATTGCTGTATCCCTTGTGTTTAAAGCGATACACTCAAATAACTTCTTTTATGTAATACTGAACCAGAAGTTTTTTAAAAGACTGACCAAAATTCTCACTTAAAAGATTTTACATTAAAAACATGAAAAGAAGTCACTGTTATAATATTATCATATCATATCTAAATTCTTCTACTTGCATCTATACTTTAAAACTACACACAAGTACTACTAAAAAGTCATATATAATAAAACCTTAAACTATGCTAATACTAATAAGTATTGCTAAGTACTGCTTACTTACAAAGCTGTGTTTTGGTTCTAGTTACACCTTCAAGGGCATTCAATAACATACACAAACAACAAAAAGAAAATGAACTATCTCAGTAAACTTTTTATCTTTAAAATACATGAAATTGAGCAACTCTCATTTAACCCTGGGTCTCTGTTTGCAGCTAAACGAAGCTGCCACGCTAATTCTTTCTTTTCTAGTTCCAGTTTTAAAAATTGGTCATTCACAAAGCTAAAATCCACTAAGTCTTTCACAATTTGGTCTATGACCATGAATGAAAATACATGGTCTGGGTACCTGGCACAGTGTCTTGCCAGAGCATTATCGTTTTTACCCTTGCTGATTGCGTATAAATGTTCGTACATTCTGTCACGCAAACGTCTCTCCGTCTTTCCTACGTAAAATGATGGGCACTGCCCACACTGTGCCAGATATACAATAGCCTTAGAGTCACATGTATATGATCCCCTAACAGAGTATGTCGTTGTTCTAATAGTAAATTGATCCGAGGTCATTAAATACTTACAATATTTACAAGCACCACATTTTCTCGTCCCATTTCTATTTTGTTTTTTTGGTACCTTCATTTCAAGTACTCTTTTCATATTAATACCTCTTTTGAATATTATTATGGGTTAAAGTTCAAAATATTGGCAACATTCCTGTCTAATGTTAAATAACTCCAATATTTTCTAACTACTTTACCTATTTCAGGTGCCTCTGGACAATATGTAAATATAAAAGCTGTCGCAAAATTCCTATATATCTCGGTGCTATTAGAACTAGTTTGATCCATGTTTCCTATACCATCGGTCACTGTGTTGTTGTTATTAAGACCTGTGTCAGTGGCCAGGTCTAGTGTTATAGTCCCTAGGTCACTTCCCAAAATAGGTTTATATATCCCTTTGTCCCTTTTATCCTTTACTTCCTGGAAAAGTGTATTTAGGAAGGAAGCAGGATAACCTCTCCTTATAAACATAAGGTATAGCAGGTCACATTCTTCTTCAAAGTCATCTTTCAAGGTCACCATTCTTGCCACTCTCACCAGTTGTCCCTTCACAACAGCTTTCTTTTGGTGAAGGGGTGCATACTGGTGAAGTGGAGAAAACTGTTGGAATATGTAGCTTTTCTATGTATTTTGGCTGAAAAGTGACCCCTATTTTTACTCAACTCCACATCCAAGAAATTAATGATATTTTCTTGAAAATTCCAGGTGAACTTTAAAAAGGTAGTTGTAGAATTAAAGAAGCTAACAAGAAGATCCGCTTCTTTTTGGTCTCCTTTAAAGAGAATGAAAATATCATCCAAAAATCTTTTGTAACTAATAATCAGGGCCAAGTGGCTATTGAAAACATAGTTATTTTCCCAATACGCTAAAACCAAGTTCGCAAAACTTGATCCCACTGGTGACCCCATCGCCACACCTACTTTTTGGACAAATAACTTGTTTTCAAATGCCACAAAATTATTCTTTAAAATAATGTCAAGAAGTTGTTCTACTAAGTTACATTCATATTCGTTAGCCCCTTTAGCCCTGATATGTTCCACTACCCATTCTACCCCCAGATCATGTGGAATACAAGAATATAGGTCACTGACATCCACAGTTAAGAAATTTACTGTGTTATCAAAAGTCATGGCTTGCATACTCTGTAAAAATGACCACGAGTCCTTTAAAATTTGTTTTTCTAAGGACACAAAATTCTTCAAAATCTTGTCCACAAACTTGGCACAGGGATACGTGATTGATTGGCGTGCGTCAACCAATGCTCTAAAAGGGGGTTCATTACATTTTTATGCAATTTTGGGATCCCAAAGATTTTAGGGATCCGTGGTGCCAACATGGTTAAATAACTGTGTTGTTCTGAGGTAAGACAACCATCCATAAACAAGTCACTAATAAACATATTAATCCTATTATAAGCCTGATTTAGTTCATTTCTGCTCACTAATGCATAGGTGCTACTTTCCAACAATGTCATCATGATGTTAGAGTAGTCTTAGTTGTACAATACCACTAAACCTCCACCTTTATCTGGTTTCATAAGCCTAAGTGGTAAATTCCTAAGCATAGTAAGAAGGGCTTTTTCCTCTTCAGAGATGTTAGGCTTAAATCTGGTTTTGGATGAATCCTTCAGAACATTTCTAAACTCATTTTCACAAAAATATTCAAACATACTTATTGTGCTGTTCTGGGGGTTAAAGGAACTAGCTATTCTCAGTTCATTGTTACTGTATGATGAGTTACCAAACAAAATATTCAAGTTCAGTTTGCGAATGAATAACTTAAAGTCAATTAAAAGTTCAGCAATGTCACATTTTTTTGATGGAACAAATGTGAGACCCTTGGCAAATAATTCCACCAATACTTGATCAATACAGCACTCAGTGAAATTGTAAACAGAAAAATCACCTTCATTATTATATAATGTTTCAAACAGTTTTAGCTCAGGTATTTGCTGTTGCTCCGTGTGTTGTATCTCCGTTTGGCTCCCTGAGCTGGATGCACTTTCCAGTCCCCCCCCCCTCTGTAGCTTTTTTGACAAGCCTTGTTTTGCCTTTGATTGTTGTTATCAATACCAACAGGTTGGTTAAAGCCATCCGTTCCCTCCTCAAAGATGTCATCATCATCAATAATATGTCTAGCATCAAGTCCAGGACCTGTGTTCAAGTCAACTGAAAAGTTATTAACTGGTACATTTCTTCTTTGATCCTTATAAACGTTATGGTCTACAACATTTTTATGGTTACGTAAACCTTTCTGTGCCACAGGTGGTTTGGGGAAAGCCGTCCCTTCCCCATATGCTTTCAAGTCCCTGTTAAGCTTTTTTTATTTTATTATCTTTTAATTTAATCATTTGTTGAGCAATGCTAGAAAAAGTTCTATCAAACTCAAACTGGTATCTATTAAAGTCTGAGTCTGCTTTAATGTCTTGTTCCAATGCTTGCACCTCCTTTGTAATCAAGTCAAGGGAAAGCTGGTAATGTTTAACCATGCAATGCAAAATTTCTAAGCCTTGTTTATTGTAAATACTAATAAGTTCATTATAAAAATCTGAGCCATATTCCAACCCCGTAGGGTAAGAATAATGCCTCAAACCCTTGGGTACAATTTTTTCTTTAATACATTTATTAAAATAGTTCAATTCAAGCTGAAGTTTTTTTATCTTTAAAAGTTTGATGTCAAATAACTTCAATTTTTCTGTCATTGAGTTGCCACTTTCACTCATATGTGTATTTACAGTACCTGGTTGTGTACCATCCAGTTCCAATTCTGTAGTTAACCAAGTTTGTACGTTCAATGAGCCACCAGTATTACTGCCAGTATTAATCCGGTTTTCTACTTGAATAACTGCTTCACCTGGTTGTCTGATATGCGATGGACCTGCTGCAACATTACTATCCACATGTGAAACCAAAACTGGTAAATCATTGTTGCCTGCTGAAGACCTCAGGGTACCGCTGGAGTGAGTGACGCCGTCGACCTTCTCCGATAAGCGGTCAAGTCTTGAGTTAATCATCTGTAGTAACTGGGTCAAATTCCCTTGAGAAAGGACATTGTCTTCCATAGTGTCCTCCATGCCTTATTGCTGACTACCAACAAGTCCCACGACCAGCAACCAAAAGAAACCACACAGAAAACTAAGAAAAAGATGTTGGTAAGTCAGCTCCAAGGGCTAGGCACATGCAGGTACAAGAGTTCAGGTAACTGTAGGTTATAGTCCAATCCAATGTACTTAATACCAGAAGTTATAAAAACACTGCTTTATTCACCAAGCCAAAATAAAAGTAAAACGCTGCACCAGCGTTTTTCGTTCTGATAAATATCAGAACTTCTTCAGACAACCAACAACACTGAACTTCTGGTTCAGTATTACATAAAAGAAGTTATTTGAGTGTATCGCTTTAAACACAAGGGATACAGCAATTAATGTAATTACTGACATCTGTCTTAACCTAGTGCTTTGTTTTAAAATGCTTTGAACTAGTGTTGTTGGTTGTCTGAAGAAGTTCTGATATTTATCAGAATGAAAAACGCTGGTGCAGCGTTTTACTTTTATTTTGGCTTGGTGAATAAAGCAGTGTTTTTATAACTTCTGGTATTAAGTACATTGGATTGGACTATAACCTACAGTTACCTGAACTTTTGTACCTGCATGGGCCTAGCCCTTGGAGCTGACTTACCAACATCTTTTTCTTGGTAATACTACTCAATGCCAGAAGTCTAAACCTCAGAATACATGCACTCAAGGCACTCCTCAGTATGGAGAAAATCGATATATGTGCAGTAACAGAAACCTGGTTTAAGGCTCCAGAGAGCACCCCAGCACTACCAGGCTACAACTCATACCATACATTTTGGCCACAGAACCCAGACCGAAATACAAAAGGCGGGGGAGTATCCATATTCATCAAGGATACCCACACCTCCAGGTTAGTGGCACAGCACGATGCTTCAGAGATTATCCATGTGCAACTAACAACAGGCAAAACTGCAGTTCAAATTGTAGATTGCTACAGATCACCCACCATGTCCCAGGACCCCCATTCCGCATTTCTGGAAACACTGGGTAACATAAAGGTCCTACCAAACACCCTAATATTGGGTGATTTCAACTAGCCAAACATTAACTGGGAGAACTACTCAAGTACTAACTCCCTTGCCCAACATTTCCTAGAATTTATAAACTCAAATGCCCTGGAACAACTGGTCAACACTCCCACCAGAGGTGACAACATATTGGACCTGGTCATCACCAACATGGGCAACCAGTGTTTCACACCGGAGGTCAAACCCTCGCTGGTTAGATCTGACCATAAACAAATCATTTTGGATATCCACATTCCACCCCCACCCCCGGACAAGGAAACCACCATGAAATACTTTTCAAAAACAAACTTCACGTTACTTAAGACGGAAGTGGAAAGTTTCAAAGCCCCCATGCTAAAGGATAATGCTGTCCAAGCTGCAAAATCCTTTACTAATGCATTCTACGGACACCTACAAGAATGCATGGATCATGCTATCCCAAGCAAAACCAAGACTCACTCCTCTAAGAAAAGGAAACCAGTCTGGTGGACCCCTGCCATAAACAAGCTATACAATAGAAGGAGGAAACTAGTACAGAAAAGAGTAAAATCCCAAGAAGGGAAGACATCCCTGATCAGTATCAGCATGAAACTACGATCCCTCATAAAATCGTCCAAGGCGAGCTTTGAAAGAAAACTTGCCAAGGACTCCAAAGATAACCACAAGGCATTCTTTAGCTATGTCAAGAATCTAAGTGGCAATGCTCAAATCTGCTCGGAGTTAGTACAGAATGGCACAAAATACACTTAACCAACTGATATGCCAACATCCTGGCAGACAGGTTCAGTGCAAACTTCACCCCCCTATCACCCCCAAAAGGGCCCATAACCATACCAGGAGAATGTAGAGCCCCTGAAATCACAGACACTCGGGTTAAAATAGTCCTCTCCAAATTCAAAAACACGGCATCAATGGGAACGGACGGTGTCCCAGGCTGCGTCCTACACGAGCTCAAAGACAAACTGACCCCTCACCTAAATACAGTGTTCAAATTCAGCCTCTCCACAGTCTACATACCCACAGAGTGGTGCACAGCAACAGTTATTCTGCTCCACAAAGATGGAGCCACAACAGACCCCGGGAACTATTGCCCTATAAGCCTGACTAGCTTGGTCTGCAAGGCTATGGGGCACATCATCATGGAATTCATTAAGAGAGATATTGGGAACCTCCAAACACTGGAACCTACCCAGTTCGGCTTTAAGGACAGACCATGTCTCCTAAACCTGGTGGACTTCTTTGAGACAGTTACCAAGGCTATAGACAAGGGAAAGGTGTTACACACAGCCTACCTAGACTTTGCAAAGGCCTTCGACACCATTCCCCATTCTGGTATTATAGACAAGCTCACCAGCCTGAACATAAACCCCTATGTCACAAGATGGGTAGCCAATTGGCTCAAGGACAGAACCCACATGATGAGAGTTGCGGGAGCTAGGTCTGACTCTAAACCGGTTACAAGTGGCGTTCCCCAGGGCTCAGTCTTAGGACCCTTCCTGTTCGGCATATACTTCTCAGAGGTACAGACAAGCACAGGAGGACTATGGCTAACCAAGTTCGCAGATGACTACAAACTAGGGACTATAACCGACTCACCGGCTGACACAGACATCCTCCAAAAGGGTCTCACTGAGACAGATACCTGGTGTCAAAATCATGGCTAAAGGCCAAAAAGTGCATAGTTATTCCCTTTGGAAATAACAAAGTACCCACAAACTACCACATAGATGGTAGTCCCCTAAATATGGAAAATGTAATAAGGGATCTGGGGACCCAAGTAGATAGTAATCTCTCCTTTGATGATCACATTGCCAAAGTGGTTAGAAAATCCTTCTATGTGGCCCACCTAATCACAAAAGGGTTTGCATCCAGATCAAAAGAGGTTGTGCCCCTCTATTCATCACTCATCAGACCCATCATAGAGTACAACGCCCCATTTGGGATGTACTTTACAAGACACCTGCAACAGCTGGAAAGACCACAGAAATATCTCACCAAGGGGATCACTGGCCTCAAACAGATGCCTCATGCAGCTCGATTGAAGAAACTCCAGCTGTACTCGGTTGCATACTGCCTGCTCAGAGATGATCTCTGCCTCACATACAAGACCATGTCCAACCCAGAATTGATGGACATGCTCCACCTAAAGAAAATCTTATCCCCTCAAGCCACACGCTCTAGGGATCTAAACCTCACCACAACAATAACTAGGATGTGCTGGAGGGATAGATTCCTGTCCCAGAGACTTCCCATGCTTTGGAACAAGATTCCAATTTATATTAGGCAGAGCTCCTCGCTAGCACTCTTCAAGAGAAACCTTGACGAGTGGATGGGAAACAGAAAGTTTACCCCGGGGATCACTTCAGTGGCTCTGCTGGACAAAGGCACAAGGAACTAATCTAAGGGGGCAGTGAAAGCCAACACATTCTGGCTAGGCTTATAAATGCCTTCGGGCAGATAGCCTAGTACCTACCTATGAACCTCCACTCAGCTGGGATAAAGCCAGTACTCAAGCTTTGGATAAATAGGGCACCTAATGTTGCTGGAAGTTCCTGCCTTAGTTCATGTAGGATGCAGCCTGAGATGTTATCGAGTCCCATGGAGGCTGTGTTTTTTGCATTTGAGACAGCAGTGATGACCTGATCCCTAGATATAAGGGGAAGGGGGCAGATGCTGGGAATGTCCTTATTTACTGAAAGGGGGACAGAGGGGGTGAAATTTCTGCTGAATCTGTCAGCCAGCAAGTTTGCTATATCTATGGCATTTATATATGTGGTGTCCTTGACCACCAGTTCTGAAGAGATCTGGGTGCTTCCTTTGAGACTGCAGACATATGTGAAGAAGGCCTTAATGACTGTCTCTAGTAGATGTGGCCAATTTGGACTCAAAGTTTGCTTTGGAGGATTTCACTAGTGCTCTTATTTGCTTGTTCTTGCTAAAGAGATATTGCTTCCAATTGGGCAGTTGCTCCTCCTTGGTCCTAGACAGCATTTTTTTTCTTTTGTTATAGAGTTTATATATATTTATATATATCTATATATATATATATATATATATATATATATATATATATATATATATATATATATATATATATATGTATATATATATTTGTGTATCAATGACTGTGGCTAAACATTCTCTCTTTAGAAGACAAAGATGACAAATTCACTAAGCAACACTCAACATAACCTTATTGCGTGGAAATGTATTTATTAGAGGTAATGCCTATTTCTTTCCCATTAGAAGTGAACCCCACATCTTACTAAGGTCCAAGAAGAAAGTTTCATGGTGAGCTACTCCTTTTGTCCAGATGAGCTTTCAGCTTAGATTGTCTTCCAACAAGCTACCAAAACTGACCAGATGCAGTGTCATCAAATGAAAACCGAAACAGGGGCCAGATTTCAGTCTCATGGCTAATCTGTATATAATAGTAAAAATGAATTCTCAAAGTGTTTCTCTGACTACTTATACAACTCTTGGGTGCAGACAATTCTTGAATGCTCTTATGGATAATTTCACTTCAACATCTTTTTCAAACAGTGTACATGAAAAGTTAGCAGGAGACCAGGCTGAAAGAAAAGATATTGACTCCTTTGCGACTGACTGTCAAAACTGCCATGACAAAGAAGAAAAATTCGGGTAACCATCTGAAATATTGGGCCCATCAGGGTGAGTCCTGAAACACAGAGACTAAATGGCTAAAAAAAAAATGGACTTAATATGTACTAAATCTTAGATGGCCATTTCTTGGAATAATCCCTTTTCTTCTAGGTATGGCAATCTCGGAGTTGGTATATTTAAATTTGGGGGGGGGGGGCTTGCCCTCCTGCAGAAAAAAAAAGAAGTTATGTACTCACCATAACGTTCCATCTGAGTATGTAAACTTCATTTGTCAGCAACCTGTGGGTTCCGGATCCGAGCCGGCAGCCTACCAAGCAAAAGATCCGAGCTCCAAGCTCCTACCCCCCTAACCATACTACACTGCAACCTCCTTCCAATCCTCAGATCGAGTTTGCCACTCCACACGTGACACCAACAAACTAAAACCTGAGACCCCTGAACCAAGGACAACCTCAAGCTCGTGAACTCCGAATATCGAGCTCAGTAAAATAATTGCCAAGGTGAGGGGGAAGAAGGGAGGACGGTTGCTGACAAATGAAGTTTACCTACTCAGACGGAACGTTATGGTGAGTACTTAACTTCTTTATCTGAAGCAGTTAACTTCATTTGATCAGCAACCAGTGGGACAGAGTCCCCAGCTACCCGAAATCTTGGGAGGCCCTTAAGGAAGGATATTCCGGAGCACTGCACAGCCAAAGGAAGCCCTTCCTCTAGACACTAAATCCAGTTTATAATGAGTAATAAAGGTGTGAGAGGATGCCCAGGTAGTCACAGAGCAAATGTCATCCAGGATAACTCTAGACCAAAATGCGGCAGACGTTTCCATAGAACATGTAGAATGTGCATGAACTCCTACTGGTTCTGGTAAGCCAAGCTCTCTATATGCTTGTAGGATACAAAGGGAAATCCACCTAGTGAGAGTCACCTTTGAAACTGGTTTCCCTAAAAAAGGCTTAGCAAAGGAAACAAAAAGTTGATCAGATTTAAGAAAGACCGCCGTCCTGTGCAAATAAAAATGTTACTGCCTGTGAACATCCAGCAAATGAAGTTTGTATTCCCCTTTGTTCTGAAAATTAGGGAAAAAACAGGCAAATTAATACATTTATTAATGTTGGTCTCAGAAGCAACTTTAGGGAGAAAATATGGATTAGTACTGAGAGACACCATGTCCTTATGAAATAAGATATGGGGGGTTTCATACAAAGAGCCTGAAGTTCCGACACTCTCCTGGCTGAGATGATGGCTACTAGAAAAGCCATCTTCCATGACAAGAATTTTAAGTCAACTGATGCTGAGGGCTCGAAAGGAGGTGCAACTAAGGCCAGAAGAACCGCAGTCAGATCCCACGGCAGGGACGGATACTTAATAGGAAGTCTCAAAAGAAAAGTGCCTTACAAAAAGGCCTTACAAATTCTGGCAGCAGTGAGAGAGCCTAAATTGTCCCCTACATGGAAATGAGAAATAGCCACCAGCTGAACCTTCACTGTGGAAGAGCTGGCTCCTTGCTGGAAGATATGACACAAAAAGTCTAATACTGCTGGGATCGGAGTGATAAAAGGCTCCAGATTTCTCTGTGAAGCCCAAATGGAGAAACGTCTCCATTTGCTAGAGTAAATTTTCCTGGTAGAGGACTTATGTGCCACAACCAAGATGGATTTAACAGGGGAAAAGATACTGAGAGTCCTAGCAACTAGTGGAACTGGAGCAGCCAAGCTGTGAGCTGCAGGCTGTCCAGATTCGGAGGAAGCATTCCCGAGGGATGATGAAGCAGATCCGGAATGGGATCCAAGATCCAAGGTGGAGCTCTGAGATGAGACCATAGGCAGGGGAACTAAACTTGATGAAGCCAGAATGGGGCTATGAGGATCATTCTGCTCCCCAACCGACAAGCTTTCTGTAAGAATTTTGTCATGAGCGGGAGCGGGGGATACGCATAAAAAAGACCGGGTGGCCAAGCATGAACAAGAGCTTCTCTGGGGGTTTCCCCCATCAGGGGGATTAGAGCGAAAAACTCACTGCACTTCACATTGGATGGCGATGCAAAGAGATCGCAGCAAGGCTGACCCCACTTGAGGAAGATCTGTTCCGCTACACAAGGGGTCAGAGACCACTCATAGGGAGAAAGGATAGTTCTGCTCAATTTGTCTGCCAAGATGTTAGACCGACCCGGAATGTGTGTTGCTATCAGAAAGTGGTTGGTGGAGATCGCCCATTCCCAAACTCTTATGGCTTCTCGACAAAGGGGATAAGACTTGGTTCCCCCCTGTTTGTTGATATACCAGACCACTGACATGTCTGACTGGATCACAATAGTTCCCAGAGGAAGATAAGCATGAAAGGCCTGCAACGCTAAAAGGACCGCTCTCATCTCTAGAACATTTATATGCAGAACAGTCTCGCTTTGAGTCCACGTGTCTTGAACAGTCCTGCCCGAACAGTGCCCCCCCCCACCCTAGGCGGGAGGCATCCATAGTCACTGTGGCTTGGGGCTGGGACGCAACAAAAGGACGTCCCTCCTGCAAATTCCAGGATCGGAGCCACCACGTGAGAGAATTTCTGCACGCTCTGCTCAGAGGGATCGGGAAATCTAGAGGTTGATGAAGTATTGACCACTGAACTTGCAACGTCCACTGTAGAATTCTCATATGCAGACGAGCACAAGGGATCAGGTTGATAGCTGCTGCCATGGACCCTAAGGCTCTCAGGACTAATTCTGCTGGGAGTGCAGGGGAATGCAGAAGTGCTAACACATGAAGTGCCAGGTTGTGTAGTCTGTCTGGCGTCAAAAATGCCCTGGCCTGAAGAGAATCTATTCTCACTCCTATGAAGTCTAACACTTGAACAGGTTGAAGGGAAGACTTCCTGAGATTTATGGTGATCCCCAGCCGTGGTAATATCCTGAGAAAGAAATCTCTCGCTAGTAAGAGTAGATGTCTGGTGGGGGCGGTGAGGAGCCAGTCATCCAGGTACGGGAAGACCTGAATGCCTTGAAGTCTCAGGTGGGCTGCTACAACTGCCATGACCTTGGTGAACACCCTGGGGGCTGTGGTGAGACCGAAGGGTAGGACCCTGAATTGATAATGATTGGCCCCTGTCCATCAGGATATGGTAGTATGCATCCTTGAGGTCTAGCGAGCACAACCAGTCTTCCTCCTGCAAGAAGGGCAGGATGGATTGAAGTGTGACCATCCGGAACTTTTCCTTGGCAATGAACAGGTTCATTGCTGATAGGTTGAGGATCAGCCTTAGGTCCCCCTTCTTTTTTAGCACCAAAAAGAACCTAGAATAGATGCCTGATGTGGACTGGTCTGGGGGCACCCACTGGATGGCTCTTTTTTCTAGAAGCTTTTGTATTTCTAAAGCCGCGACCTCCCTCTAAGCGGGTGGGACATCCGGGAGGTGCCTTGTGTAAGGGGGCTTGTTTGTGAAGGGAATAGAACAGCCTCTGGATATTATTCGAAGCACCCAGCAATCTGTCGTGATGGACTCCCATTGGACTAGGTGCATCGAAAAACGCCCCCCCGACTGCCTCCAGAGAGGAGTAGTCGGGCAATCCCTCAGGGTTGCTGTGCGGGTCGATCTGAAAAAGGTTCCAGTTACCCGAAGTTCTTCGGCCCCCCCCCCTCTGTCACTGGGCTGGGGTCCACCTTTTCCCCCTCTGCCTCTGGGGAGAAAGAGTCCTGAGTGTTCCGGGACTGCTCAGATTTCCAGAACCACAGCTTCTTTTGTCCACGCTGGTTCCTGGAAAAGGACCTTTGAAGGTTAGAGAAGCGGATCCCGACAGCTGACAGCGTTTTCCCGTCTTTCTTACTCTGGACAAGCATATCGCGGACAGTCTTCCCAAAAAGGGTCGAACCGTCAAAGGGTGTGTTAGCGAAGGATGCCTTGAAGGGTTCTGAGAAATCGCAAAGACGGAGCCAGGCATGACACCTTAAGGTGATAACAGACGCGCTAGCCTAGCAGCTCCCTCAGTGGCGTGAGAGAGTAGACGCATGGACGTATTGGACACAGACTTGAGAGTGGCCATACGAGCCGAGAAGGTCCGTTTATCCTCGGCCGACATGGACTCCGGAGGAGACTCGGCGTACTCTTTTACAAGGTCCCACTGCAATCAAATTACATGGGCCAAGTAATTCAGTGCCCTTATAGTAAAAGGTAGCTGAAGCAAAAGTCCGCTTTCTAAGATGGTTCATCACCCTGGACTCATTGTCTGTGGGGTGGACCGATGAACTTTCCTGGGCGAGTTTCTTTTTTGTGGCCGCCACCACCACCATGGCATCAACCAGGGAACCTTTTCTCCAAGAAGCTCTATCTGCCAGGGGGCTCAATATTTTGTCAAGCCTTTTGGGTACTGGCTCCACAGTGTCTGGCTCCTTCCAAGGTCTGGTGGTGATAAGGTCCACCAGAGGGTCAGCTGCTGGGGGGACACACCCAAGAGGTAGATGGGCCTGTGTCGAACACCTCCAGGAATACCGACTCGTCAGAGGAAGGTTTTTGGACAGACCACCCACCCTCTGGCGAAGGATTTCCATTATGTCTCCGAAGGAGACGTCTTTGGGGGGTGATTTGGGGGAACCTTCCCCTTCCTCCAAGTCGGTATCCTCAGTGAGGGACTCTGGGGAGTCAAAGTGCCTCCTTTTATACTGGTGTTTGTGAGGAACCTCCTCAGGTGGGCTCTCTGGGGAGGTCTCACAAATGGTTTTGTGTTCCTCCAAGGGAACTGGCTGGGGCGCAATAGACAGGCTGTCCCTGGGGGGACTGGATGAAGAAAGACCAGCCCAACTGCAAGGGGGCAGGGATGGACCCCGAGGAAAGAGTGAGAGGTTTCGATCCTTCAGAGAGAACCCTCTCCACAATGAACACCGAAGGAGAACCAGCTTCCCTGAAACTGGTGGTGAGGGTAGCCACAACCCTCTGATCCAAAGGGATCAGAGCCAAAGTTGGAACGGCCGGACCAAATTGGATGGTATGCCCCGACCACAACAGAGCCGATGACATACTCATCCCCTCAGATCCAACACCCAACTCACAGCTCAGAGAGCTCGGATCCAAAAGCGGATCCAACAGACTCGATGGCATGGCCGGCATCAAGGCCAAAGGTACCATCGGTGCCGACCCCCTGAATCTGGGGCTACTCGGATCCATAGACTCCGAAATCCGATGGTGGATTGGAGAAGGAGCTATCAGGGCGAAAAACATGGAGCCGAGGAGAGGATCGCCTAGTAACTTTAACAGGAGACAAAATCACCTTATCAGGAGGGGCCGTTGGATCCACATCAGCCTGCCTCTTGTGGCCCTTCTCTCCATCTGTTTCCTTTTCAGAATGTCTCTGTCTCCCTGTGTTTGTCCTTCATTGTCTCTTTCTTGGCCTCTCTCTCTCCCTGTGGCAAGGTGGGAGGGTGAGTCCCAGACAGGGGAGGAGGGCTGGAAGGCTGGACAGCCACAGCCATGGCTGGTGAAGAAGCTGTGGGAGCAGAAGAAGCAGAAGCTGATTCCACACCTGCCAGAATTAACTTGTTCCTACGATCCCACAGGGCTCGGGGGTTGAATGCCACACAGATTTTGCAGCCGGATGACAAATGAGGCACTCCCAAGCAAACTGGTGACAGCTTGTGGCCACACACTGTGCACATAGAGAAAGTCACTTTCTGACTTTCCAACATAGTAAACCACACACACACACACACACACACACACAGAAAGTCACTTTCTGACTTTCCAACATAGTAAACCACACACACACACACACACACACACACACACACACACACACACACTCTACGGGCGGGAAGGGAGGCCTATACTGACGAAAAGTTAACAACTTTCTAACTACAAAACGCAAATACCTAGAGAGGAAAGAAACCCGAAAGGAGAGGTAAACTAATAGTTATCAATAGAAATATCAAAGGGGCACACACACAAGCCAATAAATTTCGAGAAACCCTGACAAACTTGCCTGCAGCTCAAAAATCCCATGCCGGCAAACCCGCAGAAAATGAGATCTGAGGATTGGAAGGAGGTTGCAGTGTAGTATGGGCAGGGGGGAAGAGCTTGGAGCTCAGATCTTTTGCTTGGTATGCTGCCGGCTCGGATCTGTGTCGGATCCGAAACCCATAGGTTGCTGATCAAATGAAGTTAACTACTTCAAATTAGAAGTTTAAAAGGATCAGCATGCTCTTTGTGAATGGCTCTTCTTTCTGTTTTTCGGTCCGTTTTTGCAGCATGTTGGCCACACGGCATTCCACAAAATCACTTGAATAAGAAAGTGCAAGATCTACAAAAAAACATTCCCGCAGGGAGAAATGCTCAAATACACCACCTCCTCCCATCACTGCCTTTACATACACCAACATACAGAAACTCCAAAGTTGCAGCATCTTGGGGAAAAGGAGAAATCCCTGGACACTGTGACGATATCTTTAGTGAAGAGCCAGCAGTCACTCACAAAAGATCACTCTTGAGGGAGACGACTCACCAAGAACAGGAGATATTCAATTTATTTTATCCCTTGTCTCATTCATAACCTTTGCGTATTTTCAGCTTGTATAATGGCTGGCTAAACAATTTTCGCACTTAATACGTATCTCAGTGCAGCTCAAATTACAGCCTCTTGCTACTAGCTACTGCTGCAGTATAACTGTAAGTAGTAGTGACCTCCCACTACAGTTTGGGAGCAAAAACATACACCAAGCAATTTATCAATAAAAAGGTATAAGACTTATAATTCTTGAACATTATCATAGTAAAATGTCTAAACTATGACTGGCAAATGAAAATATATACTTAAATGTATTTAATAAATAAACAGGCACAATTATATAGCAATGACTATGGCCAGACTGCCACTGTATAGAAAAGAAATATGTTAAATTCACTAGACAACACTCACTGTAACTTTATTGTGCAGAAATGTGTCCATTAGAGGTGATCCCATATTTTGGCAAGGTCCAGGAAAGCTTCATTATGAGATACTACTTTTGGCCAGATGAGTTTTCAACTTAGACTGTTTTCCACAAAGCTACCATCACTGAGCAGATGCAGTTATCACTGAAAGCCGAAACAGGCAGATCTCAGTTTCATGGCTAATCTGTACAGAACAGTAAGAAAGAGTTCCTCTGGATAATGAATCCACTACTGTAGTGCAGTCTGACTACCTACAGAGCCCTTGGTTGCAGACAATTCCTGAATGCTCTGATGGATAATTTCACTTTAACATCTCTTTCAAATGGTGTACAGATAAGGAAAGCAGGAGCTGAGGCTGAATGATAAGGCTTTGACACCTTTGGGACTGATAGTCAAAACTGAAATGACAAACCAGCAAAACCACTTGAATAAAGAACAGAATTTTAAGTGCAAAATCTAAAAAAAAAAAAAAAGCATTCCTGCAAACAGGAATGCTCCACTGCACCATCCAACATTCCTATTACTAATTCCAACAGTTATCTATTCCAAGGCTGCACCATCTTGAGGAAAGGAGAAATCCCTGAACACCATAACCTAATCTATAGTGAACAGCCAGCAGTTGCTCACAAAACATCACTCACTAGTGTGGCGAACACAAGCCTAGCACCCCGGAGATGAATGCCCTTGAACAGAAAAGTCCTCCTTGCCTGATCTTCATCTCGTGTACAAAACATCCACTGTTATAATATGGTTAAGAAGAGGGAGAAGAATGGTATTCCTTCACTGATCTGTATATCTGTCATCCACCAAGACAGTTTGCTTAGGGGTCATCGTTAAGGCTTCTCAAAATAGCATCCATATCAGAAAATACTTTTCTACTTAGTGACAGACATTATCCCTCAAATGACTTGAAGAACTATGCTTCAACCAATAATAACGGAGTACAAAAAATATTTAAACTTTAATATACATGCGCACACCAATAAAGGAAAACAATGAGATATTATTCTGACAATCAGCCCTGCCAGTTATACCACGCTAAATGCTGATCCACTCCCTTTTGGCTCTGACAACAATGTTGTGGCATTCACGATATTTCACATATACACTAACCAAACCTAATAAAATGACAACAACAAAAACAAACAAATAACTGTGCTTGTACCAAAGATTAAAAAAAGATTGTTCAAGATGCAGCAGCTGTGGTGTCCTGAATAATCACCTTGAATCAAATGGGACTATACAACAGGTCTCTTTCACAAAATGCTGCTGAATCATTCACAACCCTCTTCAACATTTTAAAAAAACTGTATTGATAAGTTCAGCCCTGTGAAGTATAAATACAGTAGAAACCTCTGCAGTAAACCTAAATGGTGGTGTTACAAAATTAACAAATTTTTAAATAAAGGAAGAGGGTCCATAAAGCCCTGAACCTTTACCTAATACAATACAGCTAAGTTCAGCTCCATCCAAGAAGGATTCATTAAAACAATCAAAAGAAGCAAAGCTTAATTTGAGGTAAAATTTGCTTATGAAGCTAGGCTACAATAATAAGGCATCTGACAACCACATATGAAAAAAGAAAGGGAGGAAATGAGGTTAGTATGTTACAATAAAATGGTACCACCATAACAGAAACAAGAGATAGAGCCAACATAATAACGCACAGATTTGAAGTCAACGAAAGGTCACAAAGAGAAACCTTATCCACTCTACCTTACTGCAACAAAATCCCATCTGAAATTACATCCAAAATGGTCTAAGTTCCTCTCAGTAAGGATAGAAAGGCACAGCTGTGCAACTCTGTGGAAGGGAGTTGCCATTATAGTAGATATTTCAGAAGATCACTGTTCCAGCAGTATTGACTACTTGGACTTCTGTTACAGAAAGTCTAATGCCAGGCCTTACTTTCAGAGCTTGGCACCCATCCCTTTCGGAGTTCAGCAAACACTGCATCCCTAGGATATCGGTGAGTTCCAAGTATAAGGCAGACACTCACCTTTCCCCATGTTTAGTTCTTTCTTGCCCATGGACCAGCAGAGAAGGACACCCACATTGGTCCCTGGACACAGGTCTGACTACAGAGAGGTCCCCCCCACAACAAGACCATGGAAGAAAAAGTCTAGGGAGTTAAAAATACCCTGAGCTCTTCCAGGTCTATCCAGACCTGAGAAGGCCTGAGACACTGTGAAAGAGGTTTAGATAAGGAAAATATGAAAGGTTTAAAAGATACTACACCCTAGCCTCAAAATGCCCTAAGGGTACAAAAGGTGAAGGTGTAAGAGAAACCTGTACTGCAACATTTTCTATTCAAATATCTACTATTATTCCAAGTTCCTCACATGACTTTACCATGTCCAGTGCATGGATCACTGCTGCAGTAGTACTGACAACTGGGAAAATTCACAGAGCACATAAGGTTTGGAAGGTTTATGAGTTGACTAAAGTGGTTGCAAGAGACATTGCCAGATGGTCAAATAAACCCAGCCCTAGGACTTCCACGATGGCTGCACACTGACCAGCAGCATAATTTCAGCTCTCCCAGTATGAAAACAGAAACGGAGAAAAATAACTGCCACTGAAAATGTTTTATTTTGGGGGGAAAAGTTACTGGCTAGTAAACACACTGACTAAATGCCAACAAAGAAAAATTTTGAAAACCTAAAAGAAAATCAAACAGAAAAGGTGAAGACAGGGATTCCAGTAATTTAGAGGAAAAAATAAATCAGATGTACTCAGAGGTGATTAAAATAAATGAAACATTGAAGACATACATCAATTCAAACAACAAAAGGCTGGAAAAAATGAAGAAACTTTAACTAGACATTCAGATGAACTGACAAAAACTACAAAAATCAGAAGCTGACATTTAAAAAAGCTGGATGAATATGAGGTTTCCTCAAGAACTGTTTAAAAAAATCACATTTGAGTTACAGGACAGCGTGTGCCAAGAAAACATGAAATTTCTGCTGTGCCAGAGAAACTGGAAGGAACAGACTATATTAATTTTATGAAAGTACAAATAAGCATCTGGACTGCTGCTCCATAGCAGAATTTGTTAATTAAAAGGAACATCAAGTATATACTCCAAACCTGGCCACAAGAAAGCAGCCAAGATCTATATTAGTAAACATGCAAACATACCAGCAGAAAGATGTGATCTTGACAAAACTGTGACAGAAAGGCAAAGTATGGAAGACTATAATCCCATCTTATCACATTTTTGAATTATGAATTTGCAAGAAAAGGTGGCTGAAAAAACACGGGACTTTAGATGACTTTGTTAAATTTGTGGGTGACTATAAAACATATGCCCCCACTTTATATCAGTAATGTTCAGAAGGAAGGTAAAAGGAGAAAATATAAGTAAAACAATTTTTGTTACTATTAAACATTTAATGATTTAAACTGCATGTTATATACAACAAAACAGTTTTGCATAGTGTATAATCAGGAGTGAGAGTTTTTTTTCAGAGACTGTTGTATGTGTTACAGATATTAAAGTGAACAAGATTTTTTTTTAGTTGTAAGAAATACAGGTTTCTACAGTACAACAAGAGAAAAAGGCTGGACAAAAGCAAGTTTAATGTTTTAATGCTGTGATCTTGGGCTGCTGTAGTGGAGATGGGGTATAAAAGTGCAATAATTACATCTCTATCTTCATTTTACAAGGGTGAATGTCTACATTACTACCTGTGGCTTAAGCTGTAAACAGGTGTTTTTGTAAGCAAATAGGCTTTAAAAATAAGGAAAAATGAAAGCCATGAAATGCCAAACTACGTACAACTGCAAAGATATTAACTTCTTTGTTTACCACTTGCAAAAGTTCAGTGCAGTCGAGATGTCTGCAGTGAAGGACAGCTGTGCATCCTTTTCTAAGTAAAATTTACAAAGACTCACTGTTGAATATATTTCCATGGAGAAATGCATTCTGCAGATGCAAGTATTTAATCTTGAGAATTCTGAGTATTCTGAGTTCAGTGTAGAAATTAAGGTTCAAATTATGGGAAGTGAATTTGAGGTAACAACCACCCTAGCTGCCTTAATACTTTAATGCAAGTAATAGAACAGTGTACAATTTAATTTTATTTGAAGATAGCCAATGGACTTTTTCTTAGGAATAAAAGTTAATATTTTCCTAAAGCATTCAATTTGTTTCTCATATCTGGGAGGGGGAGAGAGAGAAGAAAAGAACAGACCACAATCAGTATAAGTGGGAGCACAGGCTATAACATGCACTTTAGCATGGGTAACCTTAATTTTATGTTAGATAATGCCTGTAGGTACAACTGTAAATTTGGGGCAACTGTTCCCTTTTGGAGGGTTAAGCTAGCTTCATGTTTTGACAATTTGTGTGCTTGGCCCATGAGGATGGGGGTGTTTTTTAATTACTTTTTTTTTTTTTTGCAGGTTTTCATTAAAACAAGGAGTCTTGAAAAACATGACATATGTTCAAACGTAGATGAGAAAAAAAAACAACTGTAAAAAAGATCAGCCTGCCAAACATTAGTATATGCATGCAACACAAAAGGTGGAAATACACATTCAAAAAATGGTGATAAATAATGGGATGGAACAATAGCTTCTTATCGTGATGGCTATGCTGCCCATATAATCCTGGAACATGAATGGCCTTACATGTATAGATAAAAAGGAAAACGTTTTGAATTATATTAAGGAATGCAGAGTGCAAATATCAATGTTGCAGGAGACATACTTGGAAAAAAATGAGCATGTGAATTTGACAAACATAGGATTTCAGAATAGATATTAAGCAGAATCTCAGGGACAGAGGAAAAAGGGAGTAATTATACTAATTGCAGAACAGAATCCAAAACTGTACACTTGTAGTAGTAATGAGCTATTGGCATGAGGGGAGGATTACAATGGCATGTATTGCAATTATACAATTATCATTATAATTATGCAGAATAAAATGCAATTATGTAACTTAAGGAAATTTTGGGGAAATAATCAGCTTTCAGCAGGGAATATTATTTATAGGTGGGGACTGGAATTTGATTTGCAATAGTGAGGATGTATAGGAGGACCTAGAAGGGACAATATGAAAAAAAGAGGGTAGACTTCTAAAGAAAAGTATGAAAGCATTTATTATGGAAGATGTGAACTGAGTTTCAGGAACTCTGACATAATTTTCATATTATTCCCTAAGGTATAATAACTGGGCTAGACCAGACAAAAATTAAGTTTCACAGGGACATGTGCATTTAACTGAAAGTTTTGACATCCCAAAAATATTGCTGATCAAACACCAATAAAAAATAAAATAAAATACAGGGTAATGGAGCAAAAATATGCAACTGGCACTTTCCCACCTACCTGTTAAAAGAAAGGAAGGAATCTAAGGAATAGGTAGTGAAATTATTTGAGAGTTATTAGGGAAGACATAACTATATTCAAAAGTTATAGCTACTGACTGGGATAAAATGAAAATGGAGTTTAAAAATAGGGTGGAAATAAAACAGAAATACACATGGCAGAGAAGTGACAGAAATTACTTAGAGGGGCTGCCAAAGGTTAAAGTACTGCAGAATAAGAGGAATCTCACAGAATAAGAGGAGGAGTAAATACAGAGTGCTAAAGAGAACACATGGAACTATATGGATACTATGCAATAGTTTAGAAAGACTGCAGTTAAACAACTATTTTTTGATGACACCCACAGAGCCAAAAAACTTTTAGCACTAAGATTTATGCAACAGAACGCTGAAAGGGTTGTTGCCAAACCTAGGGAATCTATAACAAGAAAAATAACCAGAGATCCTGTAGAGGTTTTTAGAGCTATTCCCAAAATTTTATGAAAATTTGTATAAAGCAGAGAAATGTAGACATCAAGAAAAAGTAATGAAAGTATTTATGGAAGACTTAATTATGCCAAGATTAGAGGTCGATGAGGCTTAACAACTAACAGTTAAGGGAGGTGTTCAGATAAAAACAGTGGTGTATAAAAATTTTCAGGAAAGTCTCCAGGAACAGACGGTATTCCTCAAGAAGTCTGGAAATTAGGAGAGAAGAAAGGAGAGAACCAAGACATTGGGAGCAAATAACTCAAGCAGGAAAGGTAATAGAGTGGGACGAAGTCAAGAAAACATTTGGATTGCAAGCTAGAGACAGCCTTCCCTACCAGGGCTTGATCTCAGAATACAGGCAAACAGAAAGGGATAGGGGGATTTTAAGTGAAAGACCTAGTTGGGTAGAGTTTTTAGTTGAATCTGGAAAAAAAAAAGCAGCTGTGACAAAAGACATTTAGTAGGGCATACAGAATATTACATGATAACTATAAGAATCAGAGCAGGTTATTTACAATTGACATGTGTATGGCTCCCAAGTATACAACCAAGTTTAAAAGGTTTAATTTGCTTGGAAGTGTTTGCACTGGTGTTTTTATAGCCCAAGCAGACTTTAAAGATTTCTTCTTCAGGTACATAGGAAATGTTTGAGGTGAGTTGGAGAAGGAAGATATAATTGGGAATATCTGTTTTGGAAGTGTAATGAACTACAGAATTTAAAAATTCCCCAGAGTCCTCTATCAGAAATATTAGGTAAGCAAATGCCTGTAAGGAAATTATTTTTGAGCTGGAATACAGGATCTGAATTGCCTAGACATTGTTAGGCCTTAATGGGTTTAATTTTGTTGGCTGCAAAAAAGCAATTACTAGAAAATGGAAATTAAAAGTCTACACCAAATATATTTGAGATCTACAATATTATAAAAGAGATAAAAGAACTGGAAGAGGGATCTTTAGAAAATGGAAGGAGCAAATGGAAGGAGCAAATTACATAGCAGTAAAAGGGAATTGTGGGAACAACACTTGCATAAAAATGTTCAGGAGGAGAAGGATAAGTGAGGTTTAAGGGAAGGCAGGAAATTCAGCAATTTTTTGTAATGTTGGACTGATGATAGTAGCAAAGAAAATATATGTGACATACATTGTATTCAAATGGAAAAAAATGTTAAAATGGTTTGTTTTCTTTTCTGTTAATGTATGCTTGCCTATATCTTAAGTGATAATTTAATAAAGATATTAAAAAAAACAAAAAAAACAAAACTAAACCACCGCTAGGAGTAAGTGGATGCTACTGCATAAAAATAATTTAATTAGTCAGCACTTTCGACCTCAAGGGTCTTCTTCAGAACACTGAAAATAAGTGAAACTAAGTACTTAAAAACTGTTTTAACACACACCTCTCGGGTTGCTTAATCAAATAATTAATGTCTTAA